>NW_027185797.1:32271629-32289301 GCF_028583685.1 Petaurus breviceps papuanus | reverse complement strand
GGAGAGGGGAGGGAGGAAAGAGGGAGGAGGGAGAGGGGAGGGAGGAAGGAGGGAGGAGGGAGAGGAGGGAGGGGCAGGGGGGGGGGAGAGAGGAGGGAGGGGAAAGAGGAGGGAGGGGAGAGACAGGAGGGAGTGTTCTCTCCTTAGCCCCAGAGGGCAGATGAAGCAATGGGAAAAGTTTCCTGAACCTCAGAGCTAGCCCAGGTGACATGGACTGCCTCACAAGAAAGTGGGCTCCCCCTCACAGGAGACCACTAGAAAGCAGGGACTGGATGACCATTTTCTGGGGACACTGTAGGGGATCCTGCTCCACTGGGGCCACTTGAAGTTCCTTCAGAGGGACCTGGGATGGCCTCTGGCCTTCCCTAGGCAGAATGTGATCCCACCTACTTCAAAGAACCAAGACACAAAAAAGAAAAAGTCTAATCCTCCAAATGTCCAAGTCTAATCCTCTGAATGTCTGTGTCCTTTTACTGATAAGCCAGCAACCCAAAGGGTCTCGGAGAGAAAAGCCAGGCTCCCTGGGAAGGGGATGTGATGCTGGCAGTTGGGCCTTGGGCCAGACAGAACAGTAACGATCTCTGGATCCCCAGCCTGGTCAGCCTCATCACTGACATAACACCATCAGACAAGTGTCTGTCTCCTTGCTTGTCAGGGGATTTGCTGGGGCTGATGCATGGATGGAAAAAGGCCATAATCTCCCCCTTGAAAATGGAGTTCTCTAGCAAGCCCACAAATCAATGCATACAAGATATGTTTACACCTCATTAACTAGGCTAGTGAGTACAGGCGCTCAGGGGCCAGGAAACACCAGACCACTCTAAACATTCAACCTCGAAAATGATCTTATCCAAGTGTAAGACATCAGGGCCAGGGACGCATGTCTTTGCAAGTATCAGACTGGGCAGGGGACACGGTCAGCAGGGGATGGGTGAGCAGTGGGCAGCCGGAGGTGACCCAGCCTGGGAGGAAGCTTGGGAGGGGTCACTCTGAGTTTATGATGATTACTGTATTCTTACTATGACCATCATCATCAATATCAGTGATTGGACTGTGATGTGCAGCCACAGGGCACATCAGCAGCATCTTCTCTGTAACTGGGGGTCTGCCCAGTATCTCCCAGCCAGGGGGGTCTGTCTGTCAGATGAAGCCCAGGGCATCCTGGACCCAAGGGAGGCTGGATTCAGGTCTCCCCCGAAGTTCCCCTTGACTTTGGCCTTTAGCAATAGCAGGAAAGCAGCTGCTTTCAGGTTTTAATTATAAAAAGTAAAGTAAAGCAATGAAATTTAAAAAAAAATTATCCACATCATCAAGACACCAAAAAGCATGGTTTCTCTCCCGCCTCTGTCCCCTACTGATGAGTCACATTTTCATTTGGGAGGAAGGGGACACCTCAATCATTTACAAATAATGCCGAGGTGCTAAAGCTCCCTTGCCCTGTCCCTGATGTGAAGGACCCAGAAAACTTGCCCCCCTGGAGCCTCCCAAAATTAGTCTAATTCCAGGATTTTCTTGCCAGGTCCCTCCACAACTCAGGGGCTTCGAGGATCCTATTTCCTCAGATGCCTTCTCCTCCCTGAAGCCCCCCCTCTCCCCAGATGCCAGGACTAATGACCCCAGAATCACCTGGTATCTATTTTTAGCATCCTGTGTATATGTTCACATATGTACTTGTCTTTCCTGATGGAATGTAAGCTCCTTGAGGGCAGGAAAGATTTCCTTTCTGTCTTTGGAAGCCCCAGACCTGCTGCACTGCCTAGTATCTAACAGGAGCTTGTTCCTGGACTGCTGCACTCTGATGTTAGGGCTAGACTATCTTTATAAAGCATATAGAGGATGTAATGCTGTACCTGGAGTCAGGAAGACCCGAGTTCAAATCCAGCCCCAAACACTACTTATATGACTCTGGGCAAGTCACTTAACCTTGTTTGCCTCAGTTTCCTCCTCTGTAAAATGGGGATAATAACAGTACTCACCTCCCAGGATTGTTGTGAGTATCAAAGGAGATAATAATTCTGAAAGATTTAGTGCAATGTCTGGAAGGCAGTAAGTGCTGGGTGGATGTTAGCAGTTTCATAACGTCCCTGGTCGCCTTGCTTAGCTGGGCAGAAGTGGTGCCTAGGGCGTGAGCTCCATATAGGGTAGGGGCATTTTTCTTCTGCCCTTGTATCACCGTCACCTGGCACTACGTCTGGCACACAGTAAGTGCTTAATTAACGCTTGTGACTGCTTGATTATAGTGGAGAGAGCACTGGGTTCGAGTCCTGGCTGACACTTGCTACTTACGTTACCCTGGGAATATCACTTAATCTCTCTGAGCTGTCAAATGGGGAAACATATGTATGTGAATATATATATATATATAGACATACACACATACATGTATATACTATACACATATACATGTATATGTAATGTATCTATGTATATACTGTGTGTGTGTGCCTCACAAGGCAACAGTACTTTGTAAACTCTAACGGGTTTTGAAAACATGATTGCTATACTTCCTAACACCGGAGGTGGCTTTTGGACTTGGGAAGGTCTTGCTGGGCCTTAGAGAACTGAAGCCTCCCAGAGGGAGGGGAACAAACCCAAACTTTCCCAGAGGCCTTTGTTTCCCTCTCGCCTGGGGATACAAAAATCTAAATGAAGAAACTGATTGAAGTTGGGGTTGACATCAACCCTTGCTCATCAGCAATGGAGGTGCTAGTGCCAGGCACTTTTGGTCCCCTCCCCCCTTCTCCCCCCCCCCTCCCACCCCCCCACCCCTGCCCACCCTTACTCACTTTCCTCTGTTTCACCCACAGTTCCTCGGTTCTGGAGCCAATTCTCCTTAAGACTAAATTGGTGGAAAAGGGCTTTATTCTGTAGGAGAGGAGGAAAGGACAATGAAGGAGGGCCCCTGGTGCTTTGGAAAACCACATCTCATTCCAAGAAGATCAGGGGCCAAGTCTTTTCTTTTCAATAGGAAATCCACCCATCTAATCTCAGAGAAGGGAGTTGCCTCAAGGAGCACAAACAGAGGGTGGTTGGGTGGGGCTGGCCAAGCACTGGGGCCCCTGGCTTCATCTCTGGGCAGCAGAGGGCAGGTCTGTGGGACTGACAGTCCCCACCCTTTTCTAGAAAGATCCACAGATATATCCCAAGGAGGCCCGGTACCTCACCCCAGCCCCAGCCCAAAAGCTCAACCAGCAACCAGGACATGATGATCTTCTAATCCCCACATACCCAAGAAAGCAACTGGGGTTATTTCATCATCATAGGATCCTGGCTCTGGGGCTGGAGAGCACCTCAAAGTTCCCTCTGGGCAGCTACATTGTGTCGTGGACAGTGCGTGGGACTTGGAATCAGGAAGACCTGAGTACAAATTCTGTCTCAGACACGTATTAGCTTTGTGATCTTGGGCAAGTCATTTCACCCATCTCAGACTCAGCTTCCCCCTCTGTCCCTTGGGAATGGTAATTCTAGCATCTACCTCATAGGATTGCAGTAAGGAAAAATGAGTTAACATTATTATAGGCCTTTGCAAGCTATTGATGTAAACGTTAATTATCATTGCCATGATTGTTAATATTGTTTTTATCTAATCCCACTCCTCATTTTACAGATGAGGAAATTGAGTCAGGAAAAGTGGCTTGTCTAACCATTGGGGGTGGGATTCCTTCTCCTCTGTCTTCCTCCAGCTTCAGTTTGGGCAGATTTAGGACTGAGCTGGGGAAGAGGGATCTTTTTCTGTCATCCTCCCATATAAACGGGGATCTGTCCCAGCTCCTGTATTGGCTGACCTTCTCCTTACTCAAAACCGGCCAAACCAAAGCCCACTAACATCGCTCTTGATCTGATGATTCCTTTCTAACCTTGAATTTAGCAGTTCTCCTGAGTGGGTCTGCCCAGAGGCTGGTTCCACTCGTCTCTAGAGAGGCCAGGTGGCTGTAGCATGTCAGATTCCATTCCCACATTGACTCAGACAGAGGCCAACCAGGCCAGAGTTCCTTTGAGTCAAGCTCATGGGAATCCAATCTGATTTGCCCTGGCATAGGGCCAAAGGAGAGCAGGGAGCCGCAGTCCTGCAGCAGCCCCAGTGGGGGCTTCCATTTAATGGGGAAGACATTCCAGGGGAAGGTCAGCAGGGGAAACTTCCTAAGGGGCATCCTTTTAATGCAGATGTAGAAAGTGTCCCCTTACCTTTCTATGTGGTGAGTATTCATCCACAGTGCTGAAAAGAAAGGCACGAGGTCAGACTTGGTTCAGAAAAAGAGGGCAGTGGGGCGACTAGGTGGCACAGTGAGTAGAGCACCAGCCCTGGAGTCAGGAGGACCTGAGTTCAAATCTGGCCTCAGACACTTAACACGTAGTAGCTGTGTAACCTTAGGCAAGTCACTTAACTCCAATTGCCCTGCCCTCCCCCCTCCAAAAAAAGAAGAGAGTAGAGGCCGCCTGCCTAACATCAGGTTGTTGGTGCTGAGAGACACTGCCCCCATCCCTGGCATACTCAGCAGTCAGCTCTGTCCCCCCACTGACAGCAGGACAGAAGAGGCTCAGTGTGGAGGAGTGAAAAGGTCAGTCAGAATCTGAGCAGCACCTGGGTTCAGATCCTAACTATAAAGTGTGACTTTCTCCTTAGTTTCCTCATCTGTAACATGATGGGGTTGGGCTAGGGGACCTCTAGATCTAGGATCCTGCCAGCACCTTTAGACCCTCTCCTCGACCAGAAGTCAATGATTCGGATAATTGAGGCCAGACCCCCCAGTCTACCTTGGCCTGCACGGATCCAGCATCCCCTTTGCTTTATGTATGCAGAAAGGGCTTTTAAGGCCAATACAAGCAGGATGGCCCCACTGGGCACATGGATCCAGGTACAACCACCGCTGTGTCACTCGAGTGGGGAAGAATGGCAGAGACATGTTATGGGGTGCAGGTGCCTGGATTTCTCCTGCTGATGGCTTTGTGACAGCAGCTAAGGGGGCCTGGGTGAGCCAACCTTTCTGTTGACTCTGTGACAGACTAAAGGTGAAAGAATCCCAGCTAGGTCCCCATTCCAAACCATTTTGCAGATGAGGACACTAAGGCTGGGAACTATGACATGAATTGTCCAAAGACCAAAGAGCTATCAAGGGGCAGAACCAGGAACCATGGGTAAGCCAGGAACTGAGGTCAGATCAGTGGTTTGAGCTCTGTTGCCTGCTCTGGGAGAAGCAGTTTTTTTCCCAGTGGGTTACTTGAGACCAGAGAACAATGCTGAGGGGATGAAACCTGAGACCCAGATGCCAGAATGGCATTTAATCATTTTTTTTTATTTTTAAAAATTATTTTAGGCCAAATAGTGGCTGTCCTGCATTTAAGATTCTAGTCCTATTTATTCAAGTTATTTGGACTTCTCCTGACATTTTTAAAGTATCCCCTCATTCTGATAAAATGTAGAATGAAGTCACCAGGGATGAAAACTTTGCAATCCTGGTAATAACTCTCCCGCTGTCCCTTCCCACCCCCACCTAGGCCCCCTGCCCCAAAGCCCAGAAAACAGACTGCATTTGAAGCAAGGATTATTTTGGATTAAGCTGACACAGAACACAATTTTGCCCCATAATCCTTCCATTTCCTCATGTTTACATAATAGTTTGATACCCTAGAAACAACACAGTGCATGTGATGAGGAGCTGAAAGCTGTCAGAAGCAAGCTCAGTCTGCGGGCCGTGTGCCCTGGCATGCTCCAAATGACTAAGGATGCCCAAGAGTATGGCAGGGAGAGAAGGAAGCCTTCAGGGGAGGGCCACAGACACAGGCAACTGACCAGATGAAATCAGCGCAGCCCTATTGTCTGGACCACGATGGATCTCACTGAAATTAAATGATGCTTTAAACTAGGATGGAAATTGCTGGTCCAGCAAGACTCAGTTCAATCAATCAACAAGCATTATGATGCCAGACAGGGGGGTGGACGAGGCACTGGGACAAAGATGAGGCAGTCCCTTCTGGCGAGGAGCGTACCACGATTATTTTTTTAAGGGCATCTAGGTTTGATGTACTCTCTACAACTCCAGCAGGGGAATTGCTACTTTGAGCATGTTAAAGCAGGTTTCCCCCTCCCTCAGCCCCCCATCCCCATGAGGGTTATAACTTACAGCTAAGGATGATTTGGTTGTTTATTTACCACGATGACCAGGGTGGGGATGGGGGTGTTGTTTAAGGTGATTTCTCTTCGGCTTACTTAATCACGAACACCTAGGCATGAAGGGTATTTTTTGCCAAGAGAAGGCCCAGGATAAAGTGGGTTTTGTTAATCTTTTTAAATTGAATATAAAGCCTCAAGAGAGCCCAAAAGATTGGATCTTGAAGAATCTGTGACCTATTTATAAAACATCTTTTTGAAAAATCCACATATATCTTCCAGTAACTCCTTTCCCTCACTCCGTGGTGATATCTAGGAATCGCATGAAAACCAAAATTTAATTTTAAGTTAAATTTGCCCCAAAAGAGCAATTTAGTCTCATTTTAATAAAGAAAAATCTAGGGAGTAGCAACGATCAGCCTTAGAATCAGAAAGATTGGGGCCTAAGAAATATCTCTTCCACACAGAAGTTTTGTGACCAAAGGGAAATAACGTCACCCCTCAGCACCCCCACATAACTGTCTAAGACAATAAATCACAGGCCTGCTCCAGTGGAGGGAGTTTCCATACAGGGAGTTTTCCTGCTGGAATGAAATCAGAGGCCTGGACAAAACAAACAAGCAAACCTCATTTGTAAAGGGCTTGTGAGTTTGTTCGTTTAGGAAATCATTTTTGTCTGATTCAGTCACTATTTCTATTCTGGCAGGAAACTCGACAGATTCTATTTTTCTTTATTCCAAGAAACGAAAAGGATCACTATGGCTAAGGAACCACAGAAAGCCAGGGGCTGGCTCACAGGGGATTCAGGGCTCAGAGTCACTTGGCTTTTTGGTCCTCTGTCACCTTTTAAAATTGCCAATTTCCCAACTTAGTCTATTGAGACTAATTTAAAGATGGGCATAACATCTGAGGTAAAAATGGAAAGGAAGATGAAGGCTTACTGCCGTCGGTGCATCCCGAGGATCTTCTGGAGTTCCTTCAGTTCCTTCTCAAGCACTGGATATTCATAGATGTCATCTAGGACATTCCTGTATATGGTCTGGAAACACACATGTGCACACACACAAAAGGCAGCTGAAAAATTTGATTAAAAGTTGTGTTTTTTTTCACATTTATGTAGGACCAGACACTGTGCTAAGTACTTTACAATTATCTCATTTGATCTTCACAGACACCTTGGGAAGCAGGTGCTCTTCTCATCCCGTTTTACATATGGGGAAACTGAGGCAGCGTTTAAGTGACTTGTCCAGGGTCACTCAGCTAGTAACTGTCTGAGTCAGGATTTGAATGCAGGTCTTCCTGATTTCAGGCATGGTGTTCTATCCACTCTGCCATGTGACCCTGGACTCTCTTAACCTCTGTTTGCCTCAGTGTCCTCATCTGTAAAATGGGGATTCTAATTTATAAAAAGCTCTTGGCACACAGTAGATGCTATATAAATGTTAACTATACCAGTGATGGTGATGAGGAGGAGGAGGAGAAGGATTTGCAGACACAAAGAAGGAGAATGTTAACTCTTTACATACAAGGCTGGATCTGCTAAGAGTGTTTGTGTCCCCAGCACATTGTGCCTGGCATGCAGGGGAGGCCTAAAGAACAAATGAACGGAATCAAAGACTTGAGGGTAGACAGCTCAGTCCTGACCAATCGCTCACTTGGTCTATGGCTTATATGAAAAGAATTTCCCATACTTTTAGAGACCTTGTAATATGAAGAGATTGATTGCCCCTCCCCAAACGGGGATTTTAGTCCACAAATACAAAGAATGAACAATCTCTCCTCTCAAGAAGCTGACATAAACCTTGCTGAGCATTCCCAACATCATTTTTGAAAAAATAAGTCCAAGAAAGTACATTTCAGTTGGAGATTACTGCCTGTTTCAGAAAATTTGGGCCTCAAACATCTCAACAAAAAAGACTGCTTTTTTGATTCCCAAATCCACATTCAATAAAACAGCCTTGCATGGCCTTTTTTCTTGAATCAAGAATTTCAAAGGTCCTTCCACCTTGGAAGGCGGTCACTGACCATCAGCCCCCCAGTGGTACCTTTAGGAACATCTTGGAGGGCTCATCTTCTGGCAGCCAATCTTTGTACAGGCCAATCCACTGGGACACAAGATGTAAGACCTTCCTCTTTCGACGAGGCACATCGGAGTTTTCTTCCTTGCCTTGATATTTCTTAGCAGAATAGGTGGAAAAGGTTAAAGAAAACATGTGGGCAGTGTCCTATTGCCTAAGTCCCAGAGACAGAAGTCCTGTTTCTCTAAGTGGTAAAGAAAGATACAGAGAAAACAGAAGGCACCCCTGTACAACACAGAACCAAATGCCCCAGGAAAAAGATCCAGGCAAGTGAGGGAAAGGTGGGGGACGGAGCAGTAGGTGATGCCTTGGCCCAATCCTTCACCCCAGGCATGGGGCCCTGAATGTCTCCACTTGCAGCCCCAAAGTGCCTGAGATGAGGGGATTTTTAAGTTCCCTTCTACTTGCAGCCCCCGAGGCCTGGACATAACTTAGCCCCATCTCAATAGGGTGGGAGGGAACAGTTCTACTGGATTCCAGGGTGTCATTAAGGCAGGGTCTCAATCTTTTTGGTTTCCTGGGCCCCTTTGGCATTATAGTGAAGCCTCTGGATTCCTCCTCAGAAAAATGTTTTTAAATGCATAAAATAAAATACACTAAAAGCCAATTATATTGAAATATAGTTATCAAAATAATGTAAAAAAAAATGTTCATGGAGCCCAGGCTAAGAATTCCTGCTCTAGGAGGAGACTAGAACCCTGGGATCAAATAGGGATCAGGATTTAAAAACAAAACCACTGGACCACTGATTCAAATCCCACCCTTACTTACAACTCAGGTCACTCTGAAGAAGTCAGACTTTCTGAGTGTTAATCACCTTCTTAGCAAGATAACTGGGTTAGATAGATCACCTCTAAGGTCCCTGACAGCTTATAACCTACAATCCTTTGCATAGAACTGGGGAGAAAGCCCTGGCTGGGAGCCCAGAGGACCTGGTTCAAATCCTGCCTCCAATGTCTACTATCTGTGTAACTGGCAGAGCACACAGCCTACCTGGGCCTCGGTTTTCCCATATATAACAATCTAAGGTCCCTTCCAGATTTAGCTCTGTCATAGTCACGTAACCTCCCCAGGCCTCAGTTTCCTTACCTATGAAAGGAGAGGGTTGGGCTGGATGGCTTTGAAGTCCCTTCCAGCTGCAGATTTCTCAGGCTCATACCCTGGGAGTAACACTAGCTATTCTGAAAATGGCCAGCTTTCCTAGAGCTGTGAGGCAGACCATCAGTTCTATGAGGGCACAGGCCAGGTCTTAGCCAGCCCTTCCATCTCAGTCTGTGTTCTAGTCCTAGGCTCTGTACACAGTAGGTGTTTAATACATGAGCATGTTCTGAGGGCCTGTGTTCCTCTCCACCCAGCGACAAGCCGCGGGGTAGAGTGTTGCCCAGGCACATCTATAGCCTTACCCAGTGCTCGAGAACGGGCAGCCCTTGGTGCTCTCAGTTGGAATTGCCTGGTTTCTACCAGAAAATTCTAATCATAAAGTCAGCTTGACTCTTAGTTCAGCTTTGTCTGCACTTTTGAATAAAATGTGGCTTAATCACAGACGTGCCCCCTTCTCTCCTCCCTCCTCCTGCTCCTGAACACATAACAGTAAGCCCATTTTGGCATTCAGCTGAAGAAATACACGAGGCTGATAAAATTTCCTTTTGGTTCAGAATTTGATGACTGGAGTATGGATAGGACATGGGCTACCTTTAAATGGCATGCCTCAAACTGTCATTTTCCTTTGGTTTTCCTTGGAAAGGAACATTTTAAACTAATGACGATGTTAAAGGCAGTGTGGGGGAGGGACAGATCCCTGATGTTGGAGTCAGAACACCTGGGGCTGGGTCAGACCTCTGCGGTGGGATCTTTTCAGGCCATTTAACTCCCGTGACTCAGTTTCCTCATATGTGCAAACAGGAGAGGAATGGCCACAGTGGACACCTATATGGTTGTCTATTTACCTCTAAGATAAGTGCTTTTGTAATGTCTCCCTTTCTTTTCTTCTTCTTTGGGTCCAATATAATATGCCCATTCACCAGCGTCCATTAAGTGCCTCCTGCAGCACTCTGAAGACAAAGACCAAAATTAAACAGTCCCTGCTTGCAGGGACCTTACCGGCATGTATGAGTCAGTAAAGACAAGGACCAGCCCCAGGGACACACAGCAATGGGAGAGTGAGGGCTTGCTAACAAACAAAGGAGGGGGTCAGGAATCAGGAAAACCCTGGTCCCACAGGTGGGGCCTCAGCATTCATTCCAGTTTTACTACTAGAAGGAGCTCCTTGGTATAGAAACTCCCTCCCCAGCTGAGGTCAACTACCCTGTAACTTAGCATTCTCCTGGCTTCCTGGGTCCAAGTCAGGTGACTCATCCATGGCCACACGGCTAGAACTCGGCCACAGTCCAAGGACTCCTGACTCCAAGGTGGCACCACTCTCCCTGACTCCAAGCTCCTTCTTGGCACCATAGGAGGGTTGATATGAAGATGGTGCTTCAAGGCTGGCAAGGTTCTTGACAAGCTTTGACTTCCTTGTCAGGCTGGGGCTACCAGAATTATTCACTTTATTTTACAGAGCAGCAAAGGAAGACAAATGCTCTAGGAGGCTGTGAAGAGGAATTTGTCTTTTTACCCCTGAGAGAGCTTGGGTAAATGAATGTCCTAGGGGATTTGTCAGTATTCATAAGTAGCCTATGGGACATGCTATGCCAAACAGCAGCAACCCGAGAGGAAGAACTGTGTGGTTTTCTCTTTTGGTTTAATGGAAGTTGGCCCAGCTTTTCTCAGGCTTAAAATGCCAATTGCCACTCTCCCCTCTCCCCTTCAGTGATGCTGCTGGAGGGGTCAGAGGCCAGCTCACTGTGAACCTCTTAGCACAAGACCATGAGACTTTATGATTAGATTCCTTTGTAATAATCTGGGCGACTCCAACCGAGAGTACCAAAGGCTTCCCATTCTCATGAGCTGGGCTATGAACCCAGGCAACATCCTGACCTGCTGAGAGTCACTTAGTGCTAAATAACTAGGAACATTGGAAAATGCTTATTTCCACAGACTTTTATTAAATACCTACTGTGTAGAATATAGAGCAAGATAAAAAATTTAGCTAAGGCCTGGCCTGTACCTCTATGGGGCTCACAGCCTACCTCATACCTTTAGAAAATCTGGGCACTTTCAGGATGGCCAGTGTGGCTCCTGAGGATGCCTGAGGCCCAGAGGAACTATAGGACAGTCCAGTCGCTTTTCAGTCACAACCAACTCTTTGTGACCCATTTGGGGTTTTCTTGGCAAAGATCCTTCTCTAGTTCGTGTTACAGATGAGGAAACTGAGGCAAACAGGGTTAAGTGACTTGCCCAGGGTCACACAGCTAGTAAGTGTGTGAGGCCAGGTTTGAAATCAGGAAGATGAGTCCTCCTGACTCCAGGCCCAGTGCTCTATCCATGGTGCTACCTCGATACCCCTTTTCCTATCAATACTTTTCTGCAAATTTAGCATCTTGAAATAATTAGGGAATCATGACCAGCTACAACAGGAATGATGGAAATTTAGAAGGTTTAAAACAGTGAGGATTCAGGGGCGGCTAGGTGGCGCAGTGAATAGAGCACTGGCCCCGGAGTGAGGAGGACCTGGGTTTGGATCTGGCCTCAGACACTTAACACACACACAAAAACTAGCCATGTGACCTTGGGCAAGTCACTTAACCCCAACTGCCCTCCAAAAAGCAAAAAAACAAAAGAAAACAGTGAGGATTGGCAAATGTTACTGATTTCCTCACAATGCAAGAAGAGGCAGGAGACTGGAGTCTCATTTGGGTTCCTGGGGATGGTGCATGGTCAAAAGTGCCACTTTCTCCCATTGCTGCATTTATTAATAGAGATGCTCCACTGTCACTCTCCATGCTGCTCCCCACCATCCCCTTCCCTATTCTATTTTATAGCAGCCTAAGAAATGCTTTTAGCAGGAAAATACTCTGAGTTGAAAACAATACACGGTGTCACATCAGCCCAGAGATTTAAAAGAATTATGATGAACCAGAAAACATTGCCAGGCCATTAGAATCCAGGTTCATGATGTTCAGATGGGGTCATGTGAATATCGAGTCCCCATCCTATAACATTTTTGTGATGGGCTGTAATGGAATCCTCAGCTGCGTATGGCAGAGAAAGTGAGAATCACTTACAGAGGCTTCTCTGATACCTCCTTATTAGGATGACTGGGGGAGATGGGGTCTGTCTTGACCGAAACAGTGAATATGTTAAATTGTGTTGTATCTGCTCTAGTGGGTAAAAACAACTCATTCACACGGTGTTTTAAGACCAGCAGAGCTGGTGGGGTATGTTGTCTACCTGGTACTACCACACTTTAAGGTGGGCACCATTATCACTCCCATGTTACAGATAAGGAAACCGAGGCCCAGAGAAATGCCCCATGTCCACTTGGCAAAGAGGAAAGATGGAAGATTTAGACCCAGGAGGGAATTCAGAAGGATCTGTTCCAACCTTCCACGTTTTGCAAGGGAGGAAATTAAGACCCAGAAAAAAAGTCAAACGTTTTTCTTGTGGTCAGACAAATCATGACCCTGTTTGGGGCTTTTTGGCACAGATAAGGAAACTGAGGCAAACAGGGTTGAGACTTGCCCAGGGTAACACAGCTAATAAGCGTCTGGGGCTGAATTTGAACTCAGATCCTCTTGACTGCAGGCCCAGTGCTCTTTCTGCTGTAGCATCTAGCTGCCCATCCTTTAATCCCTACTTTGTCACTGGGCCATGGAAAGGGCGTAACCGACCTCCATCAGGACAGCACCACACGCAGCAGCTGGTGACACACTGAAGATCTAAGGTCACAACCAGCCTTGGTCACTAGCCATGGGATGGTGAGCAAGTCACTAAACCATTAACAAATGTTCACTGGGTTCAATGAAACCTCTTTGGGCCTCAGTTTTCCTCATCTGTAAAATGGGGATAATGGCAGCAGCTACCTTACAGAAGCGTGGTGAGGTTAGTGGGAGAATACCCATGGAATGCTTTGCCAAACAGAGTGCCATAGACGTGCTGTCATGTTGGTGATGAATTATTATTCCCTAGCAGCCTAGCGTGGCTGGAATGGCTCTATGGAGCTCACTCCGCCCTGCCCCTGCCAAGCCCACACCATGGCATCTCTACCTCCCAGAACCTCCCTGGGCCTTCCTTCCTCACTCCAGGCTTCCCAGGCCCATCCTGGCCATCTCCATACCCTCCTGGTGCCTTTACATGCTGCCCAGACTGTAAGATCCTTGAGGTCAGGGACTGTCCTTCCTTTTGTCTATATTTGTACTCAGTGCTTAGTACAGTGACTGGTATACAGTAGGTGCCCCCCTTCCCCCCATCCTGACTCATTTTCACCTCTGAGCCCTTAACCTGCCCTGTGCTCCCCCACAACCTGGCTAATTAAGCAAGGCAGATGGTGCAGAGTGTGGAACATCTGCTGGGACAGCAACCTACAAAGCATCCTGCCGTTGAGGAAGGATATTGCCTCAGAAGCGCCTGGCACAAATCATCCGTGGTCATGAAGACGGTGTACGTGAGCAGGAAATCATCCAGGAGGGTCTCTGCGGAGAAAAGCAAAGAGACAAGGTGAGGGGAGGCTGGCACCCTGGCCCGGGTCCCCAAGGCAGGCCTGCAGAGGAAAGCAAAGAGTTGGGGTGAGGGGATGCTGGCACCCCGGCCCGGCCTCTCAGGGCGTACCTGCCTGTTCACACACACACACACACACACACACACACACACATCTTATTTGGACTGAGAGTGGAGGCCTCAAGCAGGGGCTCCGTGCACCACCAGGCAAGTGGGCATCGGGGTCTAGGGGGTAACATCGGTGGAGGGGGTGGGAACAAGCCAAATGACTAATGCCCATCCAGGAAAGATCATGAGTTTCCTGCATCCTGGCGGGCAGGGCGCAAGGCCAGGGAAGGATTCTGGAGCTCTCTGTCTTTACAGGAAGATGGAGCTTTCCAGGAGCTGCCTGCCTGATCTAGAACACAGGGAAGAGAGGGGAGGCAGAAAATGAAACCCAAGGGACAGGAAAGGGCTCTGAAGTCACTTGATGCAACACCGGGTCTATAAGAGGGCGGGAGCAATGGTGAGGGAGTTCTGATTCTTATCTGGGTCTGGCAGCTCCCACCTTGGCACGGATCCCCTTTTCTCAGCTAAAAACACCGTTGAGCCTTGCTGTCTTTGCCCAGTGTGACCCAGCATGGGCCAGAACACAGACACAGCGGGGGATCTCAGCCCATTTTCCAGGAATGGACTTGAGGGGAAGAAGAAGCAGCAAGCTTGGGGCTGGAGTCTTCCTGCCTCTGTCCAGCCCTGTGTCATGGGCACTGGGAATTCCCCCCCCCACCCCATGGATGTGGATGACCAGCTCGTCCATCCTGTCCAGCCTTAGGGGGTTTCCTAGGGCTCTGAGAGTTGAAATGACCTGTCTGGGGAAACGTACCTAGTAGCTGCATCAGTCAGAGGCAGGATTTGAACTCAGGTCTTTCTGGCTCAGAGGCAGACCTTCTTTACCCTCTCTCACACCTCTTTTCCATGGATTCAGGGATAGAAGGGGCATTTTGTCCAATTTCCTTATTTTGTAGTTGAGGAAATTGTCCCAGAGAAGTTGATTGACTTGCCTGTGGTTACACACCTAGTATGTGTGGAAGACAGAAATTTCCTGAGGCTAAGGCTGCCCCTCTGCCCATGATGCCAGGCTTCCCTTCTGCCCACGGTGCTAGGCTGCTTCTGGAATGTTTCTAACAGCCCCCTGAAAGTCTGAGGAAGCTGCCTGTGTCACATGTACCAAGGGTTAGTGTCCATCTCTAGGCCCTTTCTCTTGCTGTCCCTCTTCCCATGTCCCACTTATGCCTTTTGGAAATGACCACCCTTTAATCCCTAATCCCTCCCCACCAGCCTGGGGGTGAGCTCCCTGTCCTTACATCTCTCACCCTGCTGTCTGTCTTTTCTGTCCCTCTCAGCTCATGGATCACAATTCTCTACCTGGCTGGCCTTTCTCCTCTTCCCCCCTGCCCCAGGCCAGTGACTGCCCCTTAATCCATCTTCAAGGCCCCAGGGCCAGGCAGAGGGCCTGCCCAGAGCAGGTGCCAAGCCTAGGTGGCTCTCGACTTGTCCTTGCTAAGGTAGCCTTGCTGGCTGACAGCTGAAGGAACCCATGTTGGAAGACCTAGGAAAGCTTTGGCAACCAGGTGGCATCACAGTGCATGAAGTACTGGACCTGACTCTGACACTTACTAGCTGTGTGACCCTGGGTAAGTCACTTAACTTCAGTTTACCTCAGTTTCCTCAACTGTAAAATGGGTCTAATAAGCACTTCCTTCCCAGGGTTGTTATGAGGATCACATGATATACTATTTGTAAAGTACCTGACACATAGTCGGTACATAAATGATTGATTCTTTCCTTCTTTCCCCTCCCTGGGCCTCAGTTTCCTACTCTTTAAAAAGAAAGGACTGGACAAGGGGACCTTTAAGGATCTTTACATCTCCTAGTCCCGGATCCCAGAATTCTTTAGCACAGAATACCGGAAGCATCTGACCAAAGCAGGATCAGCTTCAGGACTGGCATCCTCAGCACAAGGGGAGGGGAAGAAACATTTATTAAAGCCCCTACTGTGTGCCAAGAGCTGTGCAAACATTGTCTCATTTGATCCTCACAATGACCCCAGGATATGGATCACTATCCCCATTTTACAGATGAGGAAACTGAGGTAGGCAGTGGCTTAGGTCACAGAGCTAGGCCAGTGCCTGAGGCTGGATCTGTCAGCTCTCCCATTATGGGACCTTAGACACAGTTGGCCACTCCACCCTGGGAGACGCTTTGCTAATGAGCCCAGGAGTCACTAGTCCTGTGGGATGGGAGCAAACACGCTGGCTGTCCACTTAGACAGAGCCCTTCCCCCGACATGTGACAAATCCTATTGTACAGAGGCCCCACACCTCTCAATGCCACTTCCTCCACGGTTCTGCCCACACTGAACATTTAAATAACAGCATCTGCCAAATCCTTTATCCTAAAGAATTTGTTAAAAAATTTAAAAAACAGGTTTTCTTTATCACCACATAAAATCATGGGTCTCCAGTGAAAATCCCAAAGAAAGGCCCAGATTCCCAGTGCTCTGGCTGAGGCCGACCTCCACTTAACCAACGTTCCAGCCTTCCCACTCGGTGAACACATCAGACATCACTTGCATTATTTTCTCTGGCGTGGATCACTGAAGGTAACTGAGTGTGATGAATAAAGTCACCCCAATCAAAATGATGTACTTAAGGCAAGGGCATTCTCCGCCCTTGGTCTCCCAGCTTTCACAGACACAGGCCTCCTAGGGATCCAGAAATATTTTTAAAAGCCCGATGGCTGCAGGAATTGGCCCCTCAAGACCATTAGTCAACAAGGTCCCGCCTGGAAGGACCAGGATATTCAACTGTATCCATACTCAAAAGCCAAAGACTGGAGTTCTTTCATTCTTCCTTGAAGACAGGTATTAAACTTTGGGGAAAAGAAGTTTTGTACATGAAAGCATCTTTTCGAACAAGTTCAATGACCCTTCAAAAACTCAACTAATCTCACTCCGAACGCCTTGGGTCACAAGGGATGCGCCCGCGCCTTTGAAAGACCCAACTATTACCCCGCAGAGCTCTTGCCCGACAAGAGACTCCTCTTAGAGTAGGCCATTCAGTCTAGGTCACTGCAAAAGCTCCAGAAACTTCCAGCATCTTCAGGAGACAAATCTAAAGTGACCTGCAAGGACAGGACTCCCACAGTGACTGCCTCCAGAGGTCTTAGTGACCAGCATGTTTGTAGCACAGGTAGAGGCTGGAGCTGGTACAGAGAATACCCAGGTGAGGAGTCTTCCCCCCACCAATGCAAGTCAGCACCTCTTCTGCCCCGTTACAGCTTGAGAAGGCTGCCTGGAGCACTGAGAGGTGTGACTTACCCAGGGTCACACAGTCAGGGTGTGGCCAAGGGGGCACTTGGACCCGAGTCTCCCTAATTCCAAGGTAGGCTCTTTATCCACCATGGCATGCTGTATGATAACCCAAACACTAAAACGTGATTTTATAACCATCACCCACCTTTTAAACACCAATACTTATTTGTTTTTGGTATATGTTTGCAAGTCATAAAACCCCATCATCTCCAAAGAATGAAAGCTGAGGATCTCTCAAAATGCAAGGGAGAGGCACATGGTGGGCACGAGTGATTATGGAATGCTGAAAACAAGGAATTATAGAGGAAGAGCAGGGTAAAGGATGTCATCAAGAAAACAGTCACGAAAAAGTGAGTGGGCAAGTCCAAGCGAACCCAGAATGGCAGCCCAATGGCAGCCCTGAGGAAGCTAAGGAACGGTCAGGAAGAAACAAGGAAGATTCCTCAGCAGGCCCTTTGGGGGACGCATGAACCCAGGCTGGCTGGATGGGAAGGGGACGCATGGACCCAGGCTGGCTGGATGGGGAGGGGACGCATGG
>NW_027185797.1:32144699-32271619 GCF_028583685.1 Petaurus breviceps papuanus | reverse complement strand
ATGGGGAGGGGACGCATGGACCCAGGCTGGCTGGATGGGGAGGGGACACATGGACCCTGGCTGGCTGGATGGGGAGGGATGGAGCGGGGGAAGTCAGATTGTTGGAGATCACAGACCTGTGGGGACAACAATGAAATCGGAGGCCAAGGAGGCGTCCAAGGCCCGACCATGGCTCATCTGGCTCCCCAGGTCATTATCTGATGAGCATCAGGGATGGTTAACAAGAATTTCCCCCTTCCAGGGTATTCAGGCGGCACTCCAACACTGTTTTTTAGATTTGAAGAAAAAGAAAAACATCTGAAATTTTTTACTTAAGAATTTAATAATCTGGTCTTTCCCCTTTTCCTCTTAGTGAATCAACTTCTCCTTTACAGTTTAGGGGCTTCAAACGTTTAGCAACTTCCAGTCTACATCTGCAGCACATGCCACCCTTGTGCAGTGGCTGGAGGGCAAGTGCAGGATTGGAAGCAGGAAGATCCCACCTCTGATATTTATCAGGTGTGACCTTGGGTAAGTCCCCTAACTGCTACAGGACCACTCAGTGGAAGTCGTGTCTGACCCGGGTTGTGTGAGGCTCCTATGCGATAACACATTTCAAAGCTGGCAGAGCTGAACATCAGGCATTATCTCTGTTGTCATGGAGTTTTAAAGCTGGGAGGGGCCTCAGAGGCCAACCTGTCTAATGCCCTCATATTACAGATGGGTAAACTGAGGCCTAGAGAAGTCACTGACCTGCCCAGCTGGGCTCACGCTGTTCCTAAGTGTCTAAGGACTACACTGGGACCCAGATCTTTCTAACAACAAAGTCCAGGGCCCTATCTTCCAAGCCCTGCTGTCCCTCTGGTGCCCTCAATGGCACCCAGGGGACATTTTAAGAGATTGAACCTCAGTCCATTCAGAGTAAGGTCCCTGAATCTCACTTTTGTCAGTCCTCTGTCACCTAGGGAAACTTGAAGGAAAAGAAGGTTCTGAAAGGCAGATGGTCCGGGGGAAAGAACAGCAGGTCTGGAGTTAAACGGACCTAGGTGGAGATCGTACGTCCAATGCTTACTGACAGTGTGACTTTGGGGCAGTCACTCCCCTTCTCTTTCTAGGACCTCCCGGTTCTAGGTCTCAGGTCCTTCCCATTCTCACTGTCTACAGGTGAAGCTTCTCATCTGGTGAACTGACTTTCAGAGAAATCCTATGGAAAGAGTCTATGACCAACAATCTCTTAGAACAGTCAGACTAGCGATGGTTGGGGAACAGAACTCTGCAGAGCTTTCTAATGACTGCTGTGTCTGCTCCCTGGCCTCTGTCAAACAGTGATGGTTCTCCCTCATCTCATGTGGAACTTGAAACACTTTGCAAAGGTGTGAAAACATTTTCCGACCCAAGGCCACTGGACCTTTATGTGAAGAAGCAGAGCCTGGCGAGGAGTGCCATGGGGCAACCCCCCCAGGCTCTGGACCTTCATTCAAGGAGCCCTGAATGCAGACCCAGACTCAAGTGCCCAGCTCCTTTGAGTCCCAGAGCATGCAGTATCTTTCACTGTAACCCTTTCAATCACAGAATAAAAATGCAACAGTCCTGAGAGCAGGGCTCTTTCTTGGTGTACTTAGTTTGGGATCTGATGCCCCCAGCCGGATGGGATGTTCCTCCTGCTCAGCCAGTAGAGTGCTTGCTTGGTCCTTGGAATGCCAACACCTCCTGCCCCTGAAAGCTTTCCTTCTTCTGGTTTTAAGGATGGGGCCAGCATTGAGCTTATACTCACTCCTAAAAAAATATCACTTTTAAAGGCAACATCTTTTTGGGTCAGCAGTTGGGGGGATATTCTTCAAATGGTAGAAAACAATTGGAATGTACTTTAAAATAACTAAGTACTAAACATCCCGCTCCCTCCGGCTTCATCCCATGAATCTTCCTTTGAGAACAGAAGGGTTGGAGACAAACCCTGGGAAGTTTCCCAAAGGCCCTGAAATGTTTCCTTCTGTAATCTCAATTTTGTTGTAACTTCACCACTACATGTCATACAGCTTGCGGCTTGGTCAAGGCTATGAGAATCTGATAAAAAGAAGACACATTGTCATGGACGGGTACTGACGGGCATGGGATCAGACCTTGGGGATGATGGTTCTACCTCTGCCCCCGTTCTGGGGATGAGAAAATCAAGGCCAAGAGACTCTCGTGACTTACTCAGGGTCACAAAGTCAGTATTTGTGAGAGGAGGAGAGCTCTGGAAAAGATTCAGTCAGGGAAGCTAGGTAGTTCAGTGAACAGAGCACTGACCCTGGAGTCAGGAGGACCTGAGTTCAAATCTGACCTCATACACTTAACACTTACTAGGTGTGTGACCTTGGACATGTCACTAACCCCAATTGCCTTGCCTTCCACCTCCAAAAAAGAAAAAAGAAAAGATTCAGTCCATGGCCTCCACGTACATTTCTCTCAATAGCCAATCCCTCCGAGACTTTTCCTTCTCTCATGGTCTCACTTATATCATCTCTTCCCAGGTGACTTCCAATCTCTTTCTAACCCTAGCCTTTCTCCCAAGAATGAGGCTTCATCAGACTCCCCTGCTCTAGAAATATAAAAAAGAGCCCCCCATACCTGCAAAGGCTCACTGGATCTAGAAGGGGGCCATTAATGACCATGTGAGGGCTAAGGGCCCAATGTCAACTTCCAGTCTGATCCTGCCATGCTAACGATTGGACAAGACATTCAACAACCTGGCAGGGTCAAGGCTCATACAAGATGGGCTCATAATTGGTATGAATGGATGGGCAAACACAGGTAAGGACCCAGCTCCATTGGCTTATTGGGCAATGGCAGCACCATGGATGGACCCATGGGAAGAAGCCATTTATTTTTAAGGCAAAGATCAGAGACATGGGCAGAGAAACTTTGCTTTAGAAGAGAGATTTATTATCTCCAAACAGCCCCTCGGGTTCAAGCTCCTTCCTGCAGTAAAGGCACAGCAGATGGCCACCATGCACAATCCAAAGACAAGTGCACAGGTCTGTCTGAGAGCCTGCCTGCTGTGGCAGCGGGCCCCCAAGAACTGCAGACTTATCATACTAAGCTTGGCTCTGGATAGAAGCTAATTTAATGCTTCAAAATCACATGGAATAAAAGCAAAAATGGCTTGAATATTAATATCTTAAATTAGGGCCCAGGGATACACAAAGTAACTCCCAGAAATAAGTCACATCTTTTGATCAGAATCCATTTAAGGACAGCACTCCAGGCGCCGAAGAACAGCCTGTGTTATCAGATTCCTTCCCAAACTTGGAACAGGTCCCTTTCCTAACTATAAATGATTTGTCTTTGTAGGGCTTCAGTTCACTGAGAATTACTGGCAGAAAGAGAGTGGGCATCTGGGTAGCAAACTTCAAAGAAAGCTTCCCCCAATTTTATAATAAAATAATGATAATAATAAATCAACAGGCATCTAAATAGAAGTAAAATGATTTGGGGAGAACTGAGGCAACATGGTAAAGCAGACAGAGTCAGAAAGACCTGGGTTTAAATCTTCCTCTGACTGTGTCACCTTGGGTAAGTCACTTATCATTTCAGGGGCCCCCAGGTGAAATTGTCTCAGAGAAGGCACTAGCCTCCAATGGGAGCGTTTCCTCATCAGCTGCCCCTTCCACCAGTGAAACCATAGGCTCCTTTTGCTCCCTCCATCTTCCCAATCTCTTCACCTCCCCCCCCCATAAGATTTTTGTTAATAAAGGGCTTGAAGTTTTGCAAAGAGCATTTGAGCCTCTGAAGAACTCTGTGAGGAAGATGCCATGGGAGCTTTTACCCTCATTCCCCAGATGGAGAAATTCCGATGAAAATACCCAAACATGCTCTCACTCTCAGCAGCTAAGGCAGCATCTGAACTCAGCTCCTCCTAAGTACATGCCCTGTACTCAGGTCAGACCACAATCCTCCCTCCGAAGAAAACAAGATAGGGATTTTGAGGGGCTGAGGTGGGGGTTCAAATGCAACGCCTCCTGCCTCCAGCGCCCTCCCCCTGGGATCCCTCACTAGGGATGGACGCATCTCAGCATCTGAGTCCAGGAAAGTGCAGAGGCAGCCATCTTGGGCTTGCAAGAGAGTTTGGATCTGACTTTCAACCCCGGATGCTCTGGCCAAGTTACTTATTTCTCTCAGCTCAGTTTCCTCATCTATAAAATGGGAGTAATAATAGCACCCATCTCACAGACGTGTGAAAAGGACAAAGTGCCCAGAATGTTAGACCCTCCTGTAGGGTACTTATCATTGCTCAGTTAAAGAGGGTTTAATTAGACTCTCTTCGGTTTTCTGTGAGCTCAGCTCGAGGTTCTGCATTCCTGAAGGGATAATGCTGGGGCATTCCTTGGCTTTGCACTTCCTTCCCTAAATCAACAGTGCCTGGCAGGCTCAAGTTCTGGAGATCACCTGCCTGCTCTCCTCCAACCCAGGGACACCTGGGTAAATAAGGGGGTGGCCTCAGGGCTCTGACGCCAGTGAATTCTGCCTGTGGGCAGCTGTCAGTCACTCACACAACTTCCTGCTGTGCCCATGGGATCAACGGCTCCCAGGCCCGACAGCCCTTCCCAAAACTCTCTGGCTGTGGGGTGGGGGACCTCGAGGCTCAGGTTCAGACAAGCTCCATCGAGAGGAAAGGCTTCTGGGTCTGGCAACCAACTCTTCATCAGTGGATGGGGGGAGGACGGACAGAAGCTGCTTCAAGAGAATCTGTCTCTAGAAAGCCTGACTGGGTAAGGCCAGGCTAAGCCTAGCAGCCCATGAGACTATCAGCAAAAGGCAAGGAAGAGCAAGTGTGCTGGCCAGTGGAGGTAGTCTGGGCTCCCCTCAAAGACACCTGTCTTTCTCCTGGAGAATACGGTCTCCCTCTTCCCCATGGGCTCCAAGCCCTGACTCCCACAATGAATGTAGAGATGGGAAGGTCTGAGTCCTGAAACGACTGGAGGGTGCTCACACACACACACACACACGTTAGAATGATGCAATCCCAGAATGGCTGGAGCCAATCCATGACGGGACAGATGCTCACAGCTGAGATCGCTACACTTAGGAAGAAAGAATAATGATAACATCTCAAATTGGCACAGATAATCACTCAGGGGTATTTGATCACTTTTTGAGCTGGAAATTAGTGATACCAGAGCCTTAGTAAACCACTTAAAGGTTTATAGGCTCCAAGAGCTGTCAATCACAATAGATTTCTGTCTCTTCAACAAAAGAAGAGAAGACATAATTATATTTCCAGAGCCAAAGCCCATGTTAGGTTTCCATGTTGAAAATTTCATGTAAGGAAGATATAGAAAATGTTCAAAAACACAAACTTCAGGGGCACGCAAAAGATATTCAATAATTTCTCAATGTGTTAATTAACAGATGAGGAGAAATCAATTTCAGGGTGACTCTTTGGTGAAATGGGTCCACTGAAAATACAATGATGATGGTGGCTTGTGGCCCCAGTAATTTCCAAGGAATCTTGGTAGTGTGATACAGGATCCTCCATCTGGAGCAGGGGACCTGAGAGGCCTCATCTGGAGCAGGGGACCTGAGAGGCCTCATCTGGTCCAGGCTCCTCATTTTATCACTGAGAAATCTGAGGTTTGGTGACTGCACGAGTTATTCAGGGAACAAGTGATGGGGCAAGATTTGAACTCAGATCCTCTTGAAGAGAATGGGTCAGTAAAACACCCACTAATCACCACTGAGTCATACAAGAAACCAGTGAAGAATTCGGGGAGACTGAGGATTTCAGGATCTAGTGTCTCTGGGACATTCACTGCCAGTCATCTCTTAAGAGTCAGGCTGTATCTGGATGTTAGGATGCTCCAGGATGAGCATTCACAAGCACACAAGGGTTTCCATTAACCACATGGAGGCAGAATGCCTCCCAGAGTCCCTGCTGCTGTGGAGATAGCTGGAGGAAGAAGGAGCACAGGAGGGACATTGAAAGGTGCCAGAAAATAAGAGATACACAGGTGTACCAGTGGTGAAGGGTGCAGGTGGGTCATTATCTGGAGAACTGAGTGTGTGTGCAGAGACTGTCAGTGTGGGCGGTGTGATGTGCATGAAGGCACTGTGGCCTAAGAGTGGTCTTGGGAATCTTCTCATGTCAACCCTGCGGTATCCACAGGGGGATCCAGTCCTTCTCCAGCAAGCCCAGGGAGGGGCTCTGTCCCTAGCTCCATCCACCTCCTGACACCAGAGGGTGCTGCACCAGCTGGTCCTGGGCATTCCCACCTCAGGCATCCTAAAGCAAAGTCTGGACTCCTGTGTAGTGGGCATGTCCATAGGGCTAAAGAGAAACATAACCCAACAAAGAATGTTCTGTGCTTATTTAAAGGATCAGCTAGAAGGAACTTACCATCACCTTAAAGCCAGGGGCAATGTAAGAGTGATTCTGGAGTGAGATGACCTGAGTTCAAATTCCACCTTGGACATCCATTACTTGTGTGACCTCTGTGACTTTGAGCAACTCATTTCACTCCCCTGGGACTGGTTCCTCATTTCCAAAATGAGGGGCTTGATGAGACTGGATGGTCTCTGAGGCCTCTTTCAGATCCAGGTCTAGGATCTTGCCAGACAAACTGGATTTTAAGCCAAAGTTTGAAGAAAAACATACTTTGCCCAAGAATGCTTTTAATAAGAATGAAACGGAGCATCTCTTCCTAGATGCTCCCTAGATGCCCTCCCTAGATGCCCCTTGCCTGGTAGAATGCAGGGTTGTACATTATGCACATTCTTCTTCTAGACAAGCCCTTCCCCCCCACCCCAGCTCTCTCTTGAAGAAATGGAACCTTTGCATCTTCCTTCCAAATGCAATAAATCCAGATGTTGGTAAATGAAGTCACCGATCTAATACAAGGGGGAAACAAGCATAAAAGTAAGATGCTGTCTACAGATCCCACAGACAGATGCTTTCCTCCCACAGGACCCCATTCCTGATTTTTGTTACTCTGTCTCCTCTGCTCTTCACAACAAACCTCTGAAGGTGGGGGCTGTTGTTACCCTCATCTTACAGATGAGGACACTGGGGGCCAGAGAAGTGACTTGCCCAGGGTCACACAGCTAGTTTCCACCTAGCTGCCCCTCCTCCTCCTCATTTAAAAAGTGAATGTGGAAGTGAATTGAATGCCTCCACATCTGAGGATAAAGGCTGTCATCAAGTTTCTCCCACCTCCCCAGGGTGACTCTCTCATTATTTATGCAGCCACAAAGAAGCCATCAATTACTGTCCAGTAAGCTGATGACTTGGAGGCTTCACCGTTCAGCCCAGGAGGACTTGGCCTGTGTTGACCAATAGGGTGTTAGAAAATCCATCCATCAGCCAAGAGATGAAAACAGCTTTCACTGCCTTCAGCTGAACGGAAGTGCACAATCCTGAGAGCTCGCAGTTCCCAGGAAGACCCCAGGGTGTGTGGGGTTGGGAGTGGGTGGGAAAGAGAGAGCAGAGGAAATGCACACAGCTAGAATGGCCCCAATAATAGCCAACTCCCAAAAGTAAGAGAGCTTTGAAAGAAAAGAGTGCCCTGTACCCTATACAATAATTATACACAAAACGGTTTTTGAGATCCTTTTGCTATGTTCCTTTCAATTGAAATGAAAATGCTTTATTTATTTTTGACGTCATTGTTCCTAGGGGATGCTGGGCATAGTTCTCTCCTTCCCAGTCTTTCCCCTGCTCCTGTCCGTGGCATCTGAAAAGTGGCAGTTTTGTCAGAGTTACAGAAGACAGACTCAAGAGGAATTCTTTTCCATGAAATAAAAATGCAGTAACACCATATATGTACCAGTTTCCCAACCTAAGATACTAAGAGGATGATTATACAGTAAGTGTTTGGGCTTGGTTTTGTTTCAGGGTCAGATTGTGATTTCATTGCTGTGGCAAACTCCCTCTACTAATGAAGAGTAACAATTCCTCTAACCTTCTTGGAGAGTTGTCTGGGCCATTAGGTGGTTAAATGATGAGTCAGAGAAAGGATTTTAATCTAGTTTCTCAAGACTTCAAACCTTGAAGTCTCTCCTAGAGGCCACAGAACTTCTGAAAAACCAGATTTTGCTAGCAGTGTGTGTGTGTGTGTGTGTGTGTGTGCACACGTGTGTGTGTCTGTCTGTCTGTCTAGAATGGGCCCTTTATTTGGACCAAAATAATATTTTCCCTAGAAGTCATGTAATATTAGGTTTTTTGATGTTTCCTGTTGTGTCCCTTAGAGTCATAAACCTGGAGCTAAAAGAGACCATAGAAATCATCTAGTTCGGACTCTTCCCTTTACAGAGAAGGCAACTGAGACCCAGTGTGGTTAAGTGAAGTGCTCAAGGCTACATGGGTAGTAAACCTAGATTCATAAGCCCAAGGCAGAGAGCTCAAGTAATAGCTAGCAGATTCTGAGATTTTGATCTTTGAAAAGGTCACCTAGTTGAATTGGTTCATTTTAAGGATGGGGAACCTGAGATCCAGGGTTGTGACCTACCCAAACTCACACAGTAGGTGTTAGAGGTTGGATTTGAACTCAAGTTCTCTGACTCTAGGGTAACTAGGGGACACAACAGCGCACAGAGCACTAGGTCTGGAATCAGGAAGATCTGCATTCAAATCCAGTCTCAGATACTAGCTGTGTGACCCTAGGCAAGTCTCTTAATCCTTTTTGCCTCAGTTTCCTCATCTGTCACATGAGCTGGAAAAGGAAATGGCAAACCACTGCAGCATCTCTGCCAAGAAAACCCCCAATGGGGTCACAGAGAGTCAGACACAACTGAACAGCTACCTCTGACTCTAGAACCTGGGTTCTTTCCCCAGCACTGAGAGAAGTCTGTGAAATGGCCCCATGCCATGGAGCGTGATGGCGACTGCTAGTCAGTGATGGCACACAGCACATGCAACAGGAGAGCTGGAAGAAGGCTCTCATTCTGTCCTGTGTGAAGGGAGAAACACTCACACCTGCCTGCCCATGAAGAAAGAGAGCAGGGGCCATTCAGTGATGGAGGGCCACGTGTGCCTGCTTCTTTCCACCTTTATACTGGATGAAGGTGGGCTTTGTCAATCAGATTCAAGCAACAAGGGTTAGAATGTGGGCAAGTCACTCTGCCATTGCTACTTTCCTGTGCTGTCTCTCTGTCTCCCTCTCTTTCTCTCTCTCTCTCTGTCTCTCTCTCATGTATCTCTCTCTCTCTCCTTCTCTCCCTCCCTCTCTGTCTCTGTCTCTCTTCTTCCCTCCCTCTCTTTCTCTCTTCTCTTTCCCCTCATGTCTCTGTCTCTCTCCTTTCCTCCTACTCCTCTTCCTCTGTCCCTCCCTCCCTCTCTTTCTTTCTCTCGATCTCTCCCCCTCTTCCTCTTTTTCTCCCTTCCCCTTCCTCTATTTCTCTCTCCTTCCCTTCCCCTCCCCTCCCACTCTTCTCCATTTGCCTCCCATGCCTCCTCCCTCTCACTCTTTGAAGCCAAGGGTGCCCAGGGCATCACTAGAAGCCAGATTTGCCTCCGTCTCCTTTTTTCTCTCCCCATCTCTACTCGCCACCTTTTATGATGCTAAATACATTTCTATGAACTCTGGGAAAGCTCACTGTCTGTGTAGACCTCCTTAAACTCTGGGAAAAAAAGAGGGAGAAAGGGAGGCAGCAAACAGGCTGAGAGGTTGAGAACAGCAACAAAAATCCTCCAAGGCAGAGAGTGGGATAATGGGAAAAGGGAGAAGTGTGACAAGGACAAGGAACTCAAGGCAGGCAAAGGACAATGAGCCAGAAGACTGCTGGTATCTAAAAGGGTCACTACCACCCCAA
Source organism: Petaurus breviceps papuanus (assembly GCF_028583685.1). Lineage (NCBI taxonomy): Eukaryota > Metazoa > Chordata > Mammalia > Diprotodontia > Petauridae > Petaurus > Petaurus breviceps. Next base: position 32,261,854 of record NW_027185797.1, on the reverse strand, counting down.
AGTACATCACTTCACCATATTAGCTTGTCAATTCCAGCTGATTCTATGACACCGCTGTTTAAACGAGGCCAATGATTTGATGGAAACCCCTGGGAAAGATTAACAAATGAAGTGACTGCTCATCCAACAAATCACCATATAACAACACCCCTTTCCCACCTTGATCAGCCCCCTGAAGTGCCCACTTTCTTGCATGGGAAGTCTCCTTCCTCAAGCTGCCTCCTTGCAGAGGAGAGACAGTAAATTCTGCTGGAGGAAGACATCAGCAACATTTTAAAATTCAGAGAAGGGTATCTGATTGTCTCCATTGATCTGCCAGCTGTGTGGGGGTAGGGGGAATAACCATAACCGAAAGAGAAATATGTCCCCTTTTTGCATTGTCTTAAAGACTGTTGTGCAGTAATTTCTATAGAGGCCGTTACAAGGTAACGGTCCTTTGGCTAAAACGGCCAGGCTGCCAAAGCCATTACTGACACAACAGCCCATTTCCTCGGATTGCAGGAGTGTGTCCTGAGCTGCTACTATGGCAAAGTCTGAGGGTCCTCCTTCAATGTTTCTTTGTGTTTCATAAAATGCAGTTGAGATTTAGCAAAGTAAAGGAGTGAATGCTAAAGCGTGCCAGGAACCTTTAATACAAAGGCTGTGTCTTATTGTCCTGGGGATCTCATAGCATCACCTTTTCAAAAACAACAGTGAAACTTGGCCAGAACAAATATATTAACCCATCAAACGAGTTAATCCACTCAATGGCTCATCTTACTAACAGTCTTTAGCACAAGGGACCTATTCTAGAAAGCAAAGGAAGCTACGGAAGAAGATTTTTCCACCCTGAGAGAGCTCCTGTCCTACTGGGAAGGCAGATTATCCCTGAGAAATAATTTATAAAACACCAGTAAGTATAACTTCATATGCCATTTCAAAAGAAGAATTGTAAATTATCAGTGATCAGAAGAAAGACCATTCCAAACAAATAGCAAGAAACATAAATACCAACAATTCCAAGGATTCTCCTCACATTCAGGAAATTGTAGAAGATCACAGAAATTGGAAACAGTCAATGTTGGAGGGGCTGAGGAAAGACAGGCATTATTGGTATACTGTTAGTAGAACTGTGAATTGGTCCCCCCATCCCTGGAAATAATTTAGAATTGTGAATGACAAATGTCTGTGATTCTGCTACCAATAATATACCTTAATGAGGTCAGAGAGAAACATTCAATACTGACCAAAAGTATCCACAATGGGACTTTTTGGGGTAGCAAAGCCCTGGCAGATGCCCACCAGCTGCAGAACAACTGGAGAAACCATGGCTGATGAACGTGACGGGACAATATTGCGCCTCATTTCATGACATGGAGGTAAGCCTCCTCTGTCAGCAGAACATAAATACTGCTGAGCTTCAGAAGGCTGGGTACAGACCCAGTGAGTGTGTATGTCTGTTGTCTAAAGACAAGTCTGGTTATTTAAGTTTGGGGAGTCTCCTCTCCAGGGGTGTTGATGGATGATCAACTTTGTGGTCACAGAAACTCTCAAAGACTGACTGGCCATGGAGTTTTTTTTTTTTTTTTAAAGCAATTGGGGTTAAGTAACTTGCTCAAGGTTACACGGCCAGGTGTTTCTGGGTGGGTGCTAAGTGTCTGAGCCCGGGATTCGATCTCCAGGTCTTCTCAACACTGGAGCCGGTGCTCTTACTCGCTGTGCTACCTGGCCGCCCCTGGCCATGGAGTTTTAAAGGAGTCATGATCTGTATCAGTGAAGGGAATGCTGACAAGGACAAAAGTGAAGGGAGAATCATAAAGTATTTTAAAAAGCAGACCAGAAGCAAATGGCAGAAATAAATGGCAAGGGGAAAAGTCATCAGGAATTCCTTTTAAAAGATCAACTTCTAGGTAAAGATCATAGAATCAATATCAATTCAACTTAATTTTCTACATCTGCTACATTTCCATCAAAAACGGATGCTTCTAGTGATGCCCTGGGCACCCTTGGCTTCAAATCCTTCCTCCAACACTTATTAGGTAGGTGACCATGGGGGAGTCATTCAAACTTTCTGAGTCTCAGTTTTCACATCTGTAAAATGGGGATTGAAAATAGTTGGAACACCTATCTATGAACTATTATTGGGCTATAGTGAGACTATGTGTAAAAACCTTTCTGAGCATTAAAGCACCATATAAATGTCCATGATGATAATGATGATGACAGAAGTTGCATATAAGGGGGGCGGCCAGGTAGCACAGCGAGTAAGAGCACTGGCTCCAGTGTTGGGATGACCTGGAGATTGAATCCCGGGCTCAGACACTTAGCACCCACCCAGAAACACCTGGCCGTGTAACCTTGAGCAAGTTACTTAACCCCGATTGCTTAAAAAAAAAAAGTTACATATAAGGGTAAGAGAATTAAACTGGGACTCACTAGACCCAGGTTCAAAATCTATTCCAGTACATTACTACAGAAGATGTCCCAAAAGTCTTAGTGCAGTTTCAAGCTATTGGAGCCTGGCTATTTTTACTCTTACTTGGGTTAGAGTGAGCAGAGTTTATGTACATTCATAGTATGGGGAAAAGATAGTAAATAAAATTGCATAAGAAGAGCCCTTTCCCCACAGATAGGCATGACTTTGCCCTTTGTCTGGCTTCCAAAATTCCTTAAAATTAATTCCTAGAGGCCCTACTGCTAGTTTGGCCAATTCCCAAAGAGCCATGAGATGATACTTCTTAACTTTTTTCCCTGCACAGTAACTTTTATTGACATGCTGGGAAGGAGGGTATGCAGGTAACTCTGCTATGAATTCTATCTCCCTTTAATACAGTGTATCACTCCCACCACCCAGATGCTTCTTGCTTTGGCAAGACTGGGACATAACCAAAGGACTCGCTTTAAGCTCACCCGGTATCCTCAGCACATCAGGAGAACCTGAGAGAGGCTCTCGGCATGTTGGGTGGACCCCCACCAATGACCTTACAGAAGGATATGAACAATTGTCGCATACAACAGAATGCAATGTGCCCTGTTGAAGAAATGCCCACATCAATGAGATCCAGATATAGAAGTACATGGAGAGGAAACATGACGTTGAATTGTAGAGGTGAGCACTGACTGTAAACAGTGCTTGAAATCTGCAAGATGGATGCAAAATTAAATGTCTCCTACCCGGAGGAAGGAGGTAGGCATGATTCATCACCAGTCATCTGGGATCAGGGCTCGTCAATGCCCAGTTCAGAGTTCCAGCATTGTTTGACAGGAAGTGCTTTCAGGGCACTCTATTATTTGTCCTCTTGGTTCTGCTCACATCATTCTGCGTCTGTTCATATTAGTCTTCCCAAATGTCTCTAAATTCTTTAAACATGGTGTGTCTTGGGACACAGTAATGACATCCATATATCACAATTTGTTCCCCCATTCCTCACTCAGTGGATGCCCACATCTTCCCAAGATGCTGGGGGCCTTCCTCATTTTCTTTGGACGTGACAAGAAAATAAGTGATGCACAAAGTCACACCTGGATGTGCTTCTCAGAGGTGACCCTGGGTTCTTCATGGCTTTGCCAGCAAACCATAACCTCTGGCAGGCTCTAGCATGCTGGAAAGAAGAAGCTAGTCTGGCCACTGGGTAATGAATTCTTTGGCCCTGGCAACCCGAGAGACAAAGGACAATACAAAATGGCCATCAGCCTTATTTGGGCCCCTTCCAATTCTGCAGTGATGATTGCAGAGTGGATGAAAAGAAGGCAGAACAGGGAACAGCAATTGTAGATATTATTTTAAGAAAAACATCACTATTTCTATTGAGAGACCAATGAAGGCACCATTCTGTGTTTCTCTGAAAATACTTCATTCATAGGAAAACCATTGTATTCTGGTCACCTGATCCTGAATATATTTGTAATGATGAAATCTGAACCCAGAACTTAAAGGAGACATTGGTGGATCCCAAGAGAAGGTGTGTTCTCAATAATGAAGCAATGAAACATTCTCCCACCTGCCAATTAACCTTTTAGAATGACCCCTTCTCATATTAGGGAGGAAATGGAAGTATACTCTTGAAAGAAGGGTTGGTTGGTTCTCTTGATGAAGCACCATCCATTAAACACATTACCCCATGCAGGGGTCAGGGGTTGAGCCACAGTGAAATGAGTGTGTTTCCATTCTTAATCAGTTCATGCTAATAACCTGATGCTTCAGCTCAGTCTCACTTCACTTCCCCCACTTTCCTTAGTAACGAGGGTATTAATTAACCCACAATCCACTGGCAGTGTAAAGCATCAGCTCCCTTGTTACTGTACATCATGTCGCGTGTTCAAAGGTGAGAGAGAACAGATTCGTCCGAAAGATGAAGGACTCAAATGGAAATTCACATCTGAAATTGGATGCCCAGTAATTTCTCATTAAGCTGGCTGCCATGGTGGCAGCTGGAACCAGGGAGGCTTTGTACCCTCTTAAGAGTATGAACTCAGAGGGGCTATTTTGCTCACAGCTGGTAGCCCAGATGATGGCCTTTGTGCCGGAGATGAAATGACTTAAGTGGCTCACAAACAGCCTGACCCAGGGCTTTCCAGAGAGAGCCTTACTTCAATTATGACTCTGGCATCCATGATTCCATTCATGAGACACACAACAGGCTGAGGGGAAAAAGCTATGGGATCTTGGAATTATCTTTCTGTCTTTGAACTCACTTTGTCACCTGGAAGAACTTAACTTCATCGTTTCCTACCACTAACAACTCTACTCCTACTGGCATTAATGCAAACATTAATGCACTTGAACTCACTTAGTTGAATTTCACAATAATCCAAGGAGGTAAGTATCATAGCTATTTTTAATTCCCATTTTATGGATTTGGAAACTGAGGTTCACAGAGTTTAAGTGATTTGCCACCTGTCACAAAGATAGCAAGTATCAGAAGTGGGATTTGAACCCAAGATTCCAAGGCTGGCACTCTGCTCACTACATCATGCCATCATCCCCTTCAACTCTGGTTTTCCTGTCTGTGAAATGAGAATGGTTCTACAGCACAAAAACCCATTCAATGAGGATTAAGAAGTCATCAAGTGATGCTTGTAGAATCATGTATTTCAGAGATGGAAGAGACAGAGTGGAAAGGACGGGTTCTGGAGCCAGAGAACCTGGGGCAAAGCCCGCCCATGAGCCTTACTACCAGGGACAAATCAGACAGCCTCTCCAGGCCTCAGTTCTTCATCTGGAAAGTGAGGACTTGGGCTAGAAGGCCTTAAAACCCCATTTTACCTCTAGATGCTATGATCTCATGACCTCAAGAGATCCTATAATTCAGCATCTTCCTCCCTGATTCCATTCCTCCTTGTTTCTGACAGCAAAGTTACTCTGTATTTAATTAGACACTGGAATGGGAGGCAGGCAAGATCTGGGTGCAAATCTCACCTCCATCATTTATTTATTAGCTGTGTGGCCTGGGGCAAGAGCTGGTGTGTACATAACTTTTTACATGTCTTGTCATTTTATCCTCAAAACAATCCTGGAAGGTGGATGCTGTTATTATCCCCAATACATACGAGAACAAGGCATTCAGAAGGTAAGCGACTTGTCTGTCTAGACCTCTGTTCTTCCTGACTCTAGGTCCATCACTCTAGTCACTGGGTTATGAATAGGCAGCAGTTTGTCTAAAATAATCACTAGCATCTCTGCAGAGCTTTAAGGTTTGCAAAGCACTTCACAATTTTAATTTCAGCCTCACAATAATCCTTGGAGGAAGGTGCTATTATTATCCCCATTGCAGAGATGAGGAAACTGAGATAGGTAATGACTTTCTCTGAGTCACCAGCCAATAAGTGTCTAAGGCAGGATTTGAATTCAGGTCTTCCTGACTCCAACTCCAACACTCTATCCACTGTGCCATCTAGCTATCCCCTAACTTCATTGCAAACTGCAGATAAGATTAAGCTTTAACTCCCCCCACTTATTGCAGAATTCCCACTTAATAATGTATACAGAGTACTTGACAAACTTGCCTTATACATGTTAGTTATTCTTATCTTCTGACTTTGTTGGCATAACTAAACTCTCCCTGTAATTCAGTGACTGTGCCCAGGGCTGGGCTTTCCCAGGTGTGGCTTTTCCCTCTTCCTGAGGTGTGGCCAGTGTCCATCTGTGGTCAGGCCTTCATTTGGGCCACTGCCCTCCTCTTTGTCTCTCACTTGCTTTGTGTGAAAGGTGTTCTAGGTAGAGAATTCTGTGCAGTACACCAGGATGGTTCTAGCCTGTTATGGGAATGTGAATTTAAGATCTTCCCTGCCCCTAGGCCTTTTAATAGGCTTAAGTGCACCTGGAGCCTGTGGTTGGAGGCTTGTTTTTCAGAAGATACTTTGAGATTGGGCAGTGGGTCAAGAGAGTTGTGACATTCTCTGAGCCAAGAGAAGGCTATATAAACCCTGATGTGAAGCTTTGTTTGGGGGCTCACTTTGAGAAGTGTTGTGTGATTTGATCAGACAAGACTCTGGGCAGCCGTTGAGTCCCTCGGCTTTGAAAACCTAGATGTTGATGATTCCCTCTGGTAACTGACTAGGTATGGATGTAATGGTCAGACAGTTGGAGGCCTGTCTACTTGATATGTTTCTCTGTATTTGTTGTCTGCTTGTAACCTCTGTACTCTCTGAAGTTCAGGGTGCTGACCTTTTTCCCCTGAACTAGGTAAATGACATATGTTTGATTAAAGCAAAATTGTTAACCCATTTTGAGTTGCTTTCCTTTGGAAAAGCAGATGTAAGAACTTGTGTTGGCAGACACCTTGGGAATGCTAAGGTGCTTGATGCTACATAGCCCCATCTTTCTTACAACACTGAGTCACTGACCAAATCATGCTCTGCCCCCCTCATTTAGTACAGCCCTGTTAGATCGGTAATACTTTGGGGATTTAATTCCTCAGGGGCGTCTACAGTGCATAGCTGAGTCAGAAAATGAAGGGCACGGCACTACCCTTTCTTCAACCAGGTGGAACCAGATGGAAGGAAAGGAACCATCAATAAACCCAGGAATTAAAGGAGAGGGTGGCCCTGTCACTGAACAAAGCCATGTGCTTTCTAGCAATCGATCAATCAACATTTATCAAGTGCCTACTATATGCTAGTCACTGAAAACTTTGTGAAAACCTCCCAAGGCCTTGGCAAGATCCCTCTGGGGCTGGCTTCTACCTCTGGTTATGAAGCACCACTTCAATTTTTTAATTTCATAGCACATTTCCTCAAGGGATTTTTGTCAAAACTGCCCATTTGACACAATGTTTCTTTATGGATGCATTTAACCCAGAACCAGGCTGGAGAACCATGTTATACCAACAGGGTCTAGTAATCCATCTCCCCATTAGCAGTACCATGTGGCTGTAAACAGTGGGACAATGACACACATTAGTGGGAACTAGAAAAAAAAAAGATCAGTAACCTTGTTTGCAGTTGTTAAGGAGTGCCTGTATCTGCTACTTTTGAAGGACTTCCAGGGTAAGCCCAAGGTCCTTTTCCAGACCCACAGCTCTGTGGTTCTCTGGCTAGTGTAGTTATAGATTTCTCAAAATTACAGAATTTTAGGGCTGGAAGAAAGCTTAGAAGTCATCATATCCAACGCCCCCCACCTACACACATCCTTTAAACTCTTTCCTTCCTTCCTTTTCTTCCACCCTTCTTTGTTTTCTTCCTTCTTCCCTCCCTTATTTCCTTCCATCATTCCTCTTCCTCTTATTTCCTTTATTCTTCCCTTCCTTTTTTCTTCCTCTCTCTCTTCTTTCCTCCCTTCTTTTTCTCCCTCCCCTTCCTTCTTCTCTTTTTTCCTTTCCTTCTTCCCTCCCTTATTTTCTTCCATCCTTCCTCCCTCTCCACATCTTCCACACCTCTCTTCCTTCCTCCTTGCCTTATGTGAAAGGCATTTCTTTCCTTCCTCTCTTTGTTCCCTCCCTCCCTCCTTTGCCTTAGTGACTATAATTTCATTGATATAGGTAGATTCCACTGAGGAAATTCCCTCCTTCAATGCAGACTGGCCCCCACTTGGAAAATTATGTCCTTAGAGAGTTGTCTAGAGATGCCAGGAGGCTAAATGATTTGTCTGAAGCTGCAGAGCCAGGATGTGTTAGAGCCAGACCTTGACTTCAGATCTCCTTGACTCAGGCTGGCTTTCTCTCTTCTACATGATATCACCTCACCCATCAGAACAGTAACAGAGAAGAAATTAACAGAGCTGGGCAGGCACTAGAATGAAGAGGGATCAGGGAAGGCTCACTGTACAATGGGTTTGAGCTGAGACGTGAAGGAAGCCAGGGGCAGAGAGGAGGAGTGAGAGCATTCTAGGCAGGGGGAGAGCCAAAGAAAATGCCCAGAGCTCAGAGATGGAGCATCTTGTTCCCAGAAAAACTAGGAGGTCAGTGTTACAATGTTAATTGTGTTCGAGTATGTTTTTATTTATTTTGTAAAATATTTCCTAGTTACATCAAGCAGTACTCAAAGTTTTGTGGGGGCAAATGTGACCTCGAGCATAGGGCAATGAGAAATTAATTGAGCAGCCCAGAGTCACACAGCCAGTCAGCATCAGAGGAAGGACCTTGAATGCCGTTCTTCCTGGCCTCATGGCCAGCTCTCCATCAACTCCTCTACATAGCCTCTCCTGATCAGATAATATAATGTAATACAATATAAGATAAAATAATAAATGTTTCATTTCCATTTCAGGGGCAGGTAAACTAAGATTCAGAGAGATTAAAGGGGCTTGCCTGGGATCACAAAGCTAGCAAATGTTGGAGATCATTCTGATCACAGCAGGCAAGCCCACTCGGGTAAAGTAGCAGGACACCTTGAGGGGGAGATGAGAGGTAGCCTGTGCCAGCCAAGTCAAACCAGCCTTGCCACCACCTTGTCCAGCATCTCCTCCCAGACGCTGATGGAGGCAGCCCAGGACCTTGAACCCAGAGCCTTGGGAAGAGCAAGGCTTCTAGTCTAAAGCTGTCAGCAGCATCTGGGAAGCAGCCCCTGTGAGATACAGCCTGTGCACCAACTGCTTAGGGGCTGCATTTATAGCTACTGAAGACCCAGAAAGGAACCTTCTGGCCCCAGAGTCCTTGGTCCTGTCAGATGGTTCAGCATCAGAGACTGATAGGATTTCATCAATGGAAATGACCTTTACAAAGAAGCATTAACACTGTTTCTGTACCCTATGGACCATGGGGCTTTTCCATCTGCCTTGCAGCTGAAATCACCTGGATTTGTGATCTTCCCCAATAGAACAGAAGCTACCAGAGGGCAAGGACTGTCTCACTTTTGTATTTGGGTCCCCAGTGCTCTCTCTGCATAAGCATTTAATCAATACTTCAATCATTCATTCATTCACTCTGGTCGTTGTACATACTTAATAAGTATTGGTTGAATGAGTGTAATATTTTTTTCCCTCTGAGCTTTGTTCTGACAATGGGGAAAAATCTCTCTCAGAAGTTTAGCTATCTATTCCTCAAGCAGCTGGAGACATTTACTTCAGGCAGTGAGGGACCTTCCTTACATGAGTGTCACCAGCTCTTGTGTCACTGCAGTGTCCAGCAAGCCCATCAGGGCCCTTCACTGGGTCAGTCAGATCTCCCCTTACGAGATGAGGTGCTTGTTGCCACCTCATGGTGAACATGCCCCTCTGATGGCCAACCTGTCCCCTTGTCATCTGCTAAACTGCCTGGAGAGAAGAGAGAGGAGGGGCACACCACTCTCTTCCCAGGCTATTCATCCTTGACCTCCAGGGATGGAGGAGCCTGCCTGGGCAGGAGTGTCCTTACTGATCCATTCCATTTGGGGACCCATCCCTGCCCCATGCCAAACAAATGGTACTGTGCTGACAACCATCAACACGATCTGGGGCTCTGGATGCAGCAAAGTAACCTTGGATGCTTGGATCTGCCCCAGGTGTCTCCCACAAGGTCTGAGGCTCCCTCAGGATTAGAAATGAGATCCCAAATTCAGGGTCATGTCTTAAGTATTTTCAAAGTTCAAAGTATTATTCCCTAATTTATTTATTACAGTGAATAAAAGAGGCAAAAGTTCCCCATGGCCCTGGGGCCAAGGAGTAGAGATGCCTACTTCAAAGGCTTTGATTGCTTTTTAGTCCAGAAAGATAGTGAATATGTTACTTTTCTCCTTTGATTTTCTATATTCTCCTCCGATGGAGGATGGGGGCGAGGAAGCCCAACATGCCAATATACTATTAATGGGACTGTCCAAACTTTCCAAAGAGCTCTTTGGAGTCACAGAAAAAACAACTCACTGAAATATGTGACCCAGAGGTCCTCCCACTGGGCATCGAGCTTACTGTGGTCACAAACAGAAAGGTCTGGTATTCACAGAATAGTCATAGTGGTAGAACTTTGGGGATTAACAAAAAAATAAAAAAGGAAACATAGAGGCTACCCATTGTGGCTTGGGGAATGGCTGAATAAATTGTAGTACATGAATATAACAGAATAATGTTGGCATATAAAATAATGAATGAGAGGAAGCCAAGAAATAAAAGGAGATAGAGTGGGCATCCATTGCTTAGGGAATGGTTGAATAAATTGACGCACAGAAATATAATGAAATAATGAATGCCGCATGCTAACAAACAGTAAATACAAGGAATCCAGGAAACCTCGACCAAACTTCCACAAAATGACACAAGGGCAAGGATGCTGAACCAGGGAAACAAAATACACAAAGGAGCAATGCAAAAATAATACTGAGGTAGGAGAACCCCAGGAAACTGCAACGGACCAGCCTTGGTCACAGAGAGGAAATACACAGCCCTTCTCTCAGTAGGGAAACAGGAGTCTAGAAGTGCAGAATGCTGCTTATACTGCCAGATGGAAAGAAGGAGGAGGAGGAGGAGGAGGAGGAGGGGGAAGGGGAGCAGCAGGAGGAGGGGGAGGAGGAAGGGAGGAGGAGGAAGAGGAGGGGAGGAGGAAGATGAGGGCAGAAGGAGGGGGAGGAGGAAGAGGAGGAGAGGGAAGAGGGAGAGGAGGGGAGGAGAGGGAGGAGGGGGAAGAAGAGGGATGAGGGGGAGGAGGAGAAGGAAGAGGGGGAAGAAGGAGGAAGGAGAGGGATGAGGGGGAGGAGGAGGAGGAGGGGGAGGGGGGAGGAGGAGGAGGAGGGAAGGGGGGAGGAGGAGGATGAGGAGGAGGAGGAGGAGGAGGAGGAGGAGGAGGAGGAGAGGGAGGGGGAGGAGGAGGGAAGGACAGTTAATACTTACTATGCACCTACTGTGTTCTAGGCACTGTGCTAAGCACTTTACAATTCTTATCTCACTTGATATTCACAAAAACCTGGGAAGTAAGTGTTATTATTACCCCCATTGTATACAAACTGAGGCAAACACACGTTAAGTGACTTGCCCAGGGTCACAGAGCTAGCTAGATGTTTCTGAGGCTAGATTTGAACTCAGGACTTCCTGACTCCAAGGCCAGTGCTCTGTCTTCCAGATAAGTCTTCTGAGGCCTCTGAGGTCCCTTCCATGATTATGTGAGGAGGGGGAAAGTAAAAAAGAGCTAGAGATTCTACTCAATCACACCACGGAGAAGCCTTCATTCAGTCCTCCTGCGTGCACCAGGCACCGGGCGCCCAGTCGCCCACAGCTCAAGAAAAGCTCACAATGGCTCCCCTCAAGTTAGGAGCTCCTGCAGGGCAGGGACTGAGTTCTGCCTTTCTTTGAATCCCCAGTGCCTGGCATACAGTAGGTGCTCGATAAATGCTGGTTGACTTTCCTACCCAAACCTTCTTTTGTCCGATGCAGTGAGGAGCTCCAGAGTCAGGGGCTGAAAGCAGTTTGGGTTTTGTGGCCTAGGCACATGGTTGAAGTGACTTATTGAATCCCAGAGTTGCTCTGATTGGGGGACATGGGGGAAGACACATCTGGCTTCTTCTCAGCTCCCAAATGATACCAGTGCCAGCCTTGAAGGACACTCATCATTCCGGCTTTAAAAAAGTGGAAAGATATGAACAAGTCCTTGGACTCTATCTCAGAGAAAGAGAAACAAAGATGCTTCTTCACATTATCATGCCTGTACTCAGTGTGGGATCAGAGGAGCTTGGGTTGAGAGCTGGGAGAGACCATCAGGTTCAGTCCCCTGACTTCATAGGTGAGGGAACTGCGGCACAGAAGAGTTGGATGGCCTCCCAGGGTCACACAGCTAGTCAGTGTCGGAAGTGGGCTCGGTCACCTTCACCAAGCCCGATGCCTAGCCACTAACCCAAGCTTCACTGGGTGCACATTGCATCGCTCCTATAGAAAATAAACTCCTGGGGCAGCAAGGGGGCCCAGTGAATAGAGCACCGGCCCTGGAGTCAGGAGGACCTGAGTTCAAATCCAGCCCCACACACTTAACACTGACTAGCTGTGTGACCTTGGGTAAATCACTTAACCCCAATTGCCCTGCCTTCCCCCTCCAAAAAGCAAAGAAGGAGGAGGAGGAGGAGGAGGAGGAAGAAGAGGAGGAAAAGAACAAGAAGATAAACTTGAGGGCAGGGACTGCTTCAGGTTGGTTACTATCCCCAGCCCCCACCCACCCTGCACAGTGCCTAGGACAGAGCAGGTGCTTAATAAATTCTTGGTGACTGACACCCTCAATGCTTGGCACCCACTGGACGCTTGTTGGCAGGCTGGTCAATGAGCACTCCTCGCCTCCTTCACACCCACTTCCAATGGAAGCGTTTCCTGATGCTTTCCCGCTCTCTTCATCCTCATGCACTTGTGCAGAGGTCTGAGTAGAGCAGAAGGTAAGCTCCCTGAAAGCAGGGACCTTTCTCTCTTCCTGTCTTTGTGTCCCCAGCATTAACACGGTGCTTTGCACAAGCAGCCACATGTTTGCCTGATTAGACTGGTCACAGATCAGTGCTTACGTTCACCGCCACAGCTGAGCCCTTGGGTGCTCCATGGGTGAAGCGCCCTGCCTTCACTGGCATGGAACCAAATGCGCCAACATGCCCAGGCACCCGGGCAGAGAACTTTGCCAGGGGCCTCAGTCTGAGGCACGTGTGACGTGCAGCCTGCTCTGCAGCTGAACTAACATCACCTCTAACCCTGGTGGACTCTGGCCTGAGAAGGAAGAATATTCGGACGACTCTGGGGCACACACAGCAATGCACCAACCTGGACTGTGGAGGACCTTGGGCCTTCCATTTGTCCTGGTGAGTGATCGTAAGTGGGACCAGGGATAAAGAACACCCTAAAGTCCTCACGATAACTCTAAGAAGTGGGCTGACTAGGCCTACTGTGCCCATTTTGCAGATGGGGAAGCTAAAGCCCAGAGGAGCACAGTGACTTTAACATGGTCTCACAGCTAGTGAGCGTTGAGGGCAGGATGTGAGCTCTGGCTTCCCAGCTCTAAGGGCATTATTGAAACCTCTGCACCTTTGCAGTGCTATATTGATGATCTTAACATCCCTTTCATTGTGAGCCCTCAGCTTCCTCCTTCCTAAATTGGGAAAGCTGGACTAGAGGGCTCCAAGGTCCCTTGCAGTGATCCATCTAGAACTGTAAGCTCCTCCTCTTCTCTGGGCCTCAGTTTCCTTTTCTGTAAAAATGAGGGGGTTGCATTAGATGGCGTCTGAGGGCTAGCCCAGCTCTAAATCACTCAACCCAGGATCCTACTTATGCTACCAACAGTAACTCTCTCTTGGCACACAGAGAGTTGGTCCATGCCAACTCTGTTCTTGCTGTGTCGGTTCTTCCCAGTATAACCCATAAGGTACCACTGCACATTAAAGACGACTTGCTGGATATCATATAATGTTGTGTGGGCTGAACTCAAAAGCTACTGAGGGCCTTCCCAACTTTCTAACTGTAGTCCAGCACTGGGATTCATAGGAAACTTCCCACCACACAGGGGAACTTAAGAATCCATCATGCAGTGTTGGAAACTTTGAAGTTGGGGTTCATAGGCCCCAGTAAAACCAGTCTAACCACTCTGGTGGAAGCTGCAAATAAAATAGCACCTCTGAGATACCTTGTCTGGAGAAGGAACAGACAGGAGGCCCCGGGACCAAAAACCAAGCAAATCCTGGAACCAATAAGGCAAGTGTCCATCAAGGGGCCTGATCAATGCATGAATTCCTCCAGGCTGAAGGTCATGCCAACTTCTGGCCCGAGATGCATGAGGAAGGGGCACCATGATGCCTCAGTTCACACAGCAAACACTCAAGCTATTTAAAAACAAAGTACCAAACAAAATGGTCTTTCTTCTGAAGGAGCACAGAGGGAGTCCAAAGTGTACTTAGCAAAGAGATTGAAGTCGACATTCAGGACGCCTGATCAATAGTGTCATCCCTCCAGGCACCGATGAATTACAATTTCTAGGTGAAAAGTCAAGAGTGCCATATCTTACACCCTAGAGATCGTTCTGTCCGGCTTGTCTGCAAACCATTTATCTGTGGGATGCAGAAGCTGCCCCCAAGCAGTTTTGTTAATTGTGGGTACCTCTGCCCTTGCTCAGCACTCTCCCAGTCAGGTGACTGTTTCCCCTCAGGTTTCACACTGGGAGCCGACTTGGGCCCCTGCCTTCACGTGGGCTTTAGTTAAAACTGGGGGAGAAATGCCAAGCCTGCCATGGCTGGGAATCCTTGGCACTGACCTGTCCCAGGCCAGCATCCATCTGGAAAGGGCATGGACTGAGCTGGTGGGCAGAAAACCAAAGCAAAGGCATCCCCCCCCGGGGAAAGCCAACCCACCAGGGCAGCGCGAGGCACTGCTGCTAGCCTTGGCACTGCCCCGGCTTGGCAGCGGCCAGGAGCATCCACAGACGCATCCAATCAGCTGGGCTCCCCACGCCAGCAGGAAGGAGCGGCGCCACCTTACCTGTTTCTTTGTCTTGGACTTCTTCCAGGTGCAAGCCATCCAGGAGGTGCTCCAAGATCTTCTCGGGCGTCCCCGACACCACCACGTATCTGGCAGAAAGGAGAGAATCTGAAGACTCATCCTCCGTGGAAGACTGGGAGCGGCTACTCCACTCATCCTCCTCACCCTCCTCGTCGATGTATTTGAAATAAGGCACGTCAAAGGTAGGCAAGGGCAGCTCTCGGCCGCCAGAGAGGGCGCTGGGGTCCTTCCTCTCGAGGTGCGGGTCAAAGACCCTCAGCCGGGAGCTCCCCATGGTACCTGCTTAGTAACAAAGGCATCTCCCCCGCCCGAGATGCTCAGATCTCCCGGGCTCCCCAGTCCATCTGACTGCTGGGGCTCTCCGCAGTCAGCTAGTACGTCCCAGAGGCGGAGAGAGGAGAGGCGGAGGGAGGGAGATGGGGAGCGAGGGAGGGAGCGAGGGAAGGGGGAGAGAGACGGACAAACGGAGAGGAGGAGGAGGAGGCGGCGGGAGCAAGGCGAGCAGCCCGTGTGTCTGCCGCTAGAGGAGAAGGAGCGCAAGCCTCTCACCTCCAATCAGCGCGGGCACTCCCTGATGCGGGGGCCGGCCCGCATGACGACACCTTCTTGAATACCAGCACTGTTCCGTCCGCCTCTTTAACTTGCAAGGTTGCCACTTCATCATCTTGCTGTAATTTGGGGTTGGGGAGAGGAAGGGGAAGGGGCGGGGGGTTGGGAGAGAAAACAAAGAGAGAGAAAAGGTAAATGCTCAGGGAAGGCTGGGAAGCCCACCAGCGCCCGATGCCTGGTGGGCTTTCTCTAAAGCTGGGGGCAGGGTACAGTTTCCTGGGGCTGGAAGGACATTTTAGCCCCCAGAATGAGCTTGGGGGGAAAGCGCTGGATCTGGAGTCAGGGGCCTTGGGTTCGAATTCTAGCTGGGTGGCGCTGTGTTAGGCACTTCTGTCTCTGGGCCTCGAGAGTCCTCCTACGGAAAGCCAGGAGAGACTGGCCCAAGTGGTCTCTCAGGCCCCCTCCAGCACCAACTCTTATCCTATGATCATGGAATCTGAGGACCTAGGTTCAAATCCTACCTTGGCTATCTTGAGACCCTGAGCAAGTCCCTTTCTTTTTGCTGGGCCTCATCTGTAAAATAAGGGCATTAAGAGAATCACAGGGACCCCAGAGACCATCAAGTCCAAGTCCCTCATTTAACATTTGAGGAAACTGAGTCCTATGGAAGTTACTTAACTTGCCCAATGTCACACGGGTGGGAACCATGACATCTGGCATTTGAACTCAGGACCTCTGATGTCCAGACTCAGTGGTCTTTCTGCCAGACTATCAGCTTAGACTCAGTAACCTCTAAAGTCACTTCCAGATCTAAAACAATAATCCCAGAGAACCATGGAAATCCTTTCAAGTATCTGGAGGAGAAAAGAGTTAGAAAAAATGAGGGCACAATTATTAAAAGCAAAAAAAAAAAGTTCCCTGCACAAATATCACGAATCAGAGAATTCACAAACATCCCAAACAATTGTGGTCTATTCTCTGGGCTCGAACTTTACTACTGAGAACTGGGGGCTCTTTCATTTGTCCCTCGCCCAGGGTCTGCCCCAGCTCAGGAAGGCTGCTCTGCTTCGGAGGCCAGTCCGGATGGAGTGCAAGCAGCCAGCATCACAGTCAGGCTTTCAAGAGAGGTCACTGACTCAGGGCATCCCTGCCCTTATGTCCTGCGTGACTCTGCATGCCTCGAGGCCCACTCAAAAGGAGCTCCTGTTAGCAGCCCACCTAGGCTGAAATGTCTATGTGTTGGGTCAAGGAGCTGGCCTCTCTAATCTCAGAGGGAGGCAGGAAGAAGGGGAGAGGAGGATGGGCACCAAGGGGGATGGGAGGAGGAGAGAGGAAGGAAGAGGGAGAGAAAAGGGGAAGGATGGAGAAAGGAGGAGGAGACAGAAGGAGAGAGAAGGAGGAGATGGGGGAGAGAAGGGAAGAGGGGAGAGAAAAGGGAAGAGGAAGGGGAGACAGAGGGAGAGAGGAGGAGAGAAGAGGAAGGGGGAGACAGGGAGAGATGGAAAGAGAAAGGGAGAGAAGAGAGGGGGCAGAGATGAGAGAGAGGGGGAAAGGAGGAAGAAAGGAGGGGGAGAGGGAGGAGAGGAAGGAAGAGGGGAGAGAAAAGGGAAGAGGAGGACAGAAGGAGAGAGGAGGGAGAGGAGGGAAGAGGGGAGAGAGAAGGGAAGAAGGGGAGAAGGAGGGAAAGAAGGGGAGATGGAGTGGGAAAGGTGGGGGCTGGGGCAGAGAAGGGTAAGGGGGAAGAAAGAGGGGAGAGAAAGGCGGGAAAGGCAGAGTGGGGAGGAGGGAAAAGGGCACCAGGGAAGGATTCCCTTTTGACCCACACAACCTCCCTCACAGCCTTGAACAAGGGGAGCCCAAGGACAGGGCACCGAGGGAGGCGGGCCAGGTGCTGCTGCTGCTGCCTGGGCACTCTGGGCGCCCTGAGAGAGACTGATTAGCATTTCCTAAGAGCTGACAGTGGAATCTGCCCCTGGGATGGCTGTGTCAGAGCAGTTTTTGAAGGAGAGCTGAGGTCAGTAATTCTGGCTTTTGGAACAGTGTGGAGTGGGGGCAGAAGTGAGCAGAAACAGAGGGTAGGTAGCAGTGGAGGGGGATGGGACCCCCTCAGCTCATGGCTGGACTTCACACGAATGCCAGCAATGTGTTGTGAAGCCCTCAGTGTTGTTCCAATGCTTAAGAGAACACCTTACAAAGATCCTACATAGATTACAAATCATACAGATCGCAGTTACTTGCCCTCCACCTAATGGAGCCCCAGCAGAGGCCCTCATCACTTCTCCTGCACCAGGTCCCTCCCTTATCACCCAGAGCCCGTCTCTCCCCCTGGCCCAGTCCGTTGTCCACCAAGCAGCCAGAATCATCCTCTGACCATGCTTCTGCCCTGCTCAAGAATCAGTGGCTCCCTATGGCCTCGAAGACAAGATACACACTCCTCAGCCTGGCCTCAGAGCTCTTCCCTGGGCAGCTCCCACCTTCCTTGTCCCTGCTGGTATATCCACATTCCACCCAAACCGAGCCTCCCGAGAACATCTGTCCTAGTCCTGATCTAGGCCTCCCAGCTGCTGTCTTCCTTTTACAAGCCATCCCCCTGCCCAGAGTGCACTTCCTCCCCACCGCTTCAGCCCTTCCAGCATCCTCAGGGGTGCCTCCTGCATATGCCCTTCTCCTGATCTGTGGCATCTCCCAGGAGGGAGACCAGAAGCGACTTCAGGGCAAGCACAGTTTTCTTTTGTGCCTGGTGCTTAGTGGGCTCTTAACAAATGACGATTGACTGTCAATTCAAACTCTTCATAAGGCTGGAGGTGTAGAGGCCAGTTTCTACCAAGGGCAGGAGTCAGTGATAGACTAGCTACATCCCATTACCTTCTTCCTAGGCTAAGAAATGATGGGCATTTGTTATTCCCTGTTTGTAGAGGTGGGGAGACATTGCCAGATTTTCCAAGTAAATGAGCTGCAAAGATGGGGAGCTTGGCTACCAGGTCTGAGGTGGGGCTGGGGGGCTCTGGAGACCCTCTGCTCCAGGGCTTCCTCACCCCCTCTGGGCCCAACCCCTTTGGCAGACTGAAGAAGGCTAGAGATTCCTTCTCAGAATAATGTAAATTATTAGTATTATTAATTATGTAAATTAGAAAAATGTGTAAAATTAAGTACAAAGGACTATCAAGGAAATTCTACTGAAAAACAGCTATCAAGACATTAAAAATGGGCCTCCTGCTCATTTTACAAGTGAGGCCCAGAGAAATGAAGTGACTTGCCCAAAGTCTCATAGATAGAAACTGACAGAGACAGGATTTGAACCCAGGCCCTGTGACTCCAAAGCCAGTATGTATTCTTTCCACTAGACCACTCGATGTTGAGAACATTACCCAAGCTTCCTGCCTCAAAGGCTGAGTCATGTAAGCCCTCTGCCTCCCTCCAAATTCTTTTCAAAAGAACTTTTTTTCCAGTGGTGATTTCAAAGGGCAATGCAGTTGTAGGATTCATTAGCTATTTTTTAAAAAAACTCAATCTCTTCACAGTTAACAAAGTGGCCAAGTAAAAGAGACACAGGAAGTCTGCAAGGTCAGATGACCAGCTACTGGGGCCATTCGTGAGGGACCTCTACTGCCCAGCCACAGGCCAAGAAAGCCAATGTCTAATGACCATCTTCCATTCCTTCTTCTGTTACATAGAGGAGATGAAACAAGGGGTCACAAAGGAGATAGAGACATTCAGAGGGACCAGGGGAGATAGAAGGACAGACAGAATTTGTTGTTTATCTGTTTTTGATTCTTCATGGCCCCATTTGGGGTTTCCTTGGCAGATACGGGAGGGGTTTGCCATTTCCTTTTCCAGCTCATTTTACAAATGAGGAAACTGAGGCAAACAGGGTGCAGTGACTTGTCCAGGGTCACACAGCTAGTATGTGTCTGAGGCTGGATTTGAACTCAGGTCTTCCTAACTCCAGACCTGGTGCTCTATGCCCTGCACCACCTACCTGCCCATAGGAGACAGAGAAGGACAGCCTCAAATGAAAACACTTTCAGTAGAAGGCTTAGGACACACCTTTCCCCCATGTCCTCTAAAAGACAAGCGATTGCCCTTCTCTTGGGCCCACTGTCACCAGGAAGGAAGCGCCTACATAGAATGTATGGAGTTATTCACTGCCACGGGGCAGCCGTGCCCCTCTGGATGGGCCAGGCTTGGCGAAGGCGTCCCTCCATAACTTCTGCCATGAAAGGCCCACTGCTACCAGGCTGTGCTGGGCAGAGAAGGTGGGCAACACCACAGCCTGTAGGCTGGTGGAGGGACCCGGACTGGGGTGGATTGATAGGACGCATGTGTCACAGTGATATGGCAACCATTACAAAACCCTGGCCAAGAAGAAAGAAAGTGGAAGATGGTTCTACAGAGAGGCTCCTGGGGCAGATGAAGGTTCCTGAATCAGGATCCTTCCTCATTCCCACCTCCAAAGAGGCCATCCAGGACCACTGAGACCTCAAGAAGCCTCCACCAGCGTGGGCCGCTGACCCCTGCTGACACCCTTCAGGCAGGAGCTCATTCCCTCTACCTAAGCTTTCCTTACTAGGAAATGCTGCCTTTTCTAGACTGAGGCAGTCAGCCCACCTCCTCCCCACATTCCTCCCTGGAAGAGTCCAGGCTCTCTCTTTCCCAGCGATGGCATGTTCCCTACTCATCAGTCTCTTTTTTAAAATATGGCACTCAGAATTGACCACAAAGTTCCTAGTCTGGTCTGCCCAGTGCAGTGGACAGTGGCATGAGCCCACTCCCAACCTGGTCACAGCTTCCATTCTCAGGAATCTTTCCTGCTGTTATATTAAGCCATGATTTTCTCTTCCTGTAGAAGCATTTGGCCAATGACAATTAAGGCTTTTTCCTTCTTTTATCCATAAGGCCATAGAAAGAGTGCTGAAAACCCCCGAACAGAGCAGATGCAGCCCCCCGCAGACCGCATTCTAGCTCCCATTGGTTTTAACCAACAGTTTTTCATTTGTTTCAAGTTTCACAGAAGTCTCTATCTCCAGTTACCAAAAACAATTCTGAAGGTGATCTCAAGGCTGCTGAATTGTGATAATTCCCCATGTGATTTCAATGATCAGCAATCAGTTTGGCCCAGACATTGGCCATTCAGCCCGACCTTCAGCTACCGCAATCACAGAATGATTTCCAGGGTAATGAGTCTCCAGCTCTCCCTGAGAACTTTTCTATCTGTCAAACACTTTAAAGGTAATGAGCACCCTGAGAACAGCTCAAGGACATGTACGAGCCAGGCAGGCTGTACCTCAGAGGACGGAGCCCATGAAGGAGCTGGTTGTGCCGAGGCCAGACAAGGAGGCTGCCACAAGTCAGCTCAAACACCAGCACATCCTCTCCCTCCACCATTTCTCCTGTGCTCCAACATCCTCTGTTCCCAACAGGTCCTCCAGATATGGGTGGCAGGCCAATCAATGCTCCATCCCTAGGGCTCCCAAAGTAGCCTTCTACCCTTCAAACACCCCAACCTTCACTGCTCAGTCCCAGCAAGATAATCAGCTAATTCACACTCTAGTGTCAATGGCTCATATAATTTATGGTAATCACCTGGGAATTTTTTCTTTCTTTCTTGGTCTGGACCTGTGATTTCATTGACATAGGGGAGCTCCTAGCACAGAGATTCCTTCCACTGATGC
Source organism: Petaurus breviceps papuanus (assembly GCF_028583685.1). Taxonomy (NCBI): domain Eukaryota; kingdom Metazoa; phylum Chordata; class Mammalia; order Diprotodontia; family Petauridae; genus Petaurus; species Petaurus breviceps. Next base: position 32,240,797 of record NW_027185797.1, on the reverse strand, counting down.
ACATAATTGGCAACTTCTCTGCCTCCCACCTTCTTAACATCACCTGAGGTCATGAAGAGATTGAGTGTCTTGCCCAGGGTGAGTCACTAGGCTAGCGTCTCTCAGACCTTTGAACTTAGGTCTTCCTGACCCCGTGGCCGTGTGGCCTCCTCAGTACAATCAATAATAAACTCTAACGTTTACAGAAGCCTGGCACATAGGAAGAGCTTCACGCAAGTCTGCTGATTAATTGCTTTTGGCAGGCACATTAGAGAGATGCTTGGGAGAAGGAGGCACTCTTTTCCAAAGACCCACTCTAAGCACAGATGCTAGCTTTAATCCATTTGGAATTTTTGTGATCTTTAGTACAATGGGAAGGGGACTGGCATGGAGTTTGGGGATCTGGGTTTGAATCCTGACTTGGCCATTTATGATCTGTGTGGTTGTGGAACACCTCCTCCCCTCCCCCCCATTTTTGCTTTCCTAGAGCTTAGCACTGTTCTTGGCACATAGTAGGCTCTTAATAGACTGTTAATTGACTGACCATAAGCCTCAGTTTCCTCATGTGTTAAGGAAGTAGATTGGCCTCCAAGGTCTCCTCCATAAATCTATGCATCTGTGATGATCCTCGGAAGGAAGACGAGAGGAGGCAACTGATCCCATGTGGAGATAATTTGCAGCTCGTATGCTGGATGACAGATCCCAGACTCAGGCTGGAATGATGGACCCAAACCAACCAGATGACATTTAATGAGGATAAACGTGAAGCAAGCACTCAGGCTAAACAAATGAACTGGGCACCTGGTGGGGCAGATCTTCCCATGAGTCCCAGGAGCTTTGGCGGGCTACATGTTTCATGTGTCAATGGTGCCATGTGGCTGCTTGAGTGGCTGCTTAAGTGGCTGATGCAATCTTAGGCTGCATTAATCACAGTATAGACTCTGAAGCCAGGGCAGATCCAGACCCACTGTCCCCCGAGCCTGAGCTCCAAGTTTCACAGGGACCACCAGACTCATTAGGAAGAAGGGTGTACTGGGAGGGAGAGAGAGAGAGGAGGGCTGGGGCTGTGCCAACCCCATCGAGCAGGAATGGATTCAAGAGCTGCAGCTTTGGTCTGGAGAAGAGAGGACATGGGGGAGTAATGGAAAAGGGGAAATTGATTTCAGAGAGACAGGAAAGATGTACGTGAACTGATGCAGAGTGGAGGGAGCAGAACCAGCAGAAGGAGCCAAGCTCCAACATCAACATGAGGAATGTAACAATCTTGAGGACTTTTATAAAGTGAAAAAGAATGAAATGAGTGGAAGCAGGAAAACAATGTAGACAATCACCGCATAACAGCAAAGACAAACAAGTTTGAAAGCTGGAAGGACTCCTGATCAATACGATGACCATTTGTGCATCTGTGATTCCTGAGGACTGATGGGAAAACATGCTCATTACCTCCTGTCAGAGACAGGATGGACTTCAGGGTTCAGAATCACACACACGTGTATGTAAACATATGTGTCTATATACACATATGCATGCATGCATGTGTGTATATATGTATGTGTGTTTGCCCATGTGCATATGTGGGTATATTAAATATATATAAATGTAAATTTACATATGGCCAATGAGAAAATTTATTTGTGCTTGAATTTACCTACTTGTTACAAATGACTTTTCTTTCTTCTCTTTTTTTTTTTATTGGAGTAAGAGAGCAAAGAAATTCCTGTTAATTAAAAAAAAAAAAGGAAAATGGAGAGGTGGGAGTGCTGCAGATGTGAAATGTCATGTCATTGTCCGATGGTGTTGGCTTATTGTTAGCTTTGCTTAATTGTTTCACTTTGTTGTAAGAGAACTCTTATAGAAATGGGCTATTGCTGTTTAGTCACTTTAGTTGTGCTGACTCTTGTGACACCATTTGGGGTCTTCCTGGAAAAGATACCAGAATGGTTTTCCATTTCCTTCTCTAGCTCATTTTACAGAAGAGGAAACTGAGGCAAATCAAGTTAAGTGACTTGCTCAGGGTCACCTAGCTAATAAGTATTTGAGGCCAGATGTGAACTCCTGAAGAGGAGTCTTCCTGATTCCAAGTCTCGTGCTCTAACCATTGTACATCCTAGCTACCCCCAATAGAAATGGAATTAAATGTAAATGTTCATTATGTAAAAAGAAAACAAAATAACAAATCCTTAAAGAAAAAGAGGATATAGACAGATGGAATATCTGTCTCTTCAACTGCATGTAGGATTGTCTGGGGTTTGGTTTGGTCCACGACTTATAGCCTGGGGCAATGAGAAAGTAAATGACTTGGCCAAGATAACACAGCCAGTGGATGCCAGAGTTGGACTCCATGACCAGAGCCTCTGTGTCCCCACCAGGCTGCCTCTCACCTGCAATTTCATTACCACCCTCATCATAACTCTCATTTATGTCACATATTAAGGTCTAGCTTATCTCATTTGATCCTCCCAATAATCTGGGGGGGTAGGTGCCATTATCATCTCCATTATATAGTTAAGGAAACTAAGGCTGAAGGTACTTAAGCTGAGGGTCACACAGCTTATAGATGTTTAAGGAAGGATTTGAACTCAGGTCTTCCTGGATCCACTGTCACCCAGCTGCCAGATTCACCATATTCCAAAGAAGGCACTACATGGTATTTCAGAGGGCATGGGCCAAGATAAGTGGGTGAAAGAAAGAAAGCAGATTTTAGCTCAACATAAGGAAGTGCTCCCTAACAATTCACGCTATTTAACAATAGGATCATGCAAAGCAATGAGTTCCTGCTTCCCTGGGATAACAATAGGAACAACAATGATGTTATTCAATAGTTATTGATATAGCCCCTCAGCGGTTCCCCACAACTCCACTATGAATAGGGCACAGAGGATACAAAAAGATGAACAAATCAGTCCCTGCCCTCAGGGGGCTTAAACTCTAGCAGAGGCAGGATGGAAGAGACACTCCACACACCAAAAGCTTAGTATAGAACAATACAAGGCAATTTCAAGAGCAAAAGAGCACAACTCTGGGAGATAGGGAGCATATGTTTTAGTAAACCCACTTTGGAAGAAGTTAAGTCACTTCCTCCTGGTCACACAGCTAACAAATGTAGGAGCTAGGATTGGAACCCAGGTCTCCTGATTTCAGATCCAGAGATATTTCTAGGCTTTTTTAGGAGCTGGATAAGTAAGTGTGATGGAAAGTCTTCAAAGGGTTCCTAGAATAGGGCCTTAAAGGTCACTTTGAATTCAAAGACTGTCAAATACAGTTGACTTGAATCCAGTATCTTCAGAAAATACAAAGGCATGAGCTGCTCCAAATAGTCTTCTTAAAATTCTCCCATCTCCCTCATTCAAACACAATGCCAAGCACTAGAAAAGCTCTCTCTCTCTCTCTCTCTCTCTCTCTCTCTCTCTCTCACACACACACACACACACACACACACACACACACACACACACACACCCCTCTTTCCCAATGCTACCATTTTAGCTCAGTTCAGGTCATTTCTTCTTGCCTAAATGATTACAATCTCCTCCTACTTGGCCTTCTTGCTTCTCATGGAAGATTTTCCCAATCTGTCCAGCATTACTTTACTAATGCACTGGCCTGTTCCTACTGAGTAAAGGATACATCCCAATCCCAACATTCAAAGAGAGAATCATGGAGTCTCAGAGTTCCCTGGGACTTCCAAGGACATTGAGGCTAATTCATCCTTGAATGAGAATGCCCTTTACAATATTCCTGACTGTCGTCATCCAACCTTTGCTGGAAGGTGTTCAGTGATGGGGAGTCCATGAACTCTGCCCATCCCATTTTTGGACCACAGTAATGGTCAGCATCAAGCCGAAATCTTTTTTTTTTTTCAATTTCCACCCATTGTTCCTTGTCCTACTCTTGGGAGCCAAGAAAAATAATGCTAATTCCTCTTCCACATGCTGGACCTTCACATACAGGAAGACAGCTGCTTTATGCCCCAAGTCTGCTCTCCAGGCTATATGTGCCCAGTTCCTTCAACAGAAGCCGTCACCACCTTCCTCTGAATACTCTATAGCTTACCAAATGTCCTTCTTAAAATAGGCCACCAAGAACTGAACACAATACTTCTGCCCCAGCCAGAGCAGAGTGGGACTGCCCCTTGTGCACCAACAACGGGGACTCAAAAACGTTTAAAGAGTTGAAGAAGGAAAGACATACCTGATTCAGCAACTAGCAAGTGCTTCTGAAATTCATGCAGCCTGTTTACAAATGGAACCACCAGCATGTGACATGCTGCATATACGGGCACAGAGAGGGAAACGTTGTTAACATACTGATCTAAAAAGCTGTCCTCTGGGTCCAGACAACTGTGCATGGGGGAAATGGTCCCTGAAGTTGCTGACTCTGCTTCGTGGTTTTTTTTCCCAGAAGATATGAGTAAACAGATCCTTGTAAAAAGGTCAAAAGCATATCGCTGTCAAGATGAAGCTGATTAACAATGTAAACTGGGGGAAAGATTAAGCAAGTAAAATGTGTGTCAAGGTGAAGAGTTTCCAGTTCTATTTTCTGCCTATAAAGGGTTTTGTGCAGCCTTTTATGAGAGACAAACAGAGAGGGTGCTGTGTGGGTTGAGAACAAACCCTTCTCAGCCTAGCCTGTGTAAACAGCTCTGGCAGAGGGAGAGCATACCATCCATGGAGCCAGAACTTACTGAGTGCACTGCTGGGTCTTTAGGGGGACTAAAACAAAAACCAAATGGTCCCTGCCTTTGAGGGGCTTACATTCTAGTTTGGGGATTGAGTCCAACACGGGCCTCTCCAGCTCTAAAGCTGTGATCCTCTAACAACGTCTAGACTTCAGTTTCTTCACCTGTAAAATGAGAGGGCTAGGATAGATGAACAGCAACATACCTATGACTCAGGGGTGAAGGGAATGCTATTTTTGGAAGGGCGGAGAATTAAGGAAAGTTACATCTCAGCTGAGCAATGAAAGAAAGAAGACAAGGATTCTGAGGAGAAATGGCTCCTGTGTTGAATCGTGTTTGGATAGAATAGAGAGCTGACAAAGAAAAGAAGTGTGAGAGATGGGAAAAGTAAGTGGTAGCCAGATTAAGGAGGGCTTGAAATACAATGCTGAAGAGTAGTTTATATTTTAATCTCTAGGCAATAGGGAGCCACTGAAGGTTCCTGAGAAACAACTCCTAAGGATTCCCTGTTTTTCTCCCTTCTAAGTTTGGATTTCTTTGTTTAAACTGGAACTGTATTTTCAATGGTATTGGCAATTCCCAAGGAAGAATCTCCATCTACTGATTCCAGTCTTCATTTCCTGTGCAATTTGTAACCTGATAGTGTTGTGTAAGGGGTAAGCTATTTGCCCAGGGTCACAGTCATTAGATGTCAGGGGTAGGGTTTGAACTGGGATCCTCCTGTCTTAGACTGAGATACACAGCACCACAGAGCCAGCCTAAAAGCTTTGAGTTCTGATTGTGATCAAATCTCAGCAGACTAGCTCTCCTACAGACAAATGCAGGGGGTGGGATTACAGATCTCATTGAATGAACACAAGGGATTGCCAGGATGAAAGAGTATCCAGCTACCTCAAAGGCAAGAATGTAACATAATCATATTACCTCTAATCCTGTTTCCGACACTTACTGGCAGTGTGACCTTGGGCAGGTCCTTTAAGCTCTCTGTGCCTCAGTTTCCTCATCTGTAAAATGAGGGAGTTGAACTTAGCCCAAGAAGCCTCAATTTTACTTCTTTCCAACTTACATTCACAACTCTTAGTTCCTTCCTCTAGGAACAAAGAAAACAGTCTAGATCTTTTCCCACAGTCCTTCAGGTACTTGACATTTTCTATTCTCCAGGGGAAATATTCCCCAGTTCTCTCTGCTGACCCTTACTGCATGATTAAGACCCATCCTTCATCCCAATTATTAGCCTCCTCACTCTGGGAAATTACTTTGCATTTACTTCTTTGCATACATAGTGTGGACCCTCCCTAGTAGGACACATCTCCATCCCCCAACAAAGTGATTTGCACACAGTAGGCCCTTAACAAATGTTTCTGGAATTTCATTCAGTTGAATCCTTCCTCCCCTCCCCTCTGGATGCTCTCTAGCTTGTCAATGTCCCTTCTGTGCCCGGAATCAGAGACAGTTCTCCAGGTGTGACCAATCCTTTCTTCTGCCTCCAAGATAAAGTAGCTCCAGACTCTGTCTTACTTTAAAGTCTTTAGTGGGGGGAAGGGAGGCACTGGGGAGAAGGGTATTCTATAATCTCCCTCTGTCATGTGCTCCAGGACCTTACAACCTTGACAATGACCATTTTCTTTCTTATCTAGAACTCAGATCAGCTCCCTGAAATCCGAGCTCATTTCATAATGCTCTGTGCTCAGTGGAAACATGATTCGATGCATCAGCCCTTGAGGACAGATAGGTCTCCTGAACACTATCTCTGCAAGAGAAGTATCTGGCTCTGGCCGTAGGCCACACTGGGATGGGGCAGGCCAGGAAAGAGCAGGCTAGGAACTCAGCTGGGCTGGATGCGAGCAGGTGGACCAGAAGTCAAGGCCAGAGAAGTGAGCAAAGGCTGAAAAATGGAGAGGGCAGTGAGGGTGGGGGGAAAGGAGGGGAGAAATAAGCAAAAGTAAAGGGCAAGAGCTGGGCTTAAGACACAGGGGGACAAAGGTGGCAGTGGAGGCAGAGGGTCCTGGCAACATAGGGTCAGAGCTGGGCAAGGTGTTCTATCAGGGATGAGGCCTGACAACAAGCATGGCATAGTGGCAAAGAGTTGGCCTTGAAATCAGGATGACTGTGACCCAGGATAACTTGTTATTTCTCCCTCTTTGGTCCTCAGTGTCCTCACCTGTAAGATGACAGAGGCAGATAATATTGACTTGGATTGGACAATACTGAAAGTCCCTTCTGACTCTACACCAATGGGCCCAGGATCCTCAGCATAATCAATAGAATAATTCACATTTATGCATCCCAGGGAGCTTTGCAATGTGCATTTTATGGGGCAAGGAATGGAGGTCTTAGAGTCATTTCACAGGTGAAAAAACAGACTCTATGACTGCCATTGGCCACACACAGTGCCCGCCAGAAGCCTCATATATGGGAACCAATACTATCCAGCACTTACATAGCTCCTTAAGATTTGGAAAATGCGGGATAAATATTATCCCTTTTGTTTCTTACAACCCTGGAAGCTGGGTGCTATTCTGATCCCCATTTTATGGATCAGAAGACTGAGACTCAGAAGTTAAGTGATCAGCATAGGGTTGCACAGCCAGTAACCGTCTGAGGTTGGATTTGAACTCAGGTGTTCCCTGACTTGAAGACAAGAACTGTAACGACTGTGCCAACTAACTGCTCTCCACGCCTGTCCTTGGTATCACTGGTTTTAACTGGGAGAGAACCTTAGACGCCAGTCAGTTCAGCCCTTTCCAACTCCTTGCACAGGCCATCTTAGTATGGCAACTCAGCACAGTGGCAAAAGCCTTGACTGGGGAGCCAGAGAACCTGGGTTCAAATCCTGTCTTTAACATATAATACCTGGACCCAGTTTCCTCATGTATAAAACAAGGCTCTTTTCCAGTCGTAGAGGGATAAAACCTTTGCCTAAAATACAGGACTTTTCTCTTAGCTATTCAGAATTCTTCCAATCAGGCATTCAACATTTATTATAACCTTCTACATCCCAGACACGGCTAAGCCCAACTCAAGCGGCATGGCTTCCAAGAAAGCACCTCGATCTTGCTCTTAAGGATGGACTCTTCCCCTACCCCCAACCTAAGCTTCTCCAGGCAGAGGCTTCCTTCGATTTCTGTAACCCCAGCCCTGAGAAGAGGGGCTTACAGAAACACTAACATAAGAGGCTGTGATTTCCTTGACCCACAGTGATCACAGCTCACAGATAGGCAGTCTCAGAGCACTGCCTGATGCCCATTTTTCCAGGGTCGCCCAGCTCAGGACAAGAATGAGGACCCAGGTCTTCCCTTCTTCATGTCCAGACCTGTCAGGCTGCTTCTCCTGCTCACATGTATGTGAGACACAAAGCTGGAAGGGACCTCAGATAGAGATCTCCTGCACTATTGCCTTCATTTTAGAGAATATCTGAGCAAATTCAGTTAAGAGGCAAAGTTCTCCGCAAACTTCAAGCAAGAGTTAGTCATTCCATTGTGATTTATTGGCTCTGAATCAGGAGGTCAGGGCTCCTTCCAGCCCAAGGTCGGACTCCTCTCAGAAAGGAGGGTGGGCCTGAAAGTGCAGGAGGAAACCCAGCAAGCTCAAGTCGGGAAAGGAGGAAATGGAGAACAAGGCAGGCCCTGACATCACCTTTGTCCTCAGCAGATGGTGTCCTCACCCTTTCCTTCCTCCAGTGGGCACTGGCCTCAGAACTGCTGACAGCTGTTGAGGCCAGTTTGGCAGCTCTCTCTCCTCCACCTACCAGACTGGGGAGGGTCCGGCAGGTGCAAAGTCTCATCCATCCCCCCATCCTGAGCACTGCCAAATTTTGCAGTGACAAGGCAGTCTATGAAAAGGTAGCAGATGTTTAAGTCAAGAAAAAAAAACTACCCTCGCATATCTTGGGAGGCTGAGGGTGGGGGGTTGGCAATAATTTTTGTTTTTATATGACCTGGATTTTCTCCGTACCCCGATCCCTTCACCATCCCAGAGAGCCATTCCTTGTGACTGGAGTTCCTAACCTGTAGTCTGTGAACTTAAAAAAAAAGTAAGCTGATAAATGTATTTCAGTATAACTAATTTCCTTTATAATTCTATGTATTTCATTTTATGAACTTAAAAACATGCTTCTGAGAAGGGGTCTAGAAGCTTCAGGCCCAAAGTGCCAAACAGAGACTGACATGAGAACTCTTCCTAGTGACATGACCATGGGTAAGCCCCTTAGCTTTTCTGAGCCTCAATTTCCTTATCTGTCAAAAATAAGGAGAGGGAGGGCAATGCCATCTACTGTGCCTATTTCACAGGGATCATTGGGGTTTCCAGTGTCCAGTGGCTGCTGTATTTGGGGTAACAGATAGGTAGCATGTAGCACATTTGGAAGGGTCCTTCGAGAACAGTAGTCCAGCCCATTCTCTAGACTGATGAGGAAGCCCAAGGAAGGGTCACACATGTGGTCAGGAAGGGTCATCGACATGAGTCTGATTACTAAACTATTATTTTAAAGAGGAAAATGTGAAGACCCCTCCAGCCCCAGACAAAGGAAGGAAAAACAGAAAATTGTCAGCTGCAGAGACAATAGAAGGAACATGTTGTGGCTGTCGATGGTTTGAACAGATAAAGTTCTGCTGATCCAATTTCTGGACAAACTCAAGCTGTCTGATGTGTGTTCACTGGAGACACCAGCCCAGCTTTATTTCCAGAATGAGATGATGGGTCAAATCTCATTCCCAGGTACCATGCCAATCACTTATTTACTTTCGGAATCTTGAAAGGGGCATCCGTGCGATGGACTTCTTTCGACCCCAGGGGAGATTTAACAGAAATAATTAGAATGGGATAGTGACAGAGGATCCCCTTCTAACTCCATTTTCATATCATTTCCCAAACACCGGCAATCCTAAGGGGAAGGCGAACCAAGACAGAAGCTGGTCCCTAGATAGTTGAAAGGCATCATGAATCGAATGGAAGGCTAAGCTAGAGTAGTGATTAAAATTAAGTTTCTCCATTCCAGTTGTAGTTAGAGTCAGCGCCTGGGGTTTGAATAATTCATGGTAGCAATCTCAGAGAAGCTTTGAAAATCTGAACAACTTGATAGTATTTTCAAAAGTGGCACTTTATGAATAGCCCTGTGGCCTCGGTTCCTCTTCTGAGATTTTTCCTACTCTATCAAAAGTTCAATGGAATGTTGATCACAGTCTCCCAGAATTGGAAGGGACCTCAGAGGCCAGTTAGCCCAGCTGGGACCTGAAGAAAGGCTCCCTAAAAGGTCGTCATCCAAACTTGACTTGAAGACCTCCAAGGAGGGCACTGGCCCTTCCTAGCACCCCATGTGGCTCATCGCACTTTGGCATGGCTCTGGTTCTTAGGAAGGCCACCCTCCTTCCTCCATCCTCCTAGCCTTCTGGGGCTAATTCAAACAAGCATAATCCCTTTTCCTCCTGACAGACTTTCAAGTGCCTGCAGACAGCTACTCCACCTGCCTCCCACCCAAGTCTTCTATTCTTTCTCCAGGCTAGTCATTCCCTTCATCTATGGATCAAAACCATTCAAATCTTCCGCTACCCTGCATCTGAACATCTCTGGTCGCCAGAAACTTTAAGCAGAAAGAAAAGCACATACAGTGAGCCGGGCAAATGCCACAAAAGGATTGGGGCAGGTGCGCCTCTCCACGGTTTCCAAATGTTTCTCCTTTTTTCCAACTTCAAGGAGTCAGGCAGTATTAACAAGGGCACCCTTCGTATTTATGCAAGTTAGGGAATGACAAATTCCTTGTTTCCATAGCGACATCTCAATCACATCCGTGGGCAGGGAGCTGCAAAGCATCTTACGTAAACACTTTTTTGTTTTTTCATGTGTATGAACCCCTCCAAGGGTCTGTGGCGAGGGGTGCAGGGCGAGGCTCCAAGATGTCCTTCTACAGGAAGTTATGCATCAGGGTGGGGCTCGGGGATGCTGGATTTGGAGTCAGGAGAGAGGCAAGTGTGAATTTTGCTGGTGACCATTGAGCCAGTCAATTCAACCCTCTGAGCTCCAACTTCCTCATCTGTAGAATGGGGCAATATGGCCTAAAGGGCCCAGCCCATGAGGCTGTTTTGAGGATTAAATGAGTTATGGTGTGGAAAGTGCTTTGAGGTCTTAGAGCATGCTGTTCATGACTGCTCTTATGGTACTGCCAAGTTCATGTCAAAGGCTGCTCAGGCAAACTGGACAAATGTGGCAGGTCCCGGTCATCCTGCTGCCATCTAAGTGTGAGAAATGGGAAGGGGTCAAAAGGAAGGGAACAATGAATGAATGTGAGACAGAGAGACACAGAGAGAGAGAGAGAGAGGGACAGAGAGAGACACAGAGAGAGACACACACAGAGAGAGGGACAGACAGAGAAAGAGACAGAGAGACAGGGATAGAGAGAGACACAGAGAGAGAGAGGGAGAGAGAGAGACAGAGAGGGAGGGACAGAGAGAGAGGGAGGGAGAGAGAGAGGGAGAGAGAGACACAGAGAGGGAGGGACAGAGAGAGAGGGAGGGAGAGAGAGAGTGAGAGAGAGACACAGAGAGGGAGGGACAGACAGAGAGAGAGACAGAGAGAGAGAGGGACAGAGACAGAGAAATGGGAGATGGAGAGAGAAAAGCAGATAGAGCAGCAGGACACCAGGAAAAGAGAAGAATGAGGTACCCTAATTCTCATTATACAGATAAGGAAACTGAGGCTCAGGGGGTTAAGTCTTGTGTCACAGAGTTCAAACTCAGATCCCTCTTGACTTTGGTGACAAAGAGAATATGGTTCTTATTTCCAGCACAGTCCTGGGCACTGAGGATTGCAAAATGGACTTTTAGGATGGAGGCAAAATAGGCAAAAAATAGACAAAACAGGCAAAAAAAAAAAAGGCAAAATAGCCTTTTAGGATGGAGGCCACCCAAGTGACAAGCCCTTCTCACAAGATGCTTGAAGCATCAGAGGATCTTTGGCTTAGACTTTGTCACTTTGTCACTTGGTTGACAGACTCCAAGAACAGCTGTGGCAGTTCAATACCTGTTCTCAACATGGTGAGGAGCCTACTCTGGGGTTAGCTTGAGTTGTCCACAGGCTATTGTTGTACAGTCATTTTTCAGTCCTGTCCAACTTTTCATGACCCCATCTGGCATTTTGTTGGCAAAGATGCTGGAGGGGTTTGCCATTTTCTTTTTCAGTTTAGTTTACAGATGAGGAAACTGAGGCAAACAAGGTTGAAGTGACTTGCCCAGGGTCACCCAGCTAGTATGTATCTGAGGCTGGATTTGAACTCAGGAAGGTGAGTCTTCCTGACTCCAAGCCTAGCACTCTGGCTGCTGTACCCCCTTTGGTTTCTACTTTTAAAGCCTTTCCTACTTGTCAGGGACCTACCAGAGCCTGAGTTCCTGTAGCATACCCTTCAAGAACCCCGGGTCATCTCCATGCTACCACAGGGGATTGTGACAGTAACAAAGTCTGAAGTTTTTACTAACTCAATATTTTCATTTTCTCAATGGTGAGGGGGCAGGACAGGGGGACAGAACATTTTTCAACTCTTATCTCATCTGATCATGAGGACAGCCCTGTTCCCAGGGCTGGGAGGAGGGAGGGAAGGGGGAAGGGGCACAACTTCCTGGGTCTCAGGTTCCTCATAGCTTGCTTCTGAGCATGTTACCCATGTGTCCAGGTTGACACATGCCTTCTGGACTGGGCCTCATCCTCTGTTACAGTAAAATGTGGAGCCTAGACTAGATGGCTTCTGGGTACCCTTCCACTATAAAATTAGGGTTTGGGTCCGAGACGTTCTGCTATGTGCTGGGGATGCAAAGACACAAGCAGAAAATGATGCGTGCCCTCAAGGGGGCATCCATTCTAATGGGCAGGAGCATCTGTACATTACATATACCCTAACTGGATCTGAGAGAGAGAGACTGAGACACAGAGGTAGGAGAAAGAGGGCAGGTATTGGAGTCAGAGGACACAGGTTCCAGATATTTGCATCCTGTTTGGCCCTGCCTGGTCTCAAAAATCTTGTCATTAAAATGAGGGGTTAGTCTGGTCGGCCTCAGAGGTCCCTTCCAGCTATGAACTATGATCCTATGGAAAACCCTCTGTGGCAGTTTCTGCTGTTATCTCCATTTTACAGATGAGGAAACTAAGTCTCAGAGAACTTAAATGACTTGCCCAAGATCACACTGCTAGCAAAGTCTGAGGTAGGATTTGAACTCCAGTCTTCCTGACTCCAGGCCCAGTGCTCTATACAGTGTGGCCCTACCTAGCTGCCTCTGGAGATGAGTTTAGAGTAAGGAAAATGGGGGTAGGAGAAATGCCCATGAGGTCAGAGAAGGCTTCACAAAGGAGTCCCTTTGGCTAACCCTAGAAGGAGGCCCCATAGTATAGTGGAAAGAAAGTAGAACGTGGTGTTGTGAACTCTAGACATGTTCAAATCCCAGCTTAAGCACTTTCTCTCCGTGTGACCTTGGGCAAATCACTTCCATTTCTGGCCCTCAGTTTCCTCCTCTGTAAAATGATGGGGCTGAACTCAATGGCCTCTGAGGTCCTTTCAGTCTCCCAATCTATGTCTCTATAAAGGTATGGTTCAGAGGGGACAACTTTCTGTGTTATCTTGGAGAACTCAAGCTCAGGGTCACTGATGAGGGAGCTGGTTTCCTTGGGCTGGCCAATGCTTGGTAATGGCTGGTTTCCATCGTATTTAGGGGATTTTGTGCTTTGAGAAAGAGTGACAGGTCTTTCTGCAGGCTCTGGTGTGAAGCCTGTCTGTCACAAGTCAGTGAAGCTTCTGGAAAGAGCTATTCTCCCAGCCATCTGCATGCCACCAACACCATCTTGTGAGGAGAGAATTTTTAGGAGTTCCCATGATGGGAATATTTTTAGCCCAGGAAAGAACAGAACGATACTTGAGTGGCTGGCAGGTGGTTTTAGTGAAGTGGATACTCAGAGTTTGCTCAGTGAAGGAAGAAATCCAATGACGTCAAAGAAAATCACTTATTGGCTCCAAAGTGCAAAGGGTGCAGAGCTTCTCCCACCAATATCCTCCCCACGAGAGGGAGCTTACCAGAGCAGGCAGACTCTTGAGAACTCATCTCCATCAACACTCTCCTGTCCTTCATATGGGGACTGAGACCCAACCAAGACTGAGTTACACTCAAATCTTTCTCTACCCAACACAGAGATGTTCCCACCAATAAGTGTGACTTCATGTTACTCTATCGGAACAAAAACTTCAGAGGTGAGTGAATTTTCTGAATTTAACACAGATTTAATCCATTCAGGGAAAATGACACACTTAATTTATGGATAAAAACAGTCTCTGTGGTAGAGTAGGAAAAGTGCAAGTGTGGAGACAAGAACATTGGGGTTCATAGACAGTTTTGACATTTAAGTCACTGTGTGACCTTGGATAAGTCACTTCATCTCGATATGCATCAGGCAACTCCCTAGGACTTGACTACCAAGTCATTATGGGATGATGGCAGTGGTCTATGTTGAGAGGGAATGTTCCCATACCAGGAGTTCCCCATACTGATAAAATCACACAGGTTCTTGGTTCAAATCCTAGCTTTTCTATATGCTATATGACTTAAGGTGAGTCACAGAGCTATACTCAGTCTTAACTGTATCAACAAAGAAGGGCCTTGGCTCTGGAACCAGGCCCTGGGTTCCAGTCTTACCTCTAGCCCTTACTAACCATACGATTTTGGACTAGTCACTTAATTTCCTTGGGTCTCAGTTTCTTCCTCTGTAAAAAAATTGAGAGGGGCAGTAGCTAGGTGGCACAGGGAATAGAGCACTGACCCTGGAGTCAGGAGGACCTGAGTTCAAATCCAGCCTCAGACACTTAACACTTACTAGCCATGTGACCTTGGGCAAGTCACTTAACCCAATTGCCCTGCCCTTCCCCCTCCAAAAAGCAAAGATAAAAATAAAAAATGAAGGGGTTTATATTAACTCACTCAATTCTAAGATTCTTTGAGTTTTCAGTAACCAGTTAAGAAATCTCATCTTAACAAGTTAAAAACTTTAACTTCATGTAGCAATTGGCAAAACTGTCCAATGGTTCAGAGAGGTGAATTAATTTAGCCATGGTTAGAAGTTACGAAGTGGAAGAGCTGGGCTTCAAACCTGGGGTTGCCATTCTCAGTCTCATCCCCAAATCACACACTGCCCTGGTGCCTTCCTAAAACAATGGCTTTTAAAGGAAGGAACAGACTTTAAACAAACAAGAAATGACATGAAATTGCTGTCCAACCACACACCAAACAGGACCCCCCCACCCCGCAGTCACCAAACAGGCAGAATGCTAAATATAACCCAGACAGCAGCACATGTCCATAAGCAGAAAAACTGATGCTAATGAACTATTCCCAGGGATTTTTCCTTAGTTTAATAACAAACTTCAGGCGAGTTTTTCCTTTGTCCCCTGACTGAGGCAAGAGAATGTGGGAAATGTAGGAAGAAAAGAAGTGGAGCCTGATTAGGCAAAAAGCAGAGTAATGTGCAGATTATGTGGAGAAATGCGGAAAAGCAGCAGTCTCTGTTATCTGAAGTGAGAATAAGTCCACCCTGTTAAAAGACAAAAGACCAGAGTGTGCTAAGGAGAAGGCAAGCTCTTCGAGTGCCTTTCTCCTTTCTGAAAATAAATTGTATACAGCAAGCCCTTAATTGTTTCCTTTCTGTCCTTTGTGGTCAAAGACAAGCACCAAACCACAGAACTTTCTAAATTCCAACTCTCGCTCAAACCTTGCCTGAGTGGAAGCCCTTTACAATGTCTCTTTCCTGCTCCCCTCTCCAAATTATGTAGCCCTCTATCCTCTTGTCCAGAAAAAGAGCGATTAGATTAATTAGGCTTTGTTCCAAGTTGATAGCACTCAGTTATTTTTACTACAATCTGGGTCTGAGTCTCATCTCTGACTCTAGTTACAGCACTATGGACAAGTCTTAACATTTCTTTGAGCCTGGATTTGGAATCCAAAAACCTGATTTCCAATCCTGGCCCCACTACATAGTAGCTGTGGGGAAATTGGGCAAGCCCCCTCACATCTGAAGGATTTCACTTACCTATAAGTAAAAGGATGGACAGGTTGGATGAGATAATCTCTGAGTTCCCTATAGACTTTAAATCCTATGATCCTATAAATGAATCTTTATTTCTCTTGACAAACATTAATTTGATTTGCAGAACCCAATGTTACCCTTGCTGACAAGGTGAGGGATGAAGATGGTAATGACAATTGACATTCATACGGGGCTTTAGAGTTTGCATGGATCTCTCTTACAATACCGCAATGACAAGAATTGCTGCTTTTCTTTCCAGTGAAAGCAGATAAGAACAAGTCTAACAGCTGAGAGGTGGGTTCTTTTGTCTGAAGTGACCCCAAAGTACATGACTCTTGCAGGGGCTTAGACCATCTTGAGGAATCAAAGGATTAACAATTAAGGGCTAGTGGTCTTCAGGGCTTGGGTCTCTCCATGGACAGACTAGATTCTAGCTTGTTCTGGATCCCCCAAACCACTTTGGATTCTCTGTCGACCCACTACATTTTAAAATTAATAAATGGAATTGGAAATGGCCATTGCCTTCCTGATCCCCAGGGCAGAATAACAGAATGTGAAAGCTGGGAGGAACTTCAGCAGCTGTTTTATCCCAACTGCACACACAAGGGATCACAGCTCTCATGTATGTGATAAAGAATCATCCAGTCTCTCCTTGGAATACTTTCCAGGACAGGGACCTCACCACCTCTCAAGGCATTCCATCTCCCTCCATGACTCCTCTCTTTGTTAGGAAGATTTTCTTGCCCCCAAACAGAAATTTGCCTCTTTGTGACTTCTACTTTGTAACTTTTCATGGTCAGCTAGGTGGCACAGGGGAGAGAGTGCAAGGTCTGAAATGAGGAAGACTCATCTTCCTGAGTTCAAATGTGACCACAGACACTTGATAGCTATGTGGCCCTGAGCAAGTCACTTTACCCTGTTATCCTCAGTCTCCTCATCTGTAAAATGAGCTGGAGAAGGAAAGGGCAGACTATTCTGGTATCTCTGCCAAAAAGAAACAAACCAAAATGGGGTCACAGAGAGTTGGACAGATCTGAAATGACTAAAGACAACTATGTAAAAGCTCCTGCCCATTGCTCCAAGTTTGGCCCTCTGAGTTCAAGTCTTCCTCCATTTGAGAGCCCTTCACATACTTGGCAAAGACTCTCATTTCTTTGGAGTCTCATGTTCTCCAGGCTTGGCAAGTCCAGTTCCTCCCAGAGATCCTTACATCACTGACACGAACTTGAGGCCCTTCACCATCCTGGTTGCCTTCCTTTGTATGCTATTCAACCCCTCTTTGTCCTTCCCCAACAGTGGTGCCCAGAACTGAACCCGATGCTCTGGATGAGGGCAGAGGACAGTGGGAGCATTCCCCCCCCCCCCAGCCCTCCTTAACACAGCCTAGATTCCCCTTTGTTGGCTGCCCCATCATCACACCAATGACTCAGATTGAGCTCCCTGTCCACTATAAGCCTAAGATCTTCTTCATAACAGCCATTGTGTCTCCATGTCATCTCTATTTTATACTAATGAGGATGATCTTTTTGTGCCCAAAGACAAAATGTTCCATTTATCACTGCTGTATTCTGTCTAATTAAATTTAGCCCAGCGCTCAAGCCTGGCAAGATCCTTTTGGATGCTGCAGAGTGATCACACAAATGGCTGCCTTGGGGAACATGACTGGCAGAAATGGGGAATGTGAAGAACTCAAAGAAACATGAGAAGATTTATATGAACTGATGCAGGGTTGAAGTAAAGAGAACTAGAAAAACCAGTGTCTAGATGACTGTAACTGTGCAATTGGAAATGACCCTTACCTCCACCACCAAAACTGAGAACTCTGTAATGATAGTGATCAAGCAAGCCCAAAGAAGAGATGAAAAGTGCTGCTTCCTTCCGTAGCGGGTGGAACACAGCATACATCGTTAGGCTTACCTGAAAGGTTGGTTAATTTTGCTGAACTAACTGCTTTTCCCCCCTCTTGCCTTCTTGTTTTTTCTTACCAGGGATGGCTCATTGGGCAGGGGAGAAGAGACAAATATATTCAGAAATTAAAGTGATGGAAATAAAAACAAAAGATATCAATACAAGTTAATTTTTAAAGGGCTGGGAGTTATCTTGGGAGGTACACGGTTCTTCCAGGTAACTCAGTGCCTGGTAGAGAATTAGTCTTTAATAAAGGCTTGCTAATTAACTGGGGGGGGGGGTGCTTTCAGTAGAGACTGAATGAACACTTGGAGAGTTTATTTTCAGTGGGGATCCTTTTCCATGTATGGATTGAAAAAGAGGGTCCCTGAAGCATCTTCCTATTCTAAAAACCTATGATTCTGAGGAGACGCCATCTCAGCCTCCCTTTGAACCAAATGAACTCAAAGTCGGATCCATATATTGATGCAAACAAGACATTCATTGTATTTTTCATCTTCTTCTATTCATTCTGTTTTGGAGTTTTCTTTGCCTAGTATAGGACATTCTAGCTTTTCTCACATAGGGATAGAGATCATGAAAAACCCAGGAGTGCCCTCCTTCCCACCCTCAGGAACATACTTATTGTCTCCAGCACATGCCCTCTCCAGTCCCCGCTAACGAGCCCAGCAAACCCAGCTGGGTGGAGTTCTCCTTTGAACCCAAAGGCATAAGATGCTGCCAAGGATGCCTAGACCTAAAGCCATCTCCGATCTTGATTAGGAAGGATTTCTCTGAGGTGTGGTGAAGCCTCTCAGGTCTATACAGATCTTTGATGCTTGCCAAAACATTGAGTAACACTAAGGCAGAGGAGAGTCAGATTTATTGGTTTGGCGTGGAAATAGGATCTGCTTCAATCTGAGGAAAAGGTTACATTTCATTTCTTCCTGGCAAGTTCCAAGTTCCATCCAGGTCCATGGGTCATTAGAAGTAGACTTTCCACCAGAAGGTGCCTTTGCACATCCTTCCCTATTCATTATCAGGAGCCAGCCAACTACCTCCATCTTCTTTCTGATTTGTTTCCCCTTGATTCCACAGACTGAGCATTCTGCCTCTGTTAGCACCCAAATCTCCCTGGTCTCTTCTTGGTTTTACCTTTCATCCCAATGCATGTGCCTAGACTCCAATACAATCTTTAACTTCCATCTCTCCTCCTAACAACTAATACATGCTGTCACCTCTAAAAGGTGTAATTGATACCTTTGTCTTTTTTATATCATAGGCATTTCCCAATATACTACTCCAGTGACCCTCCCTTGTAACAACAGAAAAGAAGAGTTAAGCAAAAATAACCAGCCCATCAACTGTATCTGATAGCATATGCAACATTCAGTGTCCCTATTCCCCCACTTCTGTGAGAGGAGGGAGGTATATTTCATCCCATGGCCCTGAATTCATTTACATGATTGCATTCCTGCAGGTTGCTCTCAGGGTTCTAAATCTGTCTGTTTAGGTCCTCCCATGTCTTCCTCAAGCCACATATTCACCCTTTCTTATGATACAGAAACATTCCATTGAGTTCCCATATGACAGGGTTTATCTGTCATTCCCCGATCCATGGATACTTAAGTGGTATTAGGATTTACATATATGCTATCATTTTCAAAAAATCCAGTCTTACATATGTTGTTAAGAGGCTCCCTCCTAGCTCCTTAAGCTTGACCTTGATCTCACCACCCTTCCAAGCATATGATGCTGCATCATTTAGCTCCTCTGATCTCAGCAGTTTGAGTATTCCCTCCAAAAAATCACAAACCCAGCCCATCCTGGGGGACTCTTCTGTGTGCAAGTAATAAGGACCTCACACCTGCCATGCTGGGACTTCCTCTAGATGCATCAACATCCCAGGGACACTAACAGGCAGCATGACATGTCACTTGATTATCTCTCATTCTCATCCTGGGACTGTTCATTTTTTTCCTGTTCATTCATTTAATTATTGTTTTAAGACCCTGGGAATTATTGAGTTGGTCCACATGAACTTCTGCTGCCTGAAACATGATGGGTGAGATGACTTTTCCCTTGCTTTCTCACTCTTAGGAGTGAGCAGGCATGTGCTTTTGCTGTTTTTCCAGTTCAAAAGATGGGAGTCGCCACTCATCAGATTTCAAATGTGTGGCCATCTTATGCCATATAAGCTCACCATGTTCATAGCCCATCTTCCAATCAATTCGTGTTGGCCAATCGAGGCCTTTTCATAGGATTTAGACCTGAAGAGGCCCTTGGAGACTAGCCAATAGGGACCTAGGGCAAAAGGTAGTTTGGGGTCAAAAGACCAAGACGGAAAATCCAGCTTTGCTACCTAATTTCATCTATTTAACCACCTACTACTGTGGGTACTGAGAAGCAGCCCGCTATCATGGTGAGCTGGCTTTGGAACCAGTAAGACCTGGGTTCAAGTTCAGCTTCTTTCCCATACTGTCTGCATGACTCTGGGCTCAGCAGAATTGAGCTCTCCTAGACTATGAGTTGTAGGAAAGGTGCTGACGTGTTGGGAGCAGGAGTTTCTTTACCTGGGACCTCCCTAAACCAGTGAAATCAATGTTCTAATCCCGATCTCTAATCATGTGCCAGACAATGTGCAAAGCTCTGGGGACACGGAATCTTCCTGTCTTCCCTTGGAGATTTGCCTCCATTTTCTCCTGCAGATATCTTATCTGTACATAATTGTTTGCTGGTTGTTACTCCTAAGGAAAATGGTCCCACACAAAATCAGGCAGGGGAAACTTGAGCAGAAGCCCCTCTTGCTGAGCCAACCACAACCAGCCTGCCAGACTAGCTAACTCCTGGAGATTCTCTTTAGCTCAGATGCGCACAGCATCACCCAGCCAGGAAGTGTCAGGGCGGGATGTGAATTCAGCTCTTCTTGCCTCCAAGCCCAGCACTCAGCACCTCCCTGGCATACATACAACGGCTGAGGACTGGACTGTTTACTTAATGCTCAGCGGATTCAGAGGCTGAGAGCCAGGGGGCACTTCAGAGACCATCTTGCCCAATTCTATTCTTCATACAGGGAGATAAACCAGACTGACTCATATAGGTCACGTTGGCAGGAAGTAGAAGAGCATGGCTGCCGGGTGGCACCATGCTGTGCAGAGCGCCTGGTCTGGAGTCAGGAAGACTCATTTCATGAGTTCAAATCCAGCCTCAGACACTTACTAGCTGTGTGATCCTGGGCAAGTCACTTAACCTTGTTTGCCTCAGTTTCTCCATCTGTAAAATGAGCTGGAGAAGGAAATGGCAAACCACTCCAGTGTCTCTGCCAAGAAAACCCCAAAAGGGGTCATGGAG
Source organism: Petaurus breviceps papuanus (assembly GCF_028583685.1). NCBI lineage: Eukaryota > Metazoa > Chordata > Mammalia > Diprotodontia > Petauridae > Petaurus > Petaurus breviceps. Next base: position 32,219,853 of record NW_027185797.1, on the reverse strand, counting down.
AATCGGGCATGACTGAAAAATAACTGACCAATAACAAAAAAGCAGAGCTAGGATTTGAACTCTTACTCCAAAAGCAACGTTCTCTCCTCTGCTGCCATTTGCTTATAAAAGCCCCTCTTGGGGAGGGTGAACATATGCTCTTTACTTTAACCGTGAAAAACAATTAAGATTCTATTATCAGTGCTTATTTCTTAAACAGCTGCCTAGTCAACACAAAGTAAAGCATGGCACCAAGTATCCAGAACACATCTCAGGTCAAGGGTAGAATCCACATTAAAATTCCATTTGGATTCTCCCTTTCCAAGGCCCCTAGAAAGCTCCACCTATGTGGACATGAACGTGCAACTTTAATTGTTCCTCATAAGCCCTGGGCAAGGCCAAGGCAAAAAAGGTTTGAGAATCAGTGGTGCCAAGTCCTCCGGGGATGGAAACCTGAACCAGGCTGCCTCCTGATGCCCAAGGGGCCTCCAGTCTCACTTGAACACATCTGCCCCTCAACCTGCAAGGTCACTTCAACATTCTTCCTTACATGACTCAGCAGACTTGGAAGTCCCTCCTCCTGACTCGGCCAAACCTTTTCTGCTGGCTTCCTTAATGCCATGATCCCTCTTCTTCTGCTCACAGTGTGGTTACTCCCTCCCGCGTGCCCCCAGCCCATCCTTCTCTTTTAATTCTCTATGACTCACTTCCCCCACAATCCACCCCTATTCCTGGAACAGAACAAGAATGGCATTTAAAAGCATTAGTTAAGGCTGTTTGGGCTCGTTAATTTAATTATCTTTTGGTTAAGAAATGTATAAGGAAATATTTTATTCCTCTTTGTTTTGTTCAATTCAGGGAGGGAGGTATTGGCAAGAGAGATAATCACCTTCTCCAGGTGAACTCAGAAGGCAATGGTGCAGCCCACAGACCAAGCCAGATCAGTGCCAGGGGCCGGTGAGATGATTTTAGCAAGTGTCCAGAGAAGGACCTATGGAGCCTACCCAACTGAGAACACGGCCGTGTTGGATGACAAGATGGGCACATAACTGATGATTTAATAGAAAAATATGCACTGAATGTTACCAAATTCTGTTATGTTCTTTTATTATTATTTTTCAGTAACTTGCTATTTCTGCTATCTTAAAAAAGCATTGAGGGCAGCTGGAAGCCAGATGGAAATTTTTTCTTTCCTCCCACATGCCACTCCAATAGGAAAATGGTCCCGCGCACCATCCTACATGAAAACCTTTTTTTGTGAATGTCTTTTTCTCCTCCTTTCTCAATTACAGGATCTGAATTGCACACTAACCACTAAACCTCCACATTTGAGAAAAAAAGAAGCTTGGAGAGTCTGACTTCAATTCCTGGCAAGATTCTAGAATATGTGAAAAAGGTCCAGGTCTTTAGGAAGGGAGACGGTACCATCAGAGAGTCAGCATGCCTGAGACCGTGCCATCAAAGAGTCAGCATGCCTTTGTCACGCCCTTGCCTGTGTGGATGTCCGGTAGACTGAGCCCTCCTTCTTGGTCCGCCTCCTCTCCCAGAGTGCCTGTGTGTTCTCTCTAGGTGGACCTTCTCTGCCCTCTGAGGACAGGCAGATCACAGACAGAACATCCTGCCTATCTATGACTCTGTTGGATATGTGCCCATTGAAAACACCCCATGTATCCATCAGGGCCAAAGATTTTATGCTTATCCCAAGAGAAGACTTAGCCTTGATGTGAAGTAATTGGACCTAATCAAGAGAAGTGGCCCAAAGGGCAATGGTGGTTTCTTCTTCCCTGCAGTGTTCTGAAGGCAGCTGGAGGTGTTCTAAGGGAGACTCCTGTTCAGGAGATAAGGGCTGGATTAAAAGGTCTCTAAGACCTTTTTCCAAGTATAAAAATTTGTGAATTTAAAATCATGTAAACCCATATAAGGCAGCTATGTGGCCCAGTGGCTAGAGCTCTGGGACTGAAATCAAGACCTGTGTTCAAATCCAGCATGAACTACTTCCTAGCTGTGTGACCCTGGGCAAGTCATTTAACCCTGTTTGCCTCAGTTTCCTCATCTGTAAAATGAGATGGAGAAGGAAATGGCAAACCACTCCAGTACCTTTGCCAAGAAGACCCTTGGGGTGACAAAGATTCGAGCAAGGTTGAAATGTCTGAACAACAACAAAACCTATATAAAGCAAGCACAGGTCATGAGATTCAACAGTGGATGAAATGTTGGTCTTCTCATTCCAGTCCCACTGTCGTATAAGGACACTGAGGTCCAGAGAGGCCAGGAGTCTGTAACAGGGTCAGCATTAGAACACAGGTCTTTTGATTCCCCCGACCCACTATTCTTTGAAATGATCAGAGCACACCAAGTTGCAAACAAAACGTGTCTTCCTAGAGTATACAACAGTTCTTGGTTCAGTAATTCTTTCAGGAAGGCCTCCACCCTCCCAGTTTGCTTATGTAAGCAAAACTTGGAACCGGCATGAAAACCGCTCCCTAGTGTAGAGGATTAAATAATGTAAGCTTAAAAATAAGCTAAAATAGCATGACACAGATACGATCTCACCATACAGCAGAGTCCTGACCGGAGGCCACCTGTAGACTTCACAATGTTAATTGCTCATTGTTTCTAGGTACAGGGACGTTGGGCCAGAACATTTCAAAATGTTTAATTGGGATACGTTGAGTATTCCTGACTGTGCTGGAAACACTTATGAACTCGGGGAGCCAGACTACATACAAGGAGGGTCTCCCTGGAGAAATCACAAAAGAAGGGTCGGGCCACAAAGGAGGGAGGAAATACATCTAAAGACAGGCAGGCGTGTAGCCACCAATGAGCTGCCCCCAGGGACCAAGGGACCCGGGTATGAGTCCTCCCTCTGGCGTGCCTTGGTTGGGTGACCCTGGACAAGTTGCCTAACCCTGCACTTGGCACATGTTGGCAGCTTAATGATTGCTTGTTGAGTTGACTCGACTTGACCTCTCAGTGCTCAAGGCAGCTCTCTGGCACTCTAGGTTGCAGCAGGGATGACCTGCACTGGGGGAGGGAGTTTGCTTACCTGGGAGTTCTCTATGCTCATGAAATTACAGAACTAGTCCCTATCACCAAGTTATTTCTAAAGATATCGTACCACCCTCCAAAGGTGAACAGGAAGGATCACAGGGAAAAGAAAGTTCTGGTTTTCCATCAAACTCTCATCAAGTCAGAAGGATGAAGAATGGGAAGCCTGGCCTCATTTAACATGTCATTTACCTGAGAATTGTTTTTTTTTTTTTTTACCCAATACGCCTCATTAACTCAAAGCAAAAGATTAGACTATACAACAGTAGAAACTGAAAACCATTGGAATCTTAACAGCAAGGAATATAGATTTAGAGCTGGAAAAGGCCTCTAACAGGTCCAACCTTCATCTTACATATAGGGAAACTGAGGCCCAGAGAATTTAAGTGACTTGCCCAGAGTTACACAACTAATTAGGACTTAAGGCAAGATTCAAACCCAGATCTCCTGGATAGATGACTGGAAACTTCAGAGTTCCCTGAATGAACAAGTCTAGTAGCCACTTCTCTAAGGGAGGACAGACAAGTCAAAGAAATGTGGAAAGGTAAATCTTTTACTTAGGAGAATCTCAGTTCACAAAGACTTGAGAATACTGAAGTTGAGTGCACAAGACAGAACTCAGAAGCAGGGTCCGGCCGCCTCCCAGCTCCATGCTCTCTGTTCCTCTGTTCGACCCTGCCAAGTCTCTGGCCCCACAATCAGCTTCCTGTTCAGTCCAGCTCCAGAGACAGCGGTGCAGACTGGAGAGAGCACTGGGGCTGGATCCAGGCATAGGACCAGGGCTCCCCACCACCCTCCCCTCTAGCTGTGAGCTGCTGGGCACTCACACCCTGCATCCCCGCAGCTTTGCAGAGCAACACAGCAGCAGCAGCAGCCACACTTCAAGACTTACAAAGCCCTGCATAGATATCATTTCACATGGTCCTCACAAGAAGCCTGGGAACGAGCTGCTATTGCTATTCTCGATAGTCTCCATCCTTATGAGACCTCGTATCTGTTTAATGTGCTTACCATTCTGTCTCGTAGAACAGAGACCTCTTGAGATCCAGGAAAGCTTCATCTGGCCTTTGTATTCTCAGAGCCTACTTTAGAACCTGGCACATAGTAGGAACCTTAATAAGGTTTGTTGAATGAGTGAATGATTTCTGGGAATCAGGCTTTAATGAGGAAATGGGGAGAGGGCAGCCGGGAATGGGATCCTGGAGAAGGGGAATGCCAGGGATGGCAGAAGGCATGGAGGAGGAAGGACTGGCCTTTTCCCACTGCCAGGCCTTGTTTAATCACCATGAACAGCTCCCTGCCCCTGGTCAGCACATGCATGGCCCAGGACAACAAGGCCAAACACACTCCAGCTTTGTCAAAATGGCACCTTTCAAAGTGTAGACAGCAATGAAAACTCCTCTGACCTTAGTGGAGTCACCTTTAACTAGGCAGGGTTCATTTCTTAATCAGCCCTGAAAAGTGCCGAGCAAACCACAGAAGGGCTACAGAAGTACATCTACTGTTATTGTTCTAATTATTATTTTGCAGGCAACAGGGACCCAAGAAGGGTTTTTTGAGTGGAGGAATGACAGGGTCATTTGCTTCGGGAAGATCGTGTTGATTGCTATTGGACCAGGAGGGCCTGGGCTGGGAGAGGGGATGAGGATCTGAACAAGTGGGGTGTAGGGAGTAGCAAGTGATGCCTGATAGGGGACGGGAAAGGAGAAGGCGAAGGCAAGGTCCAGACACCAGGAGACCAGTGATGCCACTAGCAGAAAGATGGGCAGGTTTGAGGGGGAAGGGAGGACAGTCTGGGCAGGCTGAGTGGGGAGTGCTAGCGGCCAGCCAGAAGGGCACAGTCTGAAGGCAGCTGGACAAGCCCACCTAGAGGACTGGGGCCGGATACTAATCCTTAGGAATCTCAGTATTCACTGTCTGTGCTATCACACACAGCCTTGCTTTGTTAGTTAAGTCAGTTCAATCTGGCCAGTTAATAAGCACTGAGTAAGCTCTTACTGTATACCAGGAACATACTATTTAATTATGCACCAATTACTAAGTTCATGTTACATTAAAAGATGATGCAGGCACAGGAGGTAAAACGACTCTTTTTTTCTTCCCCAAGGATACATCCTTGTCCTCAAATTGCTGACTGTTGGCCAACTGATTTGTTCTGCCTGTATATACACCTTCTCTACTCAGGTAAACTGTAAGCTTTTGGTAGGCAGAGGCCCTGTCTGGTTGGGGAAAAGTATCCTACATCCATCTGGAATCAGAGGACCTGAGTTCAGATCCAGCTCTTGGTATTTGCTGCCCATGATTTTTCCTCCCTGAACCTGTTTCCCCATTTAGCAAATGAAGAGACATTAAACAGATGACCACTGAGGTCCCTTGCAATGATCAGGAAGCCCCCACAAGTGCCTGTTTGAAATGCCCAGAACTTCCCTTTGTCATGTGGGGTGACCTTTGGTAATTCACTTCACTCTCCAGGCCTCATCTGTAAAACCTGACAGGAACGAGCCAGAGGGCCCCTTTGAGCTCTGTGTCCACTATCTGTCTCATCCTTTTTTAATGAACACTTATAAATATGATTCATGCCAAGAGAATGTTCAGCCCAACAGATCCATTCAGAAACTTTGGACATGCACACCAGTACAGGGCCATTATTTCCTTATTACAACAAACAGCAGACTTTCTAGCCTTGAATCTCCCTCTGGTCCTCACGGTGCAGGAAGGTAGCTGCTCCATCATACTCAGTCACCCTAAAAATCATTTTCATGTGCCCAGGAAACCTTTATTCCCTCCCACCCTGTACTTAGTCTATCAAAAATTTCTCAATTTAAAAATAACCCCTGGCAGATTGGATGGAGACATACATGCCCCACTGCCCTGTTACTAATTTTTTTTTTTAAGCAATCAGGGTTAAGTAACTTGCTCAAGGTTACACGGCCAGTTATTTCTGGGTGTGGTGCTGAGTGTCTGAGCCCGGGATTTGATCTCCAGGTCGTCCCAACACTGGAGCCAGTGCTCTTACTCGCTGAGCCACCTGGCTGCCCCTAAGCAACTGGGGTTAAGTAACTTGCTCAAGGTTACACAGCCAGGTGTTTCTGGGTGGGTGCTAAGTGTCTGAGCCCAGGATTCGATCTCCAGGTCTATCTCAACACTGGAGCCGGTGCTCTTACTCGCTGTGCTACCTGGCCGCCCCACCTGTTGCTATTTTTAAAAGATACTTTGGTCTAGCCATTGGGTCTAACCCCAGAGCAGATTTTCCCATTTTCTTTTTAGTAGTTCAATCTAGCAATCAACAAACCTTTATTAAGCATCTACTGTGTGCAAGAAAGGTACTGGGGAAGTTTACACTGTTGTGTTCATCTCCCTCCCATCTACTTTCAAGGCTCAATTCTGGTGGCCCCCCCTTGGTCAGGACCCCTCCCCCACTGTATTTCTAGTGCTTAATTTTGTATTTCCTAATCTGTATCTACATTGTTTCCTTCCCATAAAATGTGAGTTCCTTGAAGTTGGGATTTTTTTTTTTACTTTGTATCCCCAGCACCTGAAACGCGGATTTGTAGTAAATGCTCATTGAATTAAATTTAATTCTGTGTCAAAGAGGCTCAGAGCTAGGAGGGAACCTGGGGGACCATCTGGTCCAACCTGTAGTATGGGGGCATACTGTTGGCATCACAGCCAACAAGTGGCCATCCAGCCTCTGCCTGAAGAGTGGGAACCAACTAGCTCATAAGGCATCCACTTCCACCCCTGGGCAGGTCCACATGGTGTCTGTGGAGCTCAAATCTGCCTCTCAGAAACTTCCCCCTTGTCCCTGGTTCTTCTCTCTGGGGTCATCAGAACAAGGATAATCAATCCATCATTTACCTCACAGCTCTACAAATACTCAATACACTGCTCTAAGTTTTCTTTTCTCAGCCCATCCTTGCATGACAGAGTCTCCAGTCCTCCCGCCATCCCGGCTGCCTTCTCCTAGATGCACTCTGGGTTATTTGTGACTTTCAGCTTAAGTTCTGAAGCTTAGCTGGCCCACAATGCCCCTGAGAGAGAGCAGAAAGTGCCGTGAGGGATCAGGAGTTAGCAAAGTCAAGCCAGGAGCACTGACAGCAAGAACAGCAAATCAGGGTCTAGGGATTCCACACCAGAATCTGGAGGCAAGGTGGGAGTTATGAACTTGCTGCCTGAAGCCTGAAAAATCAGAAATCCAAGCAGTGGAAGGAATTTCCCTGTTACTTATCGAGACTGCAGGATGACAAGATCATAGACTAGGACCCCTGAAACCATTTACTCCAACATTCTCACTCTAAAAGTGAGAAAACAGAGGCCCCTTAACTGGAATTAAAATAGATCCTGAAGGTTTGCAAAGCACACTTATATCCATGATCTCATTGATCACACAAGATCACAGATTCAGAACCGGAGGTGGGGGACCTCAGAGAAATAATGCAACCTCCTGATTTGACAAATGAAACTGAGGCTCAGGGTAGTTAGGTGATGTTCCCAAGGGGGCAAAAGCAGTATGAAGCATAGCTCACATGTGAACCAGAGTCCTCTGATTCCAAATTCAGTGCTTTCCCCACCTCTGACAGTAACAAGGCAGCAAATATCACAGTAAACCAAGCGTAGGCATTGAAATGAATTCAACTAAATAATCGAATTTTTCTTTTTTGCATTATTTTTGCTGACATGGCAGGCTATACACAAATTAAAATGGCTCCCCATTGTAGGAAAAGAAACCTCATTAAGCTGAGGATGGCGGGAAAAGGAAACATCCTTCAATGGAAAAGAGAGCCTACTGACCCCTCTTCCTATCTCAATGACCTGGATGACGGCACAGGGCCAGCTCTTCAGGATGGAGCTGCCTGGAAGCCAGGACACTTGAGCCAGAGTGACCCCACCCTCAGAACCGAGCAGGCACCATCATGAGAATTCCCCTAGCCTGGGCTAATGGTTATTGAAGAAAGGGGAAGGAAGTGAGCAGCTGGGATTAAATAAAGAAAATAGGGAAAGTACAGAGAGGAATAGAGCCAAGACCATTGGGAAAAGCGCCTAGTGGGCAGTTTTCACACCTGTTTCTTCAGTTTTAATTCCTTGACTTTGAAAAGCCAGCATCACAGTCTCACAGCAAGGCACACACTGAGCTGGTAGCCAGAGGACCCAGGGTGGAATTCCGGCTCTGCCACTACTCCTAGAGTGACTTTGGACAAGTAATTTCACCTCTGTGGGTCTCAGTTTCCTTATTTTTTAAATGGGAAGGTTAGACAAGGTAAGCCCCAACATACCTATGTCCCAGCTCAAAATTGATGATATCTCTTAGACCTATTATAGAATTCAACTTGGGAAGAGAGCCAGTGGGCACCTGGTCAAACTTATTCCTGAACAGAGAAGCCCCAAAGAGACCTCCCAAAGAGTCAGTAGCCTTGGCTTAAGGATCTCCAAGAAGCGGAAGCCTAGCATTCCATTACTTCCCCAGACAGCCCACAACACTTCAGGAGGAGCTCCCAATGAAGCCCAATCTGCTTTGTTATCAAGAGGGATCTTCTCCTCTAATACAGGAACAAGGATCTTCAACGTTCAGGTTAATTTTGTCCCTGAACAAACAACACTCATTTAGGGCAACTTTCAGTTTTGTGTGAAATTCCATAGTCACAGTTGAAAACTCCACAGCTCCTACATGCCCAAGCCAAGGCCTGGGTAAACACAAGATGTTTCACTCCCACTGTGAGTTTTAGCTGGGCTCTGTGGATGGAAGTGTTTGGGGAGACAAAGTGATTAATGGGGCACTGGGTTCCCCAAAATGTGTTGGGGGAGAAAAGCTCTGGCATGATCCACCAGCTAGAAAGGTCTCAGGTCCAAAAGAACCAAGGGCAGGCTCAGCCACAATGAGAGAAGTCTCTGCCCAGAGGATTTTGGTTTCACAGTCAGAGTGGCCTTGAGAAGTCATTCAGACCACCCTCCTCCCTTTACATACAGGGGAGCTGTGAGGGTAAGCACCCCAGGCAATGTCATACAGGCACTGAGGAGTAGGGCTGAGCTTCAAAGCCAGGCCCTCTAACCCCAAATCCCACATGGTTTCTTTCTATCACACAAAGTATGATCATTCTTTCCCACTAACAGAAATGATGCAGTTCTAAAATGTTTATATTATCCACGGTGCTGATAACTAAGAATGAGAGATAGTGAGAAAGAACTCTGGTTATGGAGTCAGAGAACCCGGGTTCAAATCCTGCCTCCAATGCTCATCATTGTGAAGGTAAGCAAATCATTCAGCCTCTCCGGGTCAGTTCCATCTGTAAACAAGACGGTGCCAGCTGTCCTCTGAGGTCTCCAGTTCTTGAGCTATGATCTTATTTACAAACCTATAGTATTTTTTAAATCCAATTTTTATTTTATTTTCAGTTTTGAATTCTCTCCCTTTCCTATTTTTCCCTTACCACTGAGAAGGCAGGAAAAATAAAACTCATTAAGTTATGTATAGTCATGCAAAACAAATTCCTGCAATAGAGGAGAAGGAGGAGGAAGAGGAGAAGATGAGGATGATGATGGTGGTGATGATGATGATGAAGGAGGAGGAGGAGGAGAAGCAGAAGATGATGATGTGCTAACAGCTCACTTTATAGAGTGGGGCTGATAGTCTAGAGAATTGGAATAATCCACCAGTAACCAACGGAGCTGAGGTCCCCTGTGATCTCTGCTGTAAGGCCACTAAACTGCTGTCTCTTCCTCTACTTGAAAAACCCAACTGACTAATTTCAATTATTTCACTGCATTTGGATCTCAGAATCACTATATCATGTTCATTTTCTCATCCTAAATCCTCCAGTGACCAGCTCATCCCTAAATGGCTCAACATAGATGTTAGATGTTAATGGTCCTAGGACCTTGTCAATTTCTGTAGCCCCTCCAACAGTGCAGATGAATGGATGGATGGATGGATGGATACATGGATGGATGGATAGATGGATGGATAGATAGATGGATGGATAGATAGATGGATGGATGGATGGATACATGGATGGATGGATAGATGGATGGATGGATAGATGGATGGATAGATAGATGGATGGATAGATGGATGGATGGATGGATGGATGGATGGATGGATGGATGGATGGATGGATGGATGGATGGATGGAAAAAGCATTTAAGTCCTTATAATGTGCCATGCTATGAGCCAAGCTCTGTAGATAGAATCAGAGAAGAAAGATGATCCCTCCTCTTAAAGAGCTCATATTCTCAAGAGGGGGACAACACAAAAATAGCTTTGTACAAAGAAGATATGGACAGGATAAATTGGAGAGGATTCCAGAGGAAAGACACCATCCATCCAAATGTGGTCTCCCTTCAATGTCTCAAACTCATGCTTCGGTGAGCCCCTCAAATGAAGCCATAGGCATACTCTGAGCCCTGGGGGATCTGTATCCATCCTACACATGCTGAGGTCGGGCCAGTCTGGCCTCCGGGCTGCTCCTCACATAGAACACTCCATTTCCCATATCCACACCTTTGCACTAGCTGTTCTTCCCATCTGGAGTGCCCTCCCTCCTCATCTCTTCTCTTAGAATCTCTAGTTTGTCTCTAGCCATCCCTTCTAAATGAAGTCTTTGCTGATTTGCTCCCAGCCCTGACCAGCTGACTGTGCTCCTCACCCCCTTGCCAAAATCCCTTGCTCTGGTTCTGAATAAATCTTGTGAATTCTGCATGAATGTTTGTTTCCTCCTCTCTGAGGAGAGGAGCTGCTCCACTCTAGTTGTTGTATGCCAATAACCACAAGGTGCCAAGCATATAGTAGTTGCTTAATAAATGTTTGTTGGCTGTGGGACATTCCCAGAAGCTAGCACAGGGGATGGAACACAGTAGGTGCTTAATGCTTATTCACTGACTGGAGTTCCAGGGTTCAAAGCCCTGTCCTTTCCCTTACCATGAAGAACCCATCAAGCCTTGGCCTCCCTTCAGTGACTGACCCTCACACATGTGTGAGCCCCCAGACTGATGCTACCCATAAAGCCAGAGAGTCCTGCTAGCACCAGCGACCTGCTAGGAGGCACCTCTCCCACAGCTCAATCATAAGAACTGGAAACTGGTCAATTATTCTCCTTTGGAGACGGCAATTGTGATAATTCCTGTCTCCCTGCAAGAGATGTGAGTGTGTCTTATCGAACAGACCAGCAAGGAACCTCCCCCAGTATCTCATCTCCATCCCTTCCTGAAGAAAGTCCTCCCACCCGGCATTGATGGATTGAAGCAGAGGGTGGCTTTCCCCACCCCCTCCTCCCAAACCCAGCTCTCAAAGCACTGGAAATGGAATTCTGGGGATGGAGGAATTCCTCATCCCCCTTCCTGAGCCTTCCTGATTCAGTGTGAAGCCTCAAAAACAATATTTTAAAAATACAAAGCACAGGAAAATGGTTATATTATATCACTAGCAAGACAGCTGGAATCCACCCGCACTGACTTTCCCAAGATACCATTGGATCCCGCCTTCCAAGAGCCATGGACAGAATGCCCCCTTGCCTCCAGTTTTAACCACAAACAATAGGACTCTTGTTCAGACACATGATAGCCTAGGGAAAACTCCCTTTTGGTTCTGTCCTTGGCCAACCCTTGTTGACAAGTTCCCATTGGTGTCTTCTGTAAAAATACCACCAGGGTTCAGTCACCCCCATTCTGCTCATCTGTTTCCAATGACTGTACTCAGGGTGGAGGGGGGCACATATTAGAAACACTAACAAATGTATCTGCCCCTTGTGACACATAGGCACCTGTCTCTGGCTTTTATCTCAGGATTCACACTCTCTAAACCCTCCTACCAAAAGGAGAAACGTCTCAATGCTAGTTGGAAAAACTTGCCAGGCAACCTGAATGAACTTAGGTTGAGGATGCAGGAATCAAGGTCAGAAAGGCTTCCAAACTTTCTGAAACCTGTTCTCATGAGATGGTGACATAAAGTATTTTTATCATGAAAGGGTCATGCAACCCCCTCCCCATTGTAACCTACAGATAGCACCCAGTGGCCAGTGAAGGATGCCCCCATCCCTAGCAGACACTGCACCAAACACACTCTTCTGCCGAATCAAACAGGGAGGTGGAAAAGTCCCTCCTCGTCCCTTCAAACCTGGGCCCCCAAGCAGAAACCCTCTTACTTGCTCAGGCTTCTCCGGCTCTTTTCTGTCTGTCTGTAGAAACTGGCAGTTTTCTCTGGCGAGTTTCTGGACCAGTTCAATTCTTCCAATGTCATCCCTCTCCTGAAGTTTACACATCACTCCTGCCTTGAGGGTTGGAGAAAGAGCAAAAATATACTTGAATCCACAGTCCCAGGACATGGCCCTTTTCCCAGTGGAATGTTACAATGAGAAGCTCATCTCTGGAGGGGCCACTTGGCCTTAAATCATGGCTCTGGTGGATTTCTCAGGTCCCAGAGAAGAAAGCGCCCACTGACCCACTGTCTGCCTATCTCGCCTCTGAGACACTGAAGGGCAGCCCTCTCTTCAGTCAACCGCTACTCTGTGTGCGTGTGCCTGAAATGCTACCGTTTGTTTGTTCCTGTCAGCCTGTTTCCTGTTACATAAGCAAAGCCTAGCAAGAGGTTAAAAACTCATGGGAAAGTTAGCCAGGAACCTCTCTGGCGCGCAAAAGGAAAAAAAAAGAGATGAAACCATGAGGCAGGGTCCTAAAAATAACCCAGCTGACTCTCCCCTTCTATGGGGTTTCTACTACATGGGTAAAACATAGGGCTTATAAAAAATAAAAGCCACTGATCGTCCTCATAACTGACAAATTATCCTGGGATAGGAATGAAATTCCCCCATTTAATTTTTTTTTCCTCAGACACATCCAGGATAACAAACTGACTTTAAAATGAGAGATTAACTTGGGGACAGAGTGGCATTGTGGAGTGAGAACTGGTTGGGGAGGCGGAAGGCTTGGTTTTGTGGTCCAGGCTTTGCCCCTTCCTAGCTGTGCGACTTTGGATAAGCCCCTGACCCTCTCTGGGTGCCAGTTTTCTCTGCTGTGGGATAAGAGGGTAAGACTGAATGACTGTGAAGTTTCCTTCCTGCTCCAAATCTATGGTCCTGGGAACTAGACAAAAGCTGGAAAGGAGAAATTGGCAAAATATTGAAAAGATAACTCCTGGAAGGGGTGCATGGTGCGTAATTTGTCTGGGGTGCAACCAGATCACCGGGAAAACCATAGCTTCTTATGAAACGCTTTGAGGTCAGGGCCAAGAGGACAGGACAAGATGCAACTCTGAGTGGAATTCTCCACAGTTCCCAGTGGCCCATGATTGTACTCAATGACTTGGAGGCCAGGCTTGGCTGGAGTAGATGGAGGGATTGTTCTCTGCATTACAATAGAAGCCACAGAATTGGACTTTATTACATCAAGATCTGTTTCTGATGACTACATGTAGGAAGGAGGGGGAAGGGGAGAGCAAGCATGCCATGATAGGAGCAAAGATTGGGGATTTTTTCCTTAAGTTACTTCCTACAATACTCTCTGCTTTAAACATTCACGATCAAGGGATAGGTTTTGGAGATTGGACAACATGATTTCTATTTGGCTTCTTAATGGAGAGAGGATACTTCTCTAGCACCCTTAGCCAGGCAAGACTATCCTCTTAGCCCAATGAAGAAACCTGATAAATGTGCATCTCTTAAGCTCCTACTATGTGCCAGGAATGAAACTAGGTCCTGAGATATAAAAACAGAAATTAAATGATCTCTTTCCTCAGGGAGCTCACATTCTATGTAGGGAGAAAATGTGAACATATATAAGTCTCTACAAAAGTTAGGATGAGTAGCCGGGAGGCAGTGGATGGAGCTGGCATTTTCCATGCCTGATCAAGCTCTTAGCACTCCCCAGTGCCTGCTTTGGCCACCAGGAGAAGTTTTCATGTGCTTGGGGTAGACACCCCCTAACTCACCAGTGGGTTCGAGGCTAACCACATCTGCTGAGACAGTTTGACCAGGGTGTGGGGGGTGTTCAGGAGGGACCAGCACCTCTCGTGTGGGGCCACTCATCCACCTCTGGTGTTCCCCTTCACCCAACTCCCATCTATGGCTCCAAGAAGCTGTGGCATGTGCAATGGCCACACCCCAGTCCAACTGGCACAAGGGAGGTACTTAATAAAGGTTTAAGAGTTGACTCAGTTTCTTCATCTGTAAAGCTGGAATAATAACACCTTGCTGGGCTGGCGTGAGGCTCATCTTAGATAATGTGTGTTAAATGCTTTGCAAACCTTAAAAGGCTAATTAAATACTAGTGGCCATCACTATCATTGGGGATGGAAGTACGGCTCCCATTCAGATCTGGGACCAACTCTTTTCCTTCTGTGTTGCTGATTCAAGACATGGGTGCTGATGGTCTAATCAAGGAAAGCCCCATGCAGTTGCTTGAAATACTCTAAGTATTGGGTACAGACGGTTTTCACTTTATATAAATTCACATTACAGAAATTCAGCTCTGTGGAAAGCATTCTGAAAGAAATCTACATTCCAAAAGAACACCTAAGTTAACTTCACTGCACAGTACTGTGTTCTTTCTTTCTCTCTGCCTGCCCCAGCACTTACTGGCCTCCCCACCACCACCCAAAAAAGCCCTTAAAAATGTAAAAATGGTCCCCTAAGTGAAAATAAAAGAATTGAAGTGTCCAGAGACTGCCCATGCAGCCGGAGACAGGACTTGACTTAAGAACTGTGGTACCTAGAGAGAGAAGACCTTTGTCTTATTCCACATGTCTTCCTCAGCCTCAACATTGTCCTTGAACCTTGTGCAGGGCCCTCCCTCCATGGGTGCACCCGGTGCCTCCCTCAGGGGTACACTAGGCCCATCCCTCCATGGGTGCACAGCCCACTTCCTGCCTCCCTCCTTCCCTTGTCCATGTCTGCTGGCAATTTCACATTATATAAGAAATGCTTTACATAAAGGTCTACAGAATGGTCTATTGACATAAAGCAAGGACTGTCTGTATTTTCTACATCTGATGACATCTTGGAAGTGTGAGCCATGCATAAGATCAATAAAGCTGCTCAGCTATAACCACGGGGTCCTAACTCATAGGCAGGTTTAGGTCAAGGTGTTGACCCAATCTATAAAACTGATGAGATTTAGAGGCTGGTTTTCCTGTGTCCTCACAAGAATTTACATTCTCTCTTTCAAGTAGGGAGATGAGACAAATGGCTGGAGGTAGAAAGTCTTGGGTTCAAATCTTGCTCCTGAAACTTACTAGTCCAGTGACCTTCACTTCCACTTTTCTCATTTGTAAAATGAGTCTGGTATTTCCTGTAGGACCCACCTCAGAGGATTGAATGAGAAGATATCTATAAAGCCCTTTGCAACCTTCAAACCATAATATAAATGGCAATTATGATATGATCACTATTACAATTATTAAAATGGTGATAAAGATGTGTTCCCACTTGGGCACTGGGCGCTTGGCTTTGGTTTCTCAAAAGTGGGGAACAGATTTATACCATCTAACCTCTATTCCCAGTCAAATTTCCCTTACCCATCTTTAAAGTGACTGACCAAGATCAATAGAGCCACTCACAGGTCTGCATATCCCAAAGCCAACAGGCTCCTATCCCATTCCAGGATTGTCTTCCTGGTACAATATGTGGCCAACAATGCTCATCAGAGATTGATAGTGGCAGGGATTTTCTGAAGCATCTTTTCCTCAGGCCAAGGGGCCCAGAGTCAGACTTTGGGTAAACAGTATTGCTTGCTGTATTGTGGAGGTGACATAAGAAGTCCTGTCTGTCTGGGATATCTGGGTTTTACAGCTTTTAGGAAACAATTCAGAGTTCCTCTTTTGAGGTGGTTGTAACTCTGAGTAAAGCATTTGCCTTCATTAGGAATGCATATTTTTCTGTGTACCTGGAGATATGGAGATACCTGACAGATCCAGTGGAAAACAGGTAAATGCCGTTGCTTTTTCAAATGGACTTCCACAGACTCAGATGGCCACATCAGGTGCTGTTCTGAGAGCTTGATATTTTCATAATTAAAGGAAGAAAATTGCGCACCTGATTTTCTGATTTCGGGAGTAGAATTAACTTTCGAAAATGCAATTTTGCATGGTGATTAGCTCGAAAGTCTCATTACATAGCTACCAACCAAACAGGCTTTCAGGGAAGGCAGGTCACGCTAGCTCCCTGATTCCCTAGAGACCTTTCAGGCTCAGTTCACCATCCATATGTCTGGGATGGCTTATAAATGTAGGCCTTCCTAAAAGCAGGAGGCGTAACCAGATGTTCTCCCGGGGTCTATTCAAGGGCTATAATTTAGTGACTTAATTCCAGAAACCCATGACTTCATT
Source organism: Petaurus breviceps papuanus (assembly GCF_028583685.1). Classification (NCBI taxonomy): domain Eukaryota; kingdom Metazoa; phylum Chordata; class Mammalia; order Diprotodontia; family Petauridae; genus Petaurus; species Petaurus breviceps. Next base: position 32,203,517 of record NW_027185797.1, on the reverse strand, counting down.
AATTTACTTCGCTGGGCAGGTTCCTGTTCAGTCCCTGTGATAACCACAAGAAACCCAGATCCAGAGTTCCGCCATCCTGGTCTCTTTAATTTATTGTTAGGAAACTGATGATGAATAATTTACTGAATGGTGATGAACTGGAAGAAGCAGGGATTACTGGTGAGACTGTCAAAAGAAGCACCTTATTTTAGGTTCTTTAAAAGGAAAAGAAGAAAATCATCCTCTGAATCCCAGGCAAACTGACTTAAAAACTTCCTCGAACTCATCATCCTACCTCCATGTCTTTGTATAGGCTGATCCCTGTGCCTGGAATGTAAGAATTTCTAATTTCCTTCAAGCTTCAGCTCATGAGTCACCTCCTTCAAGATTTTCTGGATCTTCCTAATTATTAGTGCGCCTTCCCTCCTCCGTGTCTTTGGTATTTGATACTGTAGGGTAGTGCAGTGCATAGAATACTGGGCCTGGAGTCAGGAAGACCTGAAATCAAATCTGGTTTCAGATACTTACTACCGGTAGCTGTGTGACCCTAGGCTGGTCACTCAACTTCTGCCTCCGTTTCCTTATCTGTGAAGTGAGGATAATAATAGCAATAATACTAATAATAAATCCCAGGGTTGTTATATGGATATGATGAAATCATATTTGTAAAGCACTTCACGAACCTTAAGGAGTCATATGAGTATAATGATTTACCTCTCCAGGGATTAGTTTTTCTTCCAAAAGAAGGCACACCCTATGGGAGTGGCAGCTGCAAAACGCCTACTTTTGTAGCCCATTTTTGCCTGTCTTTTTTATCCTCAGAGCTTAGCCCAATGCCTGGCACATATTTGGCATTTAATAAGTATTTGTTGACTCGACTCATTTCCGGGGCCTAACCCCCTGCCTGCCATATAGTTGGTGCTTAATAAATGTTGGCCGATTTAAACAGATGAGAGTGGTTGATGTAATTTTCAGCAAAGCAACGAAAAGTTGTCTTCCATTCTGATTAGTAGCAAATGTGTCCCTATTTTTTTGTTGCAAGATGAAACTTTGGGTTGATCAATCAACAACCAACAAGCTTTTATGAATTTCTGACTATGTGCATGGGACTGTACTGGGTAATGTGAATAAGAGCCCCTATTGTCAAGGGGTTTACATTATATTGGGAGTGATATCTGTATATAAAAGCATATTCAAAATAGACATAATGTCATGGGGGGAGTGGCAGGGATAGAAGTGTTAGGAATGACTTTATCAGGAAATGGGAGATTCTCCAGGGAAAGGCTTGAAAAATGAGAAATGACTAATCTTCAAGTGCGGAAAGTTCAAATGCCTCTCATTGACACAAACACCATTTGCTTTATTTCTATGTTCAACTTGAAAAAAAAGTTCCAAAATCCTTTTTCTAAAATACCAAGTTAATTCAGCCTGACGTGAGCAAGAGCTGTCAAAGGGACACCAGTGGGGCTCCAAAACCCAACTCTCCTCTTTATCTGCCTTGTGGTGAGACTCTTAGCAGCAGTTTTCATTGGCTGCTACTTCTGAAATGTATAACATAAACCAATGTAGTTCGAAAACAAAATCCTCTTCTACTTTAAAAAGAAAATCCCCAAGGTGGACTTTTTTAAAAGAGAGTTGGAAGCAGTATTTGAACTTATTCAAGTAGCGAATAATTACAAATATTATTATAAAAAAGATACTAAGTAACAACTTACATTTCTGGTGGGACATAAGATTTATACCATGCTTTGCACATGACAGGTCCACGAGGGAGATAGTGTAATTATTATTACCCACCCCTCAATTTGTAGATGAGGAAACTGACATTGTGAAAAGTCACGGGAATTGCCTCCCAATGCAGAGATTAATAAGTTTCTTGAAAGGTCTTTGACTTAAAGCCTCCTGGTTTCAGGCTGAGCATGCTTTCTACTAAGCCACACTGCCTGCCTCTCAATGGACTATGGAGGAAAGACTCACAGAGTTACACCTGGAAGGAGGCTCAGCTGCCTCTTTAATGCTCTTTATTACATTTAGAAGACCTGACTTCAGTTTAGCTTATTAGGATAGCAATTCCTTTAATCATAAAAATGCCTAAGAGAGGCTACGGAAATACCGATAGTGTCCATTCCTTGGCACATCAGTGTTTGTGAGGAGAGTCATTGAAAACCAAATGAATCCTCCGGCAAATCAGGGAATGGAAAGAGAAAATACCAAGGCCAGTGTGCAATAAGGAAAGGACATGACAGAGCACATGAATAAGGGTGATGATGATGACAGCATTTCCATTTTCGTGTTAAGGTTTGCAAAGCATTTTCCATGTGTCATTGTATTTGTGCCTCATAACAATCCTGGGAGGTGGGTGCTATAATTATGCTCATTTTCCACATAAGGAAACTGAGGCTAAGGGAGAGGATGACTCGATGGAGGTTACACAGCTGAGTATCTGGAGTAGGATTCAAAATCAGTTCTTTTGGACTCCAAGTCCAACATTCTACCCAGTGTATCCCCAGGTGCCCCCTACATGCCCAGATAGGCTTGGATGCCACTGAAACCTTCCTGTCCACCACATCCAAGCTGAGTTGTCATTGAACTTCAGAGAGGGTTTGAGAGGTCATAGAGGTTAGCCCCTTTGTTTCTACAGATGAGGAAGTTGAGCCTCAGAGAGGTGGCTTGTCCCAGATCACACACTTAGTAGGACAACAAGGTCCTGAAAAATATATTTTGCTCATGGCTTGGTTTTTTCCTGGGTGGCTGTGGCCAAAGGATTCATTGCCAAGTGGTTGGCTTACTGGGCTTAAATATTCTTTGTATGTAGCTTAGCTGGGCCTTGGACAACTGAATCAGTAGGTCACTGGACTGAATGCAAAAGCCACTTAGCATAGAACAGCTTACCCCGCCCCCTTGCCCCGCCGTGGCCTTGGAGAAGCCCAGGTTGGCTCTATGGGGCTCTTGTGGCCAGAACGGGGAACTGCACTGCCACCTAGAGAACCGATCCTCTGGGCAGAGCCCCAGCAGTTGGGCAGATGTCCCGCAGGGGCTTGAAAGGGAAATGTGACCAAGAAGCAGAATAGGTGTTCTATTCTGTAATGTTCTGTAATGACCCCCAGATCAAAGATCACAGATTCACTGATATATCTTTTAAAACAAACTTGTTTTCAGGTAGGAAATAAATGTACTTTTAACATTGATTTTCCATCTCAAAAATAGTTTTATCCCTAATGGATTTAAACCCTGCCTCTGCCACTTCCCAGCTGTGTGACCCTGGGCAAGTCCCTAAGCTCCCTTGGCCTCAGCAAACCATCTAAGATGGTAAGTTACAGATGGGTTGTGGTGTGTATTGGTGGGAGGAGTTCCATATACAGGTGATTCTCATGAGATCAGAGGCCCTTGACGTACTGACATCTTGAGAAAATGGAAATGTGGAAGTGGAGGAATTTATGAAGAGAATGATTGCAAGCTCAATCTTACTATCAAGTGTGAACTAGGAGATGAAAAGCAGCTTGACCTGATGGATTTGGAGCCAACCTTGGAAACAGGGATTCTAGGTCTGAGTTTTGTTTGTGATGTAACCTAATTGTGAGACCATGAGCAGGTTGCCTGCTCAGTACTCTAGGCAACTCTGTCAGATGATAAGTCATAGACACAATACCAATCTGTAACAGTGGAGGGTGTGTCCACACTGGGAGTTCCCTTCATGGATAAAAACCACAGGTCACTAATCCCCTCCCCCACTAAAATGAATAAATAAATCAAAGTTGGAGATGGTCGAAACTATCCAAGCAGGAAACTTAACAAAAGGATTTTTCTAGAAATGACATCTCAACACCAACTAAGAAGAACCAATCAAACTCATTCTTGACAATATCACCTACTTATAGCAGAATGTTGTGGTCAAGAAAAGAAAGTTGACCATGCTGTCCATCTTTAAAGGGCATATTTTGACCTAAAGTGAACAACTGTTCAAACTAAGCCATTCAGAGTTTTCCCAATGAAGGAATATTTGGGGCTTAGCTGCATCTACCTCCGGCTGGATTTACTCTCTCCATGTCTGAAATGTCATCGAAATGTCATGGCTACATCTGCCAAAGACAGCCCGACTCAGCAGTCCAGCTCGGTGCCCTTCTCTTATCCCATCTCCAACAGTAAGGTTAAAGATTTGATTCCCAGCAATATGGTTTTATTTACTCAAGATAAGGGCGAGAGATCGATATCGGTTAGCAATACCCCCATCCCAAGGGAAGCAATCCCCAGCCCCAGCATAGGGGAAGGACACATCATCATTCAGGGCAAGATGTAGAACTTCCCATACCTGGGAGTCGGAGAGCCCGTCATCCTCAGACACTGAAGTCTGTGCATCCTCACTCTCTTCATCTCGATCAAGAGCTAAAACAACAAACACAGGGGGTGCTCAGAAGGAAATAAAGAAGTCAGATGTGTTTTGTTTGGGGGGAGGGGGTGCGTTTGGAAAGAATCTATTTTCTGTAAACTCAATTCTGGGGTATACATATTTTTAAAAGCAATATTACCACAATTGTTTTTCCGCTGTCAGATCAGTGGTTATGGAAAAAGAATAAGTCAGCATGCAAACCTCACACCCATTTCAATGAAGCCTAAGTCAACAGGATGAGTTCAGTAATTAGCTGGGGGAGGGGAAGAGCAAGAGATTTTTCTTTTTCCTGTGGTATGGAGATGACAGTATATGAATTCTGAATTCTCCAACCAGCATCTTTTTAAATATTTAGATTAAAAAAAATAATTTTTATTGATTTCATTGTTTTAACACCCATTTGCATAAGGTCCTCTTTCCCTTATGATTAAAAAAAGGGAAAAAATCATTCAGCAAAACTAACCAACATGCTGAAAAAAATCTATCATAGTCTTCAGTGTTCCACATGTATGGGTCCCTATCTCTGCAAAGAACTGCTAAGAGGTCACTACTCTTCCCTTTTTTGGGGGATGCAAGCTTGGCCAGAATAATCTGACAATGCTTGGTTCTGAATGTTCTGTGGCTGGGGGAATCTCCCTGGTTCTTCTTGCTTCCCTTTGCATCAGTTCATCTAAATCTAAGGGTCTCTGTATTCATCATATTCAAATTTTTTTTATGGAGCAGTAACAACTCATTATAGTCACATCTCATAATTTGCTGAACCATTCCCTGATCAATAAACATTGATTGACTTTGTTTCCAGTTCTTTGCTGCAAGAAGGGCTGCTCTAGGCATCGGATAGCATGTGGGGGCTTTCTTTCTGTCACTGACCTCCTTGAGGCACAGCCCTAGTAGAAGCATCTCTGGGTCAAAAAATACTCTCATTTTGTCATGCATTTGGCCTAATTCCAAATACTTTCTAGCATTGTATCCCTAATTCGAGCCTAGATTTGCCTTCTCAGGTACAGCAGAGGTCACTCACTTCTGTATCTCAACAGAATTCCCAGGTGCAGCCCCTTCTCCACTTCCTGGTCATCATTCTAAAGCTGCAAACCAGTGACCTATGCCCCACCATATTTCCTTAATGCTAACTGCATCAAACCTACAGTCTTCTGTATACAAGACCCTTCCTCCATCCCATCCAAGGCTACATTGTGTCTCTTTGCTATGTGTTTTGTATAGACTCATATATGTATGAATTATCTCCCTGAAACTGTAAGGTCTTTGAGGGCAGGGATGTTTTCATTTTTGTACCCCCAGCACCCAGGACAGTACCTGGTACACAGGAGGTACTTAATAAATGCTTATTGATTGGTTAATCCATACATGGCCTCCAGTCTCTGACTTCACCTCTCCTTCCCCATTCTTTCACAGATTCACAGAAGAGCTGAGTTTGAAGGATCCTCTGTAGCCTCATCCAACAGAGGAACCAAAAGGATCCCCACCCATCCAACTCTCATGCTCCATCTGGTTACTCTCCACCTCACATGCCCCTCTCTTCTTGTGCCTGATTGTTTTCCCCCAATTTCAAACCAAACTACAATTACTGCCCCCCTGTTTTTACTCCCTTCTTCAGAAGTAAGATCTGAGACGCATTATGAGGAACCATGGATTTAGAGACAGAGGACATGAGTCCTGTGTCCAGTGACCTTGGGCAGATCACTTGCCTTTGCTTCAGTTTCCTAATACATAAATGAGTACTTCAGGATTTCTTAACCTAGATTCATGAGTTAAAAATATATAATTTTTAATAAATACATTTCAATAAAATTATTTTCAGTGGTAAACTTATGTATTTTGTTTAACAGGACTCTGGAAATGGGTCCACAGAGTTCATCAGACTGCCAGAAGGGTCCACAACACAAAATGGGCGAAGAACCTTTGCTCTAGATAACTTCATAGATCCCTTCTAGCACTAAATCTAAGGAAAGAAGGAAATAAACCTCTATTAAGAAGCTACTATTTGTCAGGAACTATGCTAAGCACCTTATAAATGTTATTTCACTTAATCCTCACAACAATCTTCTTGGTTATTATTATTCACATTTTACAGTTGAAGAAACTGAGGCAGACAAAGATTAAGTGGCTTGTCCAAGGTCACACAGCTATTATCTAAAGCCAGATTTAAGCTCAGAGTTTCCTGATTCCAGGCCCAGCTCTCCATCCACTGAACCACCAAGTTATATCTCTGTCCCTATGATCCTTCTTTGACTGATCTCAGACTACATCTTTACTATATTCATGGTCTTGGTTTACTTTATATTTTTTTAAATGTAGGGGCAGGTAGGTGGCACAGTGAATAGAGCACCAGCCCTGGAGTCAGGAGGACCTGAGTTCAAATCTGGCTTCAGACACTTAACACTTACTAGCCATGTGACGTTGGGTAAGTCACTTAACTCTTATTGCCCTGCTTTCGCCCCTTCAAAAAAATAATGTAAAAATATTATTTCAGGCAGAGGCAGGCCCAGAAGGTGCAGCCCACAGACACAGAGGCAGGCCTGAGAGGAGGCCTGATCAACTCGGGGGGGGGGGGGGCGGGGGCAAGTCATCCCACTAACTACAAGGGCCACTACCAGGCCTATCACCAAAGGGCTGGTACTGGAAAGAGCAAGGTAAGAACCAAATGCAGGGGCCCCTGTCCAAGACAGCAAATACTCCTGGGGCTACCACTTCATAGCCCAGAAATTAAAAAAAAAAAAGCACCTATCAGGACCTCCAAGGACCAGGATGGCAGAGTGAACTCCACCTGCTCCAACCCCCCCTCACCCTGAAAACATAGTAACTATTGCCCCAGGGCAAAACCCTCAACAGTAAAGGCTTGGGATCCCTAGAGGAAGGGCATGGCAAGGGCCCTGCCTCAAAATGGGTAGAAAGCAGACTACAAAGACTCTGGAGTCCTACTATCCTCAGAGGGAGGAACCAAACTCAGAGGGAGACAATGTGGACTACACACCCACAGCTGAACATCAACAGGGAATGGGTCCCAAGCACAGAAAGCTCTCCTAGATGAGATCAAAAGGAGCTTTGAAAACCAAATGAGAGAGATAGAAGACAAAATGAATAAGTCTCTTGAAGTCAAAATTGCAGAATTAGAAAAACATTACGATTAAGAAAACAGCTCCTTAAAAAGAAAAGTGTATGATATAGAAAAGGAGCTCCAAAAACTAACCAAGGAAAATGATTTGCTAAAAACTAGAATCAACCAAATTGAAACAAATAACACTATGAGGAATCGTGAATTAGTCAAACAAAACAACAAGAAAGAAAAATTAGAAAAAGAGGTAAAATATCTCAATGGAAAAATAACTGACCTGGAAAACAGATCCAGGAAAGATAATCTGAGAATCATAGGCCTACCAGAAAATCATGATGAAAAAATGAGCCTGGACAACATTCTCCAAGAGCTCATTAAGGAAAATTGCCCTGAGATACTAGAACCTGAGGGTAAAATAGAAATCGAGAGAATGCACTGGATACTTCCTGAAAGAGTTCCCAAACTGAAAAGTCCTCAAAATGTTGTGGCCAAACTCCAGAACTACCAGGTAAAAGAGAAAATACTTCAAGTTGCCAGAAAGAAACAATTCAAATATCAAGGAACCACAGTGAGGATCACACAGGATTTGGCAGCCTCTACACTGAAAGATTGGAGGCAGTGGAATATTCAATGGAAAATTCAACCTCCAATTACGAGATACAAGAGTGACATAGAAAGGTAAACAAGGAAAACACACACACACACACACACACACACACACACTCTGTTATTTAATAAGAGCAAACTGTTTATAATCAAGTAGAGGGTATGAGTATAAAATACACAAAATGATGATTTAAAAAATCTTATTAAGGGCTTCAAAGGGACTGCAATGGAAGAAGAGGAATGAATGAAGTAGAAAAGGGTAAATTATGCCACACAAAGAGGCATAAAAACAATATAGCAGAGGAAAAGAAGGGAGGAAGATGAGAATCATATGAGCTTTTCCCTCATTGGTGCAAAGAGGGAATAACAACCAGTTAAGCATAGGACTCTATGGAGAAGAGACACAAAATGCATCATATTAGAGGAAAAGAGGGGAGGGTGAGGAGCTTCGCATGAGATTTGTTCCTGTCACCCTTGGTGCGAAGAAGAAATAACATACTTCATTAAGTATAAAAATATCCTACAGGCAGTAGGAGGGGGAAAGGGCTATGAAAGGGGGGGGGTGGTTAGTAGGGAGGAAAGAAGTAAGAAGGAAGGGGAGGAAAAGGGAGGGGGCCTGATAAGGGAATACTGAGGGAGGTGGTGGTCAAAAGGAAAGCTATTAAGGGGGGAAAGGAGAAGGAGGGGAAAAATATAAGCATTAACAGGGTTGGGAATAGGATGGAGGGAAAGAAACAGATAATAATCATAACTATAAATGTGAATGAAATGAACTCTCCCATAAAACGGAGGCAGATAGCAGAATGGATTAAAAATCATAATCCTACAATATGCTGTTTACAAGAAACACATCTGAAACAGAGGGAAACACACAGGGTAAAGGTAAAAGGTTGGAGTAAATTATATCATGCCTCAGCTAAAGTAAAAAAAAAAGCAGGGGTAGCAATCCTTATCTCAGAAAAGGCAACAGCAAAGATTGACCTAATTAAAAGAGATAAGGAAGGAAACTATATCCTGCTAAGAAGCACGATTGAAAATGAAGCAATGTCATTACTTAACACATATGCACCAAGTGGTATAGCATCTGAATTCCTAGGGGAGAAGGTAAAGGAATTAGAGGAAGAAACAGCGAAATTGTACTGGTGGGAGACCTTAATCTCCCCCTCTCTGAACTTGATAAATCCAACCTCAAAATAAACAAGAAAGAAGTTAAGGAGGTGAACAGAATTTTAGAGAGGGTAGGTATGACAGATCTCTGGAGAAAACTGAATGGGGATAAAAAGGAATATACTTCTCAGCAGTTCATGGCATATACTCAAAAATCGACCATGCTCTAGGGCATAAAAACATCACAATTCTGTGAAGTAAGGCAGAAATATTAAATGCATCCTTCTCAGATCATGATGCAATAAAAATTATATGCAACAAAGGGCCACAGAAAGACAGACTAAAAACTAATTGGAAATTAAACAATTTAATCCTAAAGAATGAGTGGGTCAAACAAGAAATTATAGAAACAATCAGTAATTTCATTCAAGAGAATGAAAATAATGAGACAACATACCAATATTTGTGGGATGCATTAAAGGCAGTTCTTAGGGGAAGTTTTATATCCCTGAGTGCATACATAATTAAATGAAAGAAAAGGGAGGTCAATAAATTGAGCATGCAATTGAAAAACCTAGAAAAAGAACAAATTTAAAATCCTGAATTAAATACTAAATTAGAAATATTGAAAACCAAAGGAGAGATTAATAAAATTGAAATCAAGAAAACTATTGAATTAATAAATAAAACTAAGAGCTGGTTTTATGAAAAAAATGATAAAATTGATAGAACCTTAGTCAATATGATAAAAAAAGAAAGAAAACCAGATTATGAGTATCAAAAATGAAAAGGGTGAATCCACCTGAAATGAAGAGGAAATCAAAACAATAATTAGGATTTATTTTTCCCAATTGTATGCACATAAATTTGACAGTCTTAGGGAAAAGGATGAATATTTACAAAAATACAAGTTGCCCAGATTAACTGAAGAGGAATTAAATTACTTAAATAACCCCATGTCAGAAAAAGAAATTGAACAAGCCATCAGTCATCTTCCTAAGAAAAAATCTCCAGGGCCAGATGTATTTACCAGTGAATTCTATCAAACATTTAAAAATAATTGATTCCAATACTCTACAAACTATTTGGGAAAATTAGTGAAGAAGGAGTCCTACCAAATTCTTTTTATGACACAAATATGGTACTTATATCTAAGTCAGGAAGAGATAAAACAGAGAAAGAAAATTATAGACCAATCTCCCTTATGAATATAGAGGCAAAAATTTTAAATAAAATATTAGCAAAAAGACTACAGCAACTTATCTCAAGAATAATACACTTTGATCAGGTAGGATTTATTCCGGGAATGCAAGGATGCTTTAATATTAGGAAAACCATCAGTATAATTGATCATATCAACAATAAAACTAGCAGAAACCACATGATTATCTCAATAGATGCATAAAAGGCTTTTGACAAAGTACAACATCCATTTCTATTAAAAACATTAGAAAGTATAGGAATAAATGGAGCCTTCCTTAAAATAACAGGTAGCATCTATTTAAAACCATCAGCAAATATTACATGTAATGGGGATAAGATAGAAGCATTTCCAATAAGATCAGGCATGAAACAAGGGTGTCCACTATCACCTCTCTTATTCAATCTGGTACTAGAAATGTTAGCAATAGCAATTGGAGAAGAAAAAGAAATCAAAGGAATCAAATTAGGCAAAGAAGAGACCAAGCTATCACTCTTTGCAGATGATATGATGATATACTTAGAGAATCCTAGAGAATCAAGTAAAAAACTACTTGAGACAATAAATAAATTTGGCAAAGTTGCAGGATATAAAATAAACCCACATAAATCCTCAGCATTCCTATATATTTCCAGTGAAATTCAACAACAAGAGATAGAAAGAGAAATCCCATGTAAAGTTACTGTAGAGATTATAAAATATTTGGGAATCTACCTGACAAAACAAACCCAGGACCTATATGACCACAACTACAAAACACTTTTCATACAAATAAAGTCAGATCTAACTAATTGGGAAAATATCAATTGCTCATGGCTGGGTCAAGCTAATATAATAAAAATGACAATTTTACCTAAATCAAATTATATATTTAGTGCCATACCAATCAATCTACCAAAAACTACTTTATAGAGCTAGAAAAAATAGTAACAAAATTCATTTGGAATAATAAATGGTCCATAATATCAAGGGAATTAATGAAAAGAAATGCTAGGGAAGGTGGACTAGGTATACCAGATTTCAATCTGTATTATTATAAAGCAGCAGTCATCAAAACTGCTTCGTACTGGCTGAGGAATAGAGGAGTGGATCAATGGAATCTAACTAATTGGAAAAATATCAATTGCTCGTGGCTGGGTCGAGCTAATATAATAATAATATAATAAAAATGACAATTTTACCTAAATTAAATTATATATTTAGTGCTATACCAATCAATCTACCAAAAAACTACTTTATAGAGCTAGAAAAAATAGTAACAAAATTCATTTGGAAGAATAAACGGTCCATAATATCAAGGGAATTAATGAAAAGAAATGGTAGGGAAGGTAGACTAGGTATATCAGATTTCAATCTGTATTATTATAAAGCAGCAGTCATCAAAACTGCTTGGTACTGGCTGAGGAATAGAGGAGTGGATCAATGGAATAAATTAGGCACACAAGATTCAGAAGTCAACGACTATAGTAATCTATTGTTTGATAAATCCCAAGGCCCCAGTTTTTGGGATAAGAATTCACTATGACAAAAACTGCTGGGAAAATTGGAATATAGTATGGCAGAAACTGGGCATAGACCATTACCTAACACCATATACCAAAATCAAGACTAAATGTGTGCATGATCTAAGTATAAAGGTTGATACTGTAAGCAATCTTGGAAAACAAGAAATAGTTTACCTGTCAGATTTGTGGAGAGGGAAAGACTTTATGACTAAACAAGAATTATACAGCATTATAAAATGCAAAATGGATAATTTTGATTACATTAAATTGAACAACTTCTGTACAAACAAAGCCAATGTAACCAAGATTAAGAGGGAGGTGGGAAATTGGAAAAGGATTTTTACAACCTATGTCTCTGATAAAGGACTCATTTCTAAAATATACAGAAAATTGAGCCAAATCTATAAGAATACAAGTCATTCCCCAATTGATAAATGGTCAAAGGATATGAACAGACATTTTTCAGAGAAAGAAATTAAAGATATTTATAAGCACATGAAGAAATGCTCTGTCACTATTGATTAGTGAAATGCAAATCAAAACAACTATGAGGTACCACATCTCACCAGTAGGATTGGCTAAGATGACAAAACAGGAAAATGACAAATGCTGGAGAGGATGTGAACAAATTGGAACACTAATGCATTGTTGGTGGCGTTGTGAACTGATCCAACCATTCTGGAAAGCAATCTGGAATTATGCCCAAAGGGCTATAAATAATTTCATACCCTTTGACCCAGCAATACCACTTCTAGGGTTGTATCCCAAAGAGATCATAGAAGTGGGAAAAAGACCCATATGTACAAAAAATATTTATAGCAGCTCTTTTTGCGGTAGCAAAGAACTGGAAATTAAGGGGGTGCCCACCAATTGGGGAATGGCTGAAGAAGTTGTGGTATATGCATGCTATGGAATACTATTGTGCAATAAGAAATGAGGGGCAGATGGACTTCATATGTACATAGAGAGGCTTGTACGAACTGATGCTGAGTGAGAAGAGCAGAGCCAGGAGGAATTTGTACGCAATCACAGACACAGCGTATGTGTGACGACCAACGTTAATAGACTGCACTGTTCTCGGCAATCCAGAGACATAAGTCAAACCCAAAAGACCCATGATGGAGAGAGATGTTTATATCCAGAGAAAGAACTGAGATCGAACCCAGAGTGAAGCAAACTACCTGGCCTTTTTCGTCTTCTTGTTTGGTTTTGTTCCCTCTTTCCCGTTCTTCATTCCATCTGTTACAGTCCTTCTTTATAACCTGACTAATGCCTCATGTGAAAGCATTTGCAGGTACTATACTTGATTGTATGCTGCCATGGTGGGGGTGGGGGGGAGAAAATTTGAAACTCAAGGAATTGTGGTAATGAATCTTGTAAACTAAAAGTAAACAAATTAATAAAGTCCACTATGACACTATGAACTGCAATATATATATATATATAATTTTACTGATATGGGAATTTCATTCACTAATGCTGATTGTGACTCCTCATTGCTGTCACCAAAAATATTCATTGGCTGCTGGTCAACTTGCAGGGACAGTGTTTTGGCAGAGGGCATAAAGACTGGAAGCTTGCTCTTCAAAGGGGCTACTGTAGCTCAGGAAGGTTCTAACAGTTCTAACACCATGGTTGGCCAGCTTGGTAGGACCCAGGGGAGTGTATGCTCAAAGTAGATGACCTTCAAGAATCCAATCCCAGTAACAAACCGGAGCAAGGCAGTGTGCAAGGTGGGCGATGACGAACATTTGGGTCTGTATCGCTTTTGCCCTCTGTGAGAGTCTCCCTCTGGACTCCCTCACAAGATAGCGGTAAGCTTGGGATCCTGATAGCTTGACCCACAGAGTGGCAGCTCTGGCAGGCCCTGCTAAGCTGGACAGGCTGTGATGGCGGCTTCTCAGAACCAGCCTGGCTCAGCTCAGAAGGGGCTCAGCACCACGAGCTTGGTCCCATACTGGAAAATGATCTTGGTCATGGAAACTCTATGAAGACTCATCTATGAAGATTCAGCTCAAGTCATCCCTTCTGTAGGACGTCCTCGTCACCCTTCCCAGCTCTAAGATTACCTCCCATCTACTCCCTGTGTAGTTTTACATTATGTACACATTTTATCCCCATTAGAATGTGATCTTCTTCCAGGCAAGGAATGGATTTTTTCCTCTTGGCATCCCCAGATCTCATCACAAGGCCTGGCACACAGTAAGTGCTTAATAAATGCTCATTGATTGACTTGAGGTATTGAAATCTGCCATGGGAGAGGGAGGACCCATACCTGCCAAATCAGACTTTGGAGGTTTCAGTCTTGCATTGACATCATTCGATGAGCATTTCCTCTCACCTACCAGAACTGAGTTTCTCCCAGAAGCTGGCTGCATTCACTATTTCCTGGTGCCCCCAGCACAGTGGGAAGGGGGCTCACCTCAGAGTCAAAGATGCTGAGGGAGAATCCTGGCTGGGCAGCTCACTACCTGTATGACCTCAGCTAAGTCACCTCATCTCTTCCAGCCTCAGTCTCATCTGTAAAACAGGGGTTTGGCCTAGATGGCCTCTGGGGTTCTTTCCAGCTTTGGCTCCCTGGATCCTTGTCTATGGTCTTGTAAGTTCTCAGCCCCTGCCAAATACTGCTGCCCTCAACATGTGGTGGCTGGAGGCAAAGGAGCGGGTGATCACGAGAACCCCATTGGGACACACGTGGAAGCTCAGGTTTACAAAACCACCCCACAAATCCCCAATCCAAAGGGCCTTCATTCCCATCATATTTACCGGTCTAATCTCTCTGCTTTAGCAAAGTGCTCCTGTAAAAACAAAGAAGGGGAGATTGCATGGGTAAATTCCTGGGATAATGCATCAGCCCCTCCAACTGAGCCTTGGAGGGCCAAGTAAGAGCAGTCGGGGCAAGCCTGCTTTGTCAATTTGCAGCCAACAGGTTTTTTCGTGCCTCTAACCAAAGGGGCTCCTGGAGCTGGGGCTGCCTGGGCGTGGAGGGATGGAAGCCCAAAAACAAAGCCTATTTCCTCTGAAAACTGGGGCAGGGGAAGCTGCATAAAGAGCTAAGTGCAGGGGAACAAATACCGCTTAATAGCATATAAAAGCACTGTGCCAGTAGGCTGTTCATTGGAAGTGGGGGCGGCCCAGAAGCCTATTTCAAACCAGATTTAAGAAGAGGCGTTGTTGAAAACATGTTCCATGCAGGGTGGGGCCGACTGCTTTAGCCTACCCTGGGGAGTCAGTCACCTTTTTGGAAGCCTCTGGGAAATTCATATCCTGTTTCTACACCAAACCCTCATTGAATTCTGGTAACACTGATTTTCAATTTGAATGAAAGTTAGCAAGGATGAATTGTGGACCCTTAAAATCTGTGATCTCATCCATAATCAGCCATCTCTGGTCCTTTAACCCATCGGGCTGTGGGGATGGAGGGAGGGTATCCTGATGGGCATGAGATGGAATTTGCTGGGCAAGGTCTGGCATACAATAAGCACTATAGAAATGTTAGTTATCGGCATTATTATTATCACAGAGCAGGAAAATAATGGTAGCTTCCTCCCAGGGCGGAGTGTCTGGCACACAGTAGGGCCTATATAAAGGTCAATTATTATTGTCATTGAATTCATCCCTTCTCAGAAGAATGTTTTTAAGTGAATAAGATAAATTACACAGGATTACAAAGGAAACCAATTATAGTAAAATATAGTTGTTAAAATATTTTTTAAAAATTCAATAGGTTAAGAACCCCTGATTTAAGGTATGCAAAGTGCTTTACATACAGTAATTAATTCTCACAACAACCCTATAAAGAGGATACTATATATATTATTTCCCCCATTTTACAAATGGGAAAACTGAGGCTCAGGAAAGGGGGAAAAGCAGGATCTGAACTGGGGCTGCCTGGTTAGCACTCCAATGTGAGCCACGGCTTGTCTAGATTAACTAGATTAATCTTAATCATTTTAAGATTAAAATTCCTCTATTTTCAGCCTGAGAGTTGAAGTGCAAACATGATGCCATCAAGGTGGGCCTGCCTGCACCACAGACTGCTGCAGCCTCCTTTTGCCTGCAAGATCTTTGGGGATGAATTCTCTTGCCTCTTCCACTGAGAACCTGCCCAGCCCAGGTTGGTCACGTCTGGTAGGCATCCCTTCCTGATACACGGCCTCTTCTCCTTTTCCAGGCAAACACATCCTAGAGAGTAATGCCTTGGCTATGGCTTTGAGAACGTGGGTCCTCACTGCTCGGCAGCCTGACGTCCTCTACTTATCCCTACTAAAAGCTCTTCCACAGCCTTTCGGTTATTTGTTATTTGGACTGCACCAAGATGCGACAGAAGCAGAATCTTTATACAAATCCCCTCCACATTGGTTTTCCAGTGACCCCTACATGGCTTGGATTTCACAGAGCAAGCTTTGTGACTCCCTATAACTCTACAATGAATCTACCATCTCTCTTTGACAGGCAGTGTGGCACAGTAGTTAGATCACAGTACTTGGAATCAGAATAATCTGGGTTCAAAACTTGCTTCATCCACTTACTAGTTCTGTGACCTGGGCCAAGTTCATGTGAAAAATGTGAATACTGGCAGCCCCTCCCTTGAAGGCTTCCTGGGAGCCTCCGAGTATTAAGTGCTTCAGAATCCTTGAAGGGTGGACTAGTGAGGCTCTCCAAAGCATCTTCCTACTCTAAATCAGTGTCCTGAGAAGCTCTCTGACCATATACACATTCCTCTCTCTTTCACTAAAGGTATGGAAATGCCCATTTATTTAGTGTTGGTTAAACTCAAAAATCTTTTTTAAAAGACTATATATTACAGGTGAATTTCGGAACATCATGGGAAGAAGAAGTGTATACATACTTACATACAAGACAGTTCTCTATAACCAATAATTTCACAGGTTCAGACAAAAAAAAGACAAAGGAGGGGCTCAAAGCACTTTGTAGATTCACTTACTAATGGCCATCCTGCCCCTCCATGAGGCAGACAGGATTCAGGGCACTCCTAACTTGACTTCAAATGCTCCAACCCTTTGTCCCCCAGAAATCAAAGGACTAGAAACAATTCTTTGTCAAACCCAGTGTCCTTATTTGGGGTTAGGAAAATATCCACACATTCTTCCCCTGCCTCACACCCCCAGCCATGAGATAAATAGGGGGTCCCCATTGCTTCTGCTTTATAGGAAAGCAGGAGTCAGCCAGGAGGGATGAAAGGGGCTTGGCCAAGGCTTCTCTGCTGGACGTCCCCCTTGTGTGGCACAGAGAGGGGTCCTCAAAGGCCTGGCAGGCTCTTCATCCCTAACCTCAGCATTTCTACAAAGAAAATACACTTCTCATTGGGAACAAGTAACAGATACTGTTTTCTTGGAAAGGACAAAGAAATAGTACTGCAAGAATATGGCTTAGCAAGTGGTTCTCCTGTCTCACTGGGGGAGAGGAAATGAATTAGCCCAAGCTCCGAAGGATTTATGAACAGCCCCATAAACTTATACACATAAAACAAATATGCGGCTTTGGCAAGGACCATAGAGGGTGACGCCCTTGTGAACTTGTTTTCCAATTACAATGAATTTCAAGTCATAAACCATAAAGAAGAAGCAATTTCCAAGTTAAGGAGAGTTTCACATTTTGTTGGCTGGGGCATTGGGAGGGGACTTTCTTTCAGGTTCCCGCCTGTTTAGTTTATTATTCTACGCTGACCAGAGCAAAGGTAGTATAGAAAAAACATCCTGGGCAAACATTGATCCTGGGACTGTTCCCTTAAATCCAACATGTCCAAAGAATCTGCAACAGCTGGCTTGGGGCTAAGATCTGGGACCATCCTCTGTGCCAAGACAAGCCAAGAGCTTCCCTCCTTCACGGAGATAAGAAACAAAGAAAAGCGATTATTAGAAGAAAGGGAGACCTGATCATATATACCAACAGCCAGAACAACTGCATTCGTTCTTGTCTTTTTTTTTTTTTAAACATGTTACCCATATCATAGTACAGTGGAGATCAAGCCAATGTGAACTAACTTAGAAACCTAAGAAGGCTGTGTGGCCTGGGATGAACTACTTAACCTCTCTGGAAAATGAAACATCCACTGCTTCTCCCCTATAGCCTCTATGTGCAGGGACAGGTACACAGTAAGTGTTTAATAAATGCTCTATTTATCTGCCCAAAGTTACAGAGATGCTATGCTGATGGGGAGAGTCTCTACACCCACAGCCCTCTAACAGATGCAATCACAGGGGAAAATGTGAAAGGAAAAAAGCGGGAAGAAACTCCTCCCCTAGGGAAGAAAGAATTACAGGATGCAGGGGGTATTAACCCACTTAAGCACCCTTAAGATGAGTGCATTTAAAGTGAGCCCTAAAGGGTTAAAGGCTCACACTTTTTATCCTCACTTAAGGTTCACAGGATCAGGAGACAGCTGATGGTGCACTGGGCCTGGAATCAGGGAGATCTGAGTTCAAATCCAGCCTCAGACACCAATGAACTGTGTGATCCTGGGCAAGTCACATAACCCCTATAAAGTCACAAGGTGACTATCTGTACCAATGTGGGAGTAATGCCCCCATCTCTCTCTCTCTCTCTCTCTCACACATACACACACACACACTCTCTCTCTCACACACACACACACACACACACACACACACACACACCCCCCACCCCCAAGAGACTCCCATCTCTGAAGCCTGAGGAGTGGCCACATAGGCCAACACTTCCAACTTCTCAGCTCTTTTCCTTCTGGTGAGAAAGATAAACTGCTCCCAGGCGGTTTTTTGGCGGGCCAGACTGGAACAATAACACAAAGATGTGTGAACTTCCTCAATTGGTCTAAGGAGGTCCTAAAGTGAATGTCCATTATGAAAGGTTTCAATCACAATGCCAAGCTGTTAACCTCTTCTGTGAAAGGCTGGCTGCCCCACCCATCACTGCCCAGACCCCAGTCCAGCCCAGAGGACCAGGAAATGGCCAGGCTCAGTCCCAGTTAATTGGGTTCCTGACTCAGTCCCCTTCCTGTTCACACCCATTCAAACCAGCTCCTGACATGAAATATCTTGAAGATTATGCTTTTTCCCCCAGAAAAAAATCCCTCATTGTGATTGCTGAGGCCAGTCTAGGTCCACAAAATAAAATATAGCAATGATTCTCGTCATTTTCTCTAGTATTTATTGTCACTGGCACAAATAGGCTTGAGAAAGTTCCCTTTAATTCTGCAAGCATTCTCATGAGAAAAACCTTCTGGACAGCTCTGGGAAGCCAGGGTCTTACCCAGCATGGCCCAATGAGTCAGGAACACAAAGGGAAGGACCATTCTACCCCCAACCCCCCAACTCCGACCCCCACATCAGCCGGGCCAAGAGTGTGGGAGATTTTCCCATTTCCAACAGATGTATGATTTCAGGTCTTTCCTCTTTATTCATTTCAATCCCAGTTTGCCCAGATTCACCCATATCTAAGGTCACCTGTCTCATGGGGTCATGGAATCAAAGGATTTAAGTTGGAAAAGACTTTGGGGATCCTCTTGTCCAACCCTTTCATTTGAGACCCAGAGAAACAAAAGTCACTTTCCCAAAGTCCCATAAAGTACTAAATCCAAGATTTGAACTCAGACCTTCAGACTCCAAATAAACATACTTATCATTCTGGGTAGGTCCTGAATAATGAAAAACAGAAATCCTGTGGAGTGGTCCCAATATTTTAATTCAGACCACAAATGTCCATCGAGTTGAAATCAATGACCACATTTTTCATAATTTTAACTTTGAATAGTGTGAATTAGAATATACAGGACCACTTCAGTGGAGGGATTCATTCTTTGAACTAATCAAGACCTAGCTGTACAGGACAGAAGCTGAGACCCCAAATAAAAATGTCACCCTGTGCCAAACAGGAGATGGACTTCTCTCCCTCACCTTGGGCAGGAGTCCCGAAGGCTAGTGAGAGGAAAACCAGACCTCCCTGCATGGCGCTTCTTTCCAGAGGGACCACCTAGCCCTACCCCCTCCTTTAAACTGAAGCCCAGAGAAGAATGTTCAGAAAATTCCAGAGGTAGGTAATAAGGCACAATGGGGACAGCATCTGAACTCACTCCCTCTGACTCCAAAGTCAGTGTCCCTTTGGCTCCGTACGATGCCACGTCTCCCCATGTGCTGGAGGCTCCTGCTAGCTTGGTCTTCTTGCTGTTCCCCTGAACATCTCCACCCTTGGGCCTTCAGTGTGTGGCCTCCCAGCTCAGAATGCCCTCCCTCCTCCTTCCTGCCCAGGTACCACCTTCTTTCTGATGCCCTAGTCACTGTTAGAAGTCCACCACCTCTCCCCAGTGCCATCACACTTACTCTGAAATAACTATCCCTTATACTCACATGTCTTCCCCAGGATAATGGAGGCTCTCCAGCAGGGATTGTCACTTTTTGGTCTTTCATTTTGTCATTGGTGGTGTCCTCAGAAGTGGGCACAGAACCTGGCATTCAGTGAATGCTCAGTTCAAGTACTTATCAAGTCCACTATTGACCCTCCTCCAAGTCATACTCACTGGGTAGGACCTGCCCCAACCTGTACTCTGCTGGCCTAACCTACAAGAGTGAATGAGCAAACAAATGTGCATGTATTAAGCTCCTGCTACTGGCCAGGCACTGTGATGGGCATAAGAGATACAAATACAAGAGTGATTCGGTGCCCATACCCGTGGAGCTTACATTCCAGGAGGGGGAGACAGCACGTGCAGGTAGGATGGACCAAGGAATCATGCTTTGGATTGGGAAGTCCTGGAGGGCAGCCAATTGTCATGTTTGCCTGTAGCAGTGATTGTACAGAATTAGGTTTCTTGACTGTTTCCAGACCAAGTGATAGAAGAGGGGCAGCAGCAGGAAGAACGGCAAGACATCTCAGGCGGATGGATTGAAAGCATCATCCAGACCTGGCTTGACGAAAGCTTGTGCTCCCTCCCATGCCAATGGAGTTCAGCCCCAGGATGGAGCTCCAAGGTGGGGGCTTAGCTCTCCCAAGGTGGAAGGCATAGCTTCCTGTCTAGTCAGCTCTGATCCAGGGGGAGACCCCGAACATGGGAAGTGCTGGATTGGAACTGGAGTGATGCCATTTTGATACCTGAGTGAAAACTTCTGAGACTTCGAAACCCAATTTATTTATTTTCATTGAGAATTTCTAGCCATAAATCCATAAAAGCTAAATATCTAATGTATATTTATGTGGAAAACAAGTCAGAGAGTCAATCAGGCCCAACTCTTTTTCATTTGGTCAATGTTTGCTAAAAGACTAACTGAAAACAAGCCTTTAATTCAGACTTGGAGGAGTACTCTGCATTTATCAGTTATTAGCACCTCACTTATCCCATCAGGGAAAATGGGACCATGATACAAAGAACCTGAAAGTCAGCTGATCTTGACAAGGGACTTTGAGTTCTGAGATGAAAACATCTTTCTTTTACACTCATCAAAAACGCATCAACAGAGGGTTTGCTCATCTCTATAAGAAGCCACTTCTCTTTGGAAGGCATCTGTCCAACGAAAAACCCAACTGAAAAATGATGGGGGACTAAGAGGCCCAAAGCAAAGTTTCTCCTTGAGAATCGTGCTAAGCCAGTGTAGGTGGTTGGGCTGAACTTTCTGATTCTTCTTCAGTCTTTGTCACAAGGGAGAAGGCCCACAGAGGAGGGGGGAGAAAGATATGCTGGAAAGGAAGGAGATGTTAAAACACAGGCATTGGGGCAGCTAGTGGCCTCAGACACTTGACATGTACAAGCTGTATGAGCCTGGGCAAGTCGCTTAACCCCAAGTGCCTCCAAAAACAAACAGAACCCCCAAAGGCATCGATAAGAAACGTCTCTAAAAATACATACCTTTTCATTCTGCAAAGATCCCTTGTGTGAGGGGGCACGGCAGGTTCCAGGCTCAACCTCACCAGCCTTCCTCACCTCTTCCCTCCCCTCTCACCCTCCATGTCCCATCTGCTACCAGCTCCCGTCCCTTCTGCCTCCAGGATACTTCTCTTGTCTTCACCTCACCTGGCCACACCCTTGATTAGGCTCTCATCCTACTCACCTGGACCACAACATGGCCTCCTCACTGGACTCCCTGCCTCCCATCTCTCTAGTGAGAAAGATTAATTTCGACTTTAAAATAACCACATCCACCCTGTCTGCTCTTCCTCAAGCTCGGGTCTCACGGGTCCCTCATATATTTGGGGGAGGTGGGGTTGAACACAGAGACAAGTGCTCTGGGCTGACAGACAGAACACGGGGACTCCAGTATAGGCTGAGACATTTATCAGCTCTGTGACCAGCCTTTCTGAGCCTCATCTGTACAATGGGGCTATAATCGTGCTCTGCTGAATTGTGGTCAGAGAATAGCCTGGCAAAGCCACAAAGATGAGGGCCAGTGTTCACTCACTCAGAACTCCAGGAGATCTGTGGGACTTCAGAGAGAAATACAAAGCAGAGAACACAATGGAAAGTGATTTCAAGTGGGAAAGAGGCCAATGCTTGGGTGGGGAGTGACACTTGAGCTGGCAGCAGAGGAAGCCAGGCATCCTGAGCTGTGGAGGATGAGCTAGGCAAAGGTGCAAAGGTGGGAAATGGAAAGGGGGCAGCTAGCAGACCTGTGCGAATGGAGCAGAGTCTCTGAACAGGGAGTGATAGGAATAAGGCTAGAAAAGGAAGGAGGAAGGTGGGGGAGGGAAATGGGCACCTCAGGACTGCATTTTTTCCTAGAGGCAAGAGGAAACCCAGTGAAGATTTGGGGGGGGCAGAGGAGGGACAAACCTGCTACCAGGGCAGATCTGTGCATTAGGACTATCAACTTGGCAGGACACAGAGGAGAGGTTAGAAAAGGGCAAGGCTGGAAGCAGGGAGAGTCCCCAAGAAGGGAGAAGTGTTGGGGACCTTAACTAGGATACTTATACTGTGTGTGGAGAAAAGGGGGATAGAAGCAACAGACAACGTAAAGACGGAGTTCAACTGAAAGTTCAATTTGATCTGCACCCCGAGAGCAGGGAGCCAAACCCAGAACCCTAACTTCTCAAAGTGCGTTTTGGAGATAAATCCCACATTGTCCCTCCCAAACACAAGGCTTTTATTCAATTTCCTAGAGTTTCTGATGGACCCCCTAATTAATCCTTCACAGTGGAGCTTTTAGAAATTGACTCCCCCCACTACATACACACTCACACACACACACACACCCCAACCAATAAATTGGACCAACACGAATTTATTATTGTGCCTAGGGTTAGGGCAATATCTATCCTCTCCCAAACTCCCCCAACCAAACACACACATGCACCTTCCCCCAAAGAATCCCAGGCAGCACTGGCATGTGCCCCCAGAAGGAATCTGCCTCTGAGGCTGTACCCAGGCTTACATTAACTGCCACAATCAACTAATTAAAGAAACAAAGGCAAACTGGAAATCATTAACGAGAAGGCTCCTGATTGCATTATGGACTTCTGATTTGGTGAGCTGGCACACAGCAGGGGCACTGAGGGAGACAAGAAGAGAGGGGGAGGGTTGGCAAGCCAGGGAATCCCAGAAGTCATGGCATGGCAAGAGTCTCTCTCTCTCTCTCTCTCTCTCTCTCTCTCTCTCTCTCTCTCTCTCACACACACACACACACACACACACACACACACATACACACACACACAGACATGTACACACACACAAATACACAATCTTCCAGGGAAGGCCGAACATTTATACTTTGATATTTAAATCAACATTAACATAAATTTCTCTCTCTCTCTCCCTTTCATATTAAGAATCCATTATATGCCATGGTACTCAGCGCTTTAGTGGGTAAAGGGTCATTAACTTTAATTTGACCTTTGGTAGAGGACAAATATGGAGCTGGCAGTATGGGGTCCCTCTGGGCTTGTTCAGCTCCCACACAGCAAATCTGGTCTCTGGAGCCTGGATGCCAGAAACCATTTCTCAGAACTCAGAAAACTGGCTTCACACATTCCCCTCCTCACTCTCCTTGACCCCCAAAAGAAAATGTGTAAAAATTGTTTTATCTCCCCAAAAGTTTCTCAAACCCAGCCAAGAGATGGCATGGCTGCCCCGTGGCACTCAATGCATAGATGTGCCTTGTTCTTCTTGCCTCTCCTGAAGGATAGGGGTGGGCAGGGCTAGGCTGGGGCTCCCAGCATCTCCCACAGGATCACTGACCTTCAAGATCATGTAGGCCAACTCCTTCATTTCACAGAGGAGGAAATGACAATCCAGGCAAGTTCAGTGGTCCCCCCAAAGTCATGTAAGGAGTTGATGACCGAGCTAAGAGTGTCCCCAAATCTAACAGCCTTTCCAGGCTAGCACAAAGAACAAACTTCAGTTTAGAACAATTAGCCAGGTATTGTGGCTAATATTTTGGGCTTGGAGTCGGAAGACTGGGCCCCATAAGAAGAGATCTCAACAATCATTAAGACCCACTCATCCACAAAGAAATCCCCACCGTCACACACCCTGATGGTGTGGTCATCCAACCCCTACTGGAAGACCTCCAAAGAGGCTTGACCCTGACTAAGCCACAATGCTCAGCCTCAGTTTCCCCATATTCCTCCATTCCATTCTAGGTCCCACGGTTGACTCTCCTGATATTTTTGTCCACCATATTTCAACAACCTACAGTTGTCTCACGCTAGAAGACCCCTCCTCCTCAAAGATCCAGCCCCCTCTGCAGCCCCTTCCTCTGATGGGCTAGCTCCTCCAGGAGCCTCCATTTCTGACCATATTCATATTTTCTTTCCTAGCTGGGCCCCACTCCAGATTCTCTGGACTTCTTTTTCCACTCTCTTCCCTCAAGGGTCAGTGGAAGGCAGGAATTAGCTTTCTTCTAGCCTTTTGGTATATCCCTAGCACTTAGCCCAGTGCCTGGCTTATAGCAAGTTCTTCAACTCACTAACATGGCTGTATTTGAGCGCCTACAAATGACCTTTCCTAACCCAATGATTACTCTCCTTCTAGAAGCTAACTTATCTTATTTGGCATCTCCTCCATTTTTAGTCACCTATGTACACATTACACCCCATCCCCACCCTATCCAGTGGACAGAAATCCTGGGCAGCAGGGTGGGTTTTGCCTTTGTCTTTTCATTCCCAGCCCCTAGGACAGGGCCTGGTACACTGCAGGCCCTTAATGAATGAGTGTCAAATTGAATTGAAACATAAGTATTGAATGCTCTCATTTTAAAAATATCAAGAAGGCACCCGGAGAATTCCCAGAAGTGAATGGAAGCCAGAGCCAAATAGCTTGTCCCTCAAATGTCCTCATTAGCTAGTACCTATTTCTTCTGTCAATCAGTTTCCTTTACCAACTGAATGGGCCTCCAGTGGTTGGCTAGGAAGTTATTCCAACCTTTCCTCATCATTTCTTCAATTCTATATAATCCTGAAAACTCAATGACTCAGTGTTATGAGATCTGGAGCGTCCCTGGCTACACAAAGACAACTGCTAATGGATTTCTGGGTTAGAGCCTCCCCAGGAACCATGGCTGATCATTTGGACTTAATGTCTCTAATTACAATAAACAGCGTCATGGGACTGGAGGGCGAAGGCTGGAAGGGAAGCATAATTTTCGCCATGGCCCAGTGGGAGCATGGAGGGAAATTGAGAGAACATCTGCTCCATCCGTCACCAATTACTCCTGGATGGGGCCTGTCCTGGTATTCTCTCATTTTCAAAACACCAAATTTAAAATGAATAAAACGTCAGCTTTGGATTGTATCAAAGTCCCCGGCCTGAGGACTCACGCCGTTCTCTATGACTTCAAAAACGAAAACCAAACCAAAAGACACGGGGAAGGGACCAGTAGATTACAATTGAGCAAAATCATGGATGGCTGAAGCTGGGCTCATTCCACCAGGATCAGGGAGACGTGTTGGTGAGTGAGGAGAGATGAGCTAGTCTGGGAAATGCTGAAACAAGCCGTTCTCCAAAAGAAAAGAGATTTACAGCCAACAACCATCCCAGCGTGAAGCAGATACTGGTGATTCATGAAAAGCAGAACACTGTGGGTCATCCATCATCACTGAGGCAGGATTTGGTACTAGCAGGTTTAGAAAGCTTCCCAATGTCCCAGGCACTTGGGGGTCAAAAGAAAGAGCACCCATTTGCCGTCAGAGGACGAGGGTTCCTATGAAGTCTCTGTCACTTTCCAAGTTCCTTAACCCATTCTGGGCTTCACAAACAAAACACAAACTATTGTTATTGTTATTATAACATGTTATGCTGTTTCCCTCTTTTATTAAAATCCCAATTTAATAATAATTAGGCGCCAAGCTCAGATTTCCCAACACCCTTCAGGACAGACAGCAAACCCCCATTTTCAACTTCATCTTTTATTTTCACAATAACATTCAGGCTGACCCAAGGCTGCCAATAAGACCTTGAGAACAAGTCTCAGTAAATCCTCTCATCCTGAGACACCAGAATGGAGGAGGAAATGCAAGATAAGAATGGTTTTACCAGCCTGTGAACCTCCCAGGCTGCTCCTTCCTCTCCAAAGGGGCCTCAGGGCCATTGGGAGAATCCAGTATCACCCTCCTAAAACATAACTCCTCAATTCTCCTCAACATGACTCCTGGATCCAAAGGG
This sequence comes from Petaurus breviceps papuanus, assembly GCF_028583685.1. Classification (NCBI taxonomy): domain Eukaryota; kingdom Metazoa; phylum Chordata; class Mammalia; order Diprotodontia; family Petauridae; genus Petaurus; species Petaurus breviceps. The sequence goes on along the minus strand of NW_027185797.1, from coordinate 32,177,069 downwards.
CCAAATTTTACAGTAACTAAGAGGAAGATTCAAGTAAACCTTTGACTTGAAAATTTAAAAAAAAAATCACTCCCCTGGGAACGCACAACAAAAAATCCAGGGAACACACAAAAGGACTTGAGTTTGGAATATTTTTCTATCTCCTTTATACGGCAGCAAGAATACTCACTCTTCATCACCTACCTAGAATAAAACATTCTTTCACTTAGAATAAACCAAGGACACAAGAGAGTCAATGTGGTGTAGTGGACAGAGAGCCAGCCTTGAGTACAGGAAGAACTGGGTTCCATATTGACTATGTGACCTTAGCTAAGTCTCCTAACTTCTCAGTGTCCCAGGGAACTCTCTGAGATCATCAGCTGCAGAAAAGTTGACCATCTGCATTGGTGGAAGTTTCCTCACCTGGAGTTTTTTTATATTCGTGAAATCCCAGTTGTAACAGACAAAAAGGACACTCAATAATGATGAACTTCAAAGGCCAGGTCAGCTTTTAAATTTACCCAACCCTAAAGCCACCGGGAATGAGAGGATGTCTTATACTTTCCTGGATTTCTACAGGAATTGGAGTTTGCCCACATGCCGTACATTGTAGGCAACCAAGCAGGGTCCCAGAAAATGGTTTAACTGAGTACCAAGGTGAAGAAAGCCTCCACCTGTCACCAACATAAAAGGGGAGGTCTTATTCCATGTTCATCCTGGAAACTAGGACTCCAGAAAGCTGAGGACAAACCCCACTCACCCCTCCTGGTGAAGGGGAGGAAAAGACACGTTCTCTAATGTGGCGAACGAGTTGGTTGGCTTTGCTGGACAACACATCTTTATTCTAAGAAAGGATTGGGTGGAGCACATGTGGTGAAAATTGGAGGATGACAGATAAGAGAAAAGGAATCAATAAAACATTTTTAAATGTGCAGAAGGGGACACAGAGTGATTTATCTATTGCCTCTTAAAATGCAATCTATATTTCCGAGTAGAAGGGGAGTGAGGTGTAATGGGCAGTGCTGGAGTCTGAGAGACCTGGGTTTGAGTCTCACCTCAGCTACTTACCATCTGGGTGACCCTGGCCAAGCCACCTGCTTTCTTCATCTGTGACATGAAGGACTAGATTTGATGACTTCTCAGGTTCTCCTAGCTCTGAATTTATGATCAGATGATGACCCTCTGACATGGGGTCAAAGCCTACCTCTGTCACCTACTGACTAGAGACCCTGGGCAAGTCAGTGCTCTAGGCAACTTTCCAATGGAAGTGTCAGAGAGGGCACTAACCTGCACTGGTGAACAGAATTTTCTTACCAGGGAGTTCACCATATCAGCGAAATGGCAGGTCTAATTTCTATCCCTATATTTCTTTTTCAAAACCCCACAAGTACACTTCCTGGCCAAGATGCCTGAACAGGATGAAGGCACACTGTCTGCCACATCCCTGTTCTAGTAAAACCCTGAAACTTGCACCAGACTGATGAATGATGAAGAAATGCATCGAGAAGGCATCCGGGCAGGGCAGTATATAGCATGTGAGGCCAGGAGTCAGGAAAACTCAGGTTCAAAGCTAGCCTCAGACACTTCCTACCTGTGTGACCCCAGAAGAAATTAAGCAAGAGATAAAACGTTACTGAAAAACTGTTAGAGAAAGAATTCAGAGAAAAGGTAGTTTAGCAGAGTGTGGGTCTAATGCTTTCCCAAGAAATGGAATCTCTGAAAACTGGAATAGACCAAAGAAAAATGATTGACTTTGTGAAATAGCCAGAACGATTAGAACAGAATCAAAAGGCTGAAAAAATAGAAGAAAATATAAGATTGTTGATAACGGGGGAAAAACATCCCAATGGGTCTAGAAATCAAGTTAAGAATCACTGAACTCTCTGAAAAATATCATATTAAAAATAATCTTGCACACAATATTTCAAGAAATCATAAATGAAAACTTCCTGGGTTCATGAGAATTGGAGGATGAAGTAAAGAGAGAAAAAGGCCATCAATCACCTTCTGAAAGGAACTCCAAAGGGAGAGCTTTGGCACATTTATGGATAGCTTCAATAAAGTCCCTTGATAGCATCATTATGAAGTTTGCAGATCACACAAAATTAGGAGGTGTAACTAACACACTGAATGACAGAATTGAGACTGTCGAATATCTCAATGGGCAGAATGATGGACCAGAAATGATCATGTTAATAACAATAGTTACAGTAATAATCGGTTGCATTTTTGTAGCACTTTAAGGTTTACAAGGGCAGCTGGGTGGCTCAGTGGACAGAGACTCAGGCCTAGAGTCAGGAAGACCTGATTTCAAATCTAGCCTCAGACACTTAGTAGCTGTATGACCCTAGGCAAGTCACTTCATCTTATTTGCCTCAGTTTCCCCATCTGTCAAATGAGCTGGAGAAGGAAATGGCAAACCACTCCAGTATTTTTGACAAGAAGACCCCAAATGGGGTCACACGAAGTCAGAAATGACTAAAAGGACTAAATAACAAAAGGTTTACAAAGCACTTTACCTATGTTATCGCATTTGATCATCACAACAACCTTGAAAGACAGATGCTATTATTGTACCTATTTTACAGATGAGGAAAATGAGGCATTGAGATTAAGTGACTTGCCCAGAGTCATACAACTTGCAAGTGTTTGAGGTAGAGTTTGAACTCTGGTCTTCCTGAGTGATGATTAATTGGTTCCTGACTCCAGGCCCAGTCCTTTACCCATTGCACCAATATAAAGGCATAGTGTCAGATATTAAAAATCAAATTTATAATGACACTATGGGTAAGGAGATATAAGTAAATAGCAATTCTTCTAGGACTCAATCAATGATTTGCAAGTTCAATGATTTCATTGCGCTATAGTAGCCCCAAAAGGTGTCATGGATGTCTACATTCATAAGGACCTAAAGACCAGGACCAGGAAGGTGATAATCCCACCGCTCTGGACAGACTGTATTTTGAAGGCTGTGTTCCATTCAGGGCACCATATCTTAGGGAAGATAAACAAACCAACCACTGATTCACTGGGGAGCACCAAGAGGAAGAGGGAGTTGGGTGGGGAAGGTTCTGGAGACCAAATCAGATGGAGGTCATGGGAACAAACTTTGGGTGGGAGGGCTTCTGCCAAAAGCTTTGCTCCAGTCAGGGTGCTCAGATCAGATCAGAGCTCAGCCCTGATCTCTGTCCAAAGGGGAAATGAGCTTGTTCAGGCAGAATTTGTTCTTAGTGAACATTTGATGGCTCCTAGCAATTACCACTTTTATTTCTAAGCACTCATTCTTTTCCTTTAGTAATCCAAACTCCAGTTCTGCCTGCCATCTATCCACCTTGGATTCAGAGGCTTTGAGCTGGGAGCATCTGACAGAAGAGAGGCTCCTTGAAAGCAGGGTCCTTTTCATTTCTCTCTCTGCACCCCACCAGTGCCTGAAACATAAGAGATATTTAATAAACATCTATCATATGGTTTTACTTTCCCTCTTTTCAAAACCTGGGGTATTTGCATTAGATTGTAAATTCCTTGAGGGTAAGAACTGTCTCTTCCTCTTTTTGTATCTCTAGCACTTGGCACAGTGCCTAGCAAACAGTAGGCACTTGATAAATGTTTATTGACTGACCGACTGATTGATCTGTAGTCCCTGAGCTCCCTCTCCTTGACATGATTCCTCAAAGAGCAGTCATGGCATCTCCATCAATCCTGTAAGGTAATGAATGGCTTCAGGGCTCAGAGATGGAGACCAGGTGACAAACTCTGACACTCTCCTCATAGTCCTGGGCTATAATTCCCTCTTCATCACTTTTACTTCTGTCCTTTTCAGTCTAAAGAACCTTCTTGTGGATGAAAAAACCATTGGTGAAATAGAATTGTGCTGCTCCCTTCTTCCTGAAAGCAGTGCAGGCTCTGCCCAAGGCGCCCCTTGCCATGCCTTGCTCATCTTCTCAACGTTTCCTTGGCCCCCAGCCCCCTGGGGCTGCTCCCCAACATGATGCTGCTTCTGATCCCAGGAAGAGAATGGCTCCAATCTGCTGCTCCTTGTGCATCTTGCACTTCTTCCCATGTTGTATCCATCTCAGGAAGGAGGCTTAGAACAGTGGGAAAGGCTTCATACCTACCCCAATGCAGCTCCAAAATTCCGTTTATTCCCCCTACCTTCCTCCTTTGGGTCACCTTATTCTTCCCTTCAACATCAGGGTCAGCTCAGAGTATTTTCGGCCCTTTAGAGTATTTTTTTTTCTTTTGGATTATTTCTTCTTATCTCAAAACAAAATTTTTTTTGGACTGTGAGTTTATTAGAAGAGAACTCCCAGTGTGGAAACTCCCTATCCCAATACAGGTCCTCACCTTCTCTGAAACCTACATATAATCTTCAAGAACTGCCTAGAACACTGAGTGACTTGCCAGGGTCAGCCAGTCAATCTGTCTGGTCTTGCTGATCATGAGGCCAGCTCACTCTCCACTATGCCTCACACTTTCTCCTAGGAACTCTCACACCCAAAGAAGCCAGAAAATAGAAAGATGTCCCAGCAGCCCTTTCACCTGCTCCAGATGTTGGACAAACTTACATTTCTTTCTGCGGAAAGCCTCCAGAAGAGAAACAGACACTGCTTAGCCCCTGGTAATGGCTGGAACAGCTCGCCTGCTCCCCATGCTTCCTGAACCCCAACTTTTCAGGGCTCTGAGGCTTCTTAGCCATTATTAGCTGCTGAGGCAAACTGCCCCCAAGGTGACTTGCCATAATATTTCAGACTCCCTGCCTCACAACTTCTGCTGATAAAAAGCAGCCCACCTGCTTGCTCACACCTATGATGCTTCAGGGAGATTTGGTTGGATAGAGGAGGATGAGACCAGTTTAGGGAGAGCCCTGGATATCAGGCTAAAATCAGCAGGGTGATATTAGCTGAGGAGTAGGAAGAGACATGATATTGATGTATGAGGAAGATTAGTCTGGTCAGACTGATTAAAACAGGGATTCTTAACCTGGGGTCTGTGGATGGATTTCAGGGGGTCCATGAATTTGGAGGGGGAAAAATACATCTTTATTTTCATGAATATTTGGTTTCCTTTGCAATCTCATGTAGTTTATTGTATGGATTTAAAAGCATGACCCTGAGAGGAGGAACACAGGCTTTGCCAGGATGCCAAAATCAAAGAGAGGAGAGAAATGTGGTGGGTGAAAGATGAAATGGCTGAGGAGGTAAAGGTTCAATCTTCTAAGCACACTGGTTTATTAAGTAATGCTTGGCAATTGCCCCCCCCCACACCTGGGACTAGATCTCCTCAGCTTAGACCCAGATCACAGATGCAGGGTGATAGACTTTTATGCATGAAAAAATGAGTCATCAAATTAAGACCAATTAATTAAAAGGACACGATACAACATTAGGTAACCTGATTTTTAATTGGGGGAAAGATTGGGGAGTTTCCAAGTTAGAAGGGAGAGAGCAAATGAATGCAGTTCCCTGAACTCAGAAAGGGAGGCATACCCCTCCCCCCAAGAGTCTGTAAACAATCAAAGAAACATGGAAATAATAACTGATTAGTCAGTATGGTGCCAGTTTTCGGAAAAAACTGTATTGCTTGAGATGTACAATTGCAAGGAAACACTTTGGATCTGACTGCGTCTCGGGTGGGCATAACTCAGGTCCCCAGCTAAGGGTCTCTAACCAGCAGGTAGAAGTGGTCCAGATTCCCAGCCACACAGGGCTGGGTTCAAACAACACAATAAAGTTTTCTCCTAATTCCCACAACTGAATAAAGGTTTCTTACAAAATCAAATTTGGACTAGACTCATATTTGAACAGAAAGGGAACTGAGCTAGTCCAGAATTGAGTCACAAGATGGAATCCATGTGGTTCCTCCAATCCCACATTTAACTACTTGCTGTCCTAATTCCCTCAATTTCCTCAGAAACATAGGTAAGAAAATCAGTTGGGATTCGATTGGAATAACTTAAGTATAAGGTGATGATGTCCTTTATCTGGGGAAAGTGAGCATGGTTAAGAGAGATATTCTCAAGGAAGAATCAAAAGCAACTGGTGACTATTTGGCTATATTGGGGTAATGAGGGATTACCTCATTATGAGGTAATGAGGAGAGAGTAGACCAAAGACAACTAAGTGGGAAGTGGAAGTATTTGAACTTTTTATTAGAAATAAGGGAAGTTGAGTCAATGATACTAAAACTGGCAAGTGGAAACTCACCTTCCTATCCCAGGCTCCCTGCTTTAAGCTGCCAGGATCACATTCATATCAAAGAAAGGAAAAATCCAGACCCAGGAATCCCCACTTGTTCATTTCAGTCCCTTTCCCTAATACTGTCACCATCCCTTCTGCACCATAACCATGAGTAAAAGTGGGTGTCCAAAAATTATAAACAATGTAGGAGGCGCCAGAGGACAATGCTAAGGGGTCCTTCCTCCCCTCCCTCTTCCATGGAAATGTATAGAGAGTGGAGTCCATGGCCAGGAATGAAGGCTTAACCTATACCCAGGGGTAGAGATAACAGACTTTTGGAGGTTGCAGACATCTTAGACTTAATCTAGTACCCTCCTTCACATTTCATCGACACAGACAATCAGTCCCTCTCCAGCAATCTAGACCATTAAATCTGTGCCTCAGTGGGTAGCTTCATGAATTGCTGTGGCCAGAAATTTATCTGGCACCAAACTTTCTAGGACAAAATCTCTCAAAATGGAGCTGGGTTGGTACTTTTATGCCCAGTATCTATTGCTGCACATATCCTTCAAACCTTCTCAGCACAATAGGACTCCTATGCAAAGTTGGATGAGTCTTTGAGAACCTGGTCGCTTCCACACCCCAAATCATTTCAGGGAAGACTTTTGGAGAGTAAGACAGAAGATCTATGGTTTCTAGAGTTTAAAGGAGCAACGTGAGTCAACAGTGAAACATAGTAGTGCAAAGTTATGCAGCATTAGGAGTCAGAATGTCCAGAGAGGAGGCAAGAGTCTCACTGCACTCTGCCCCAGGAGACCTGACCTTGTCCAAAGCGCTCAGCTCCTAGCACTGCATTTTGGGAAGGACAGTAAAAAAGGAAGCCAGGGTTGAGAAAGAGCACAGAGATTAGACAGTGACCTCCTTGACAGCCAGGACCATATTTTGCCTTTCTATGTAACCTCAGCTATTTGCAACATGCCTGGCACATAGCAGACCCTTGAGGACTGGTTGAAGGAATTATGGGTGCTTGTCTTGAGAAGATAGTCTTGAAATAGGTGTTATCAGTCTCTTCAAGTACTTAAAGGGCTGCCTTATGGAAGAGGGAATCACGGCAAGGCAACAAGCATTTTTTAAATGCCTACTATGTGACGGGTACAATGCCAGGCACCAGAAATATGAAACAAAGCAATTTGTTCTGTTTGACCAGAGAAGCAGAAATAAGAGTGACCAGGTCATACAACATCCATACAAAGTCAGGTCATACATTGTCCCAGGCATGTGTCCGGGCTCAGCTCTCTCTCTGGACTTCACTTCCTCCCTTACCAGCTCTTCTCTCCCCTCCTCTGCATCTTCCTGCTTCCCAGCTCCCCTTTATATACAGTCTTCCTCAGTGGGTAGGGAATGTCTTGTTTGTATTCCCGTCCTCGATACTTAGCATAGCACTTGACACAGAGTGAGGTAATAAATAACAACAACAGTTGGCATCAATATAGCTCTTTAGGGTTTACAAGGTGCTTTGCATGTTAATTCATTTGATCATTAATTAATTTGAGCAAGAATAAACTTGATATTACTCTTAAGCTTAGGGATATGCCAATGACATTGTAAAAAAAAGCCTTTAAATATCTTCACATAATTTCAAGGGGAACAGTTTTAAAGAAGTTGTTCCCTTTATTTTTGAAATTTTTAACAGCTTTATTGTTGAGCAAAAACTAACACTAAATGCCAAGAAATGCCTGTTGTTTTCAGTTGGCGTCCCTGTCTATCAAAAAGATGGAAAAGGGCCCTGCTCCTTTTGTTACAGGCTAAAATGACAGAGGATAATTTTCATTATTTTAGCAGGCTTCAAAGGCAATGCTTTTGCCCCCCACAGCTGCTTCCTCCACCAAAAAAAACCCCAAATCCAAAACTCTGACATATATTTAACCAAGGAAATGTATGTTTTGAAATAGTACCTTAAATGGCCATGTACCACACAGAGAGATCACTGAATGTGAAAGAATTCTGTCTCGTCCCCAAAGAGATAGAGTGATCCACATCTACTCACCTGCCTTCCTGGCTTTGAAAGCAATGACAGCAGCAAGTTCTCTCTGAACCTAATGTCACACAAGGAAAAACAGAGAAATGAGAAAGAGGTGAACTTCTAACAGTGCATTTCCTGTTACATCATAAGGGATTCTGCTCAGATGCCATGGCTGTTCCCTTTCAGTCATGGGGATTGGTTTATTTGCTTTGTTTTTTAGTTCTACTGACCAATTCTGTTTGTGAAATTCTAGGCCAGGAATATGGATGTTTTGTTTATTTTAGGAAATACAACAATAATGATAAGAGCTATGATTTAGGTAGTGCTAGACATGAGTTATCTCATTTGTGACTCACAATGCTTCTGTGAGGCGGGTGCAATTATTGTCTCCTTTTTATAGTTGGGTAAACTGAGTCTGAAAGAAGATAAGTGACTTGTCTAGGGTCTCATGGATTGAAAGGGTCTGAGTCATAATTTGAACTCAGGTTTTCCAATTTCAGATCCAATCTTTACTCTAGTTGCTGTCTGCTCACATCTACCTACAGAGCTAGGCAGCCCTCTCTCTCCAGAAGGCTGACCCTTTCTTTGCCATCTAGGAGCTGGAAGAGCTAAGAGCCAAGACCATCATGTTCCCTGGCTAAGGGTCAAGGTGACTAATGTCCAGAGGTAGAGGACACAGTCAGAAGATTCATCTGGGAAGTGCTGGTTTTCTCCCCAGTGGAGCTTCTCCAACTGAGGTCCTTTTCATCCCTTACTGAAACGATTAGCTTTCTGTGAACGGGAAGGATGTGGAAATTTCACTAGAGACCAAACCCCAAATCAACATTTTCAACTGTAATTAAGCTCTTTTAAGCTGAAATGCTAAGGCAGGAATTTGCTAATGACTTCTCCCATCAGCTTCTGGTTATCACTAATACAACCATATGCATATTCAGCAATCTATAAAGGTACTACTCTCCCCTAAGGCAGATAGCAGCCCCTCCATGCCCTGGTAGAAAATCTTCTAGAGCTGTCATGGTTGAAAAATTGTTCACCCTGCAGACAACCAGATAAGGAGCTCCAGGCTTGGTCTGGCTGGTCAGTGGTGGACAGACGTACCAGGCTAAGGTTGAAACCTTGCTAACTTGCAAAAGTCAGCTCCCCATTGCTACAGCCTTCACAAGTCAAAGGAATCAAGCCATAGCAAAGGACATGTCAGTGGGGCACATACATACACGCAAATCAGTGTACGTGCATAGCCAATAAGGATAGCCGCCATTTATAGAGTGTTGCAGAGTTTGTAAAAGGCATCTCATTCAATCTTTACAACAACCTAGGAGATCAGCAATATTGTCATCTCCACTTTACAGATGAAAAAACGGAGGTATCAAGGGATAAAAGTGACTTGCCCAGGGTCACACAGACAGTGTCTGAATCTAGATTTGAACTCAGATCTTCTGGACTCCAAGTCCAGAGTTGTATCCACTGAACCACCTTGCTGCCAATAATCATTGAAAGCATGCGATATTCTCTCCCCTTAACAATTTCTGATAGAAATCTTTCTAAAGCACATCAGCGCCCCCCTGATATTCTTAAACAATCTAGAATATCAATTAGCCTCCTCTTAATGACTCCAGATCAGACTGGTGACATCAGTGATACAGGGGTGAGGAGGGGTTATTTTAAAGTGCTTTGCTGCATACCGTCCTTCAATCCTCTCAACAACCAGATGAGGAGCTACTCTCCCCATTTTACAGACAGGCTATCTGAGCCTCTGAGATTTTCAGTGACCCATTAGAGTCACACTGCTCTCAGAAACCGGGTATGAAGCCAGGTCTCCATTCGAAATCTAGGTTCTTTTCTATCATAGCACACGCTGCCTTGCCAACACCTACTGCTTTGCCCCTAAACTAAAGGGTCCCAAACAACTCTACTCCAGGTAGTAGGGGGTGGCTTCTCCTTTGCAGTAAGCAGCTAATTCTTACTCCCAGCAGCCTGATGCATTCTCACTGGCTGCCTCCTTCCTCCACGCTGCCTTCCAGTTTCAGCTAAACCCTCTTCTTTCCCAGCGTCCCCTAGGGCGGGAGCCTTTCTCCTACTCATTACCCCCCCTTTATCCTGAACACCTGTACCTAATTTGCATGTTTTGCCTTTCTTTATAGCTCCAGCACTCAGCATGGTGTCTGGCACATAACAGATGTTTATTAACCCACCACAGTGCCAGGCACATAGTAGGTGCTTGCTGGCTGGACTGCTGGCCTGACTTCCTGCTGGACGACTTCTAATCTACTCTGTATGTACCATCAGCAAGGCAGCAGGAAAAACTCCGAGTTTTGGAGTGGGTCAACTTACTTTCACCCAGAATACTGTAAGTATCTGAGCTTATTTAATGTAGGTGGTGATACTGTCTCCCAGGGAGTCAAGAGAATGGACCTTGGGACCACAATGTTCCAGGCTGCTCAGGGACTTGGCTTTGCTTTAATCTTCTTTTCCACAGGAAAACAAACATTTATTTTTAAAACAAACTCTAAAGTTTTTAAAATAACAACAAAAAATCTTTTCCCTGGCCTGAGAAAGCCACTATCAGCACTTTTCCCATCTCTTTGGTCAGTGAGTCAACAAACCTGCTCCATTCCAGCATGGTCCTTCCAGTCCTGCCCCCTCCTTCTTGAGACCACTGGCCCTGAGCCCCCAATTCTATAGCTCAGTGCATTCACATCATCACCCATTCTTTCCTCTTGAAGTTGCCATTCTTCTTGCCAAGGCCGACCCTCCCTGCCTGCGCCCCTGACCCCATCCCCTCCCACCTCTACCAGCAGCTTGTCCCTGAGAACACCGCCTCCAAGCACACCCCTAGAAAGTCTGCATCTGGCACCCCCTCCCTGGAAGCATCAGACATCTCACCTCCCTTTCATGACCAAAACCCTAGAAAAAGCCGGTCTGAGAGTCTTCCTGCACTTCCTTACTCCTCCCCTCTTCCCAAGTGCTTCGTAATCGGGCTTCTCACTCCACCAAGGTCACTGACACATATTAATCTCAGGTTTTTGACAATTTTTGTCAGTCCTGATCCTTCTTGGCCACTGGAGGGCGAAGTGCACACACAGAGTATTAGACCTTGAATCTGGAAGCTCTGAGTGTAAATCCTACTTCAGTCATTCTCTTTCAGCCTCACTTTAGTTGGCTGTAAAAGGGGAATGATAAGAATACTTATCTATATCTCAGGGTTGTTGTGAGGATCAAAGGGTTTTGCAAAGCTCAGAGGGCTAGATTAATGCCAATGATTATTATTATAATTAATCAATTATAATTAATCTATGCGCCAGGCATTGCGCTAAGCACTGGGGATACAAAAAGAGGCAGAAGACAGTCCATGCTCTCAAAGAACGGGTTATTATTATCAATCACCAGCTCTGTGCTGACCGGGTTCCATCTTCCTCGACCTTTCCCTCTTGCTCACCCGAGCTGTAAGCTTGCGGCCATTCTCCCCCCACAAGCTCTCCTGCGTGGGTCTCCAGGGTCCCCAGGTCTCCCTCCCGCAGCACTCACACTCACCACTTCTCACCAGGACTCCTAGAATCTCCTCTGAGGGAGAGCTGGCTTCCCATAGTGGGAGGGCTTCCATCGGCTCTCTTTGGCTCTGGGGAGGGGGCAGAACCAAAAGCAAAGGGCACAAGCTGCCAAGAAGCCAATTTAGTTAGACTAAAGACCTGAAAACCCTCTGCGCAGTGAGAGCTGACCCCATTCCTCAGGCATGTTCCAGGGGCGCTCCCTTCTACTCAGGACTGGACAGCTCTCCAATCCTGAGGTAGTGGAATGGGGGGCTCTGCCTCCCACCATCTCTGCTCTGACCTTTGTGCTCCACATGCCTGCCAAACGCACAAAGATAAAATGGAGATGTGGCCAAAGCCTGGCCTCCCGAGATGCTTCACTGGGCTCCACATCACCAAAAAGAAAATACGTGTGGGAAACAGCTCTGGTCTTTCCCGGCACATTTCCCAGGAAATGACAAAAATTAAGAAATTAATTTCTTCTCTCCTAGTTCTGACTGTGACCCTCTGGACTTTCCCAGCTCTGCCTGGAAAGCTTCTCCTGATGCTGGCTCCACCCTGACTGCAGTCCCTTCCTCTCATCTGCCTGGAACTTCCCTTCGAGACAGTCCCAGCACCATTGGGCTCACCTCTCAGCCTCCCCACCTTCCCATCTCCCCCTGGCTTTCATCTGCTTTGTATGTGTTGCCTTGCACCCTATCAGGAGGTCAGTCCTGTGAGGACAGGGTCTGTCCTTCTTTTGTGTATGCTATATTCATGCTCGCTAGTATTCTTATTATTAATTTAATAGTAATAATAGGTGCCATTAGATTGTAAACTCCTTGAGGGCAGGGACTGTCTTTTTGTTCATGCTATATTGACACTAGCTATTATTAATAATAATAATAATAGATGCCATCAGATTGTAAGCTCAAGGGCAGGGACTGTCTTTTTGTTAGTGCTATATTAACACTAGTTATTATTATTAATAATAGATGCCATTAAATTGTAAGCTCAAGGGTAGGGACTGTCTTTGTGCTACATAGATGCTGGTTATCATTCCTATTGATAACAATAATAAGAAGTACCATTAGATTGTGAGCTCCTTGAGGGCCTCCCCAGTGCTTAGCACAGTGTCTGGAACATAGTAGGCACTATTATTATATCTGCCATTCAAATTATAAGCTCCTTGAGGGCAAGGATTGTCTTTTGCCAGTGTCTGGCATGTAGTAGGTGCCTAATACATGTTATTGATTGAAATGCCAGCACTTAACACATAGTAAGCATTTAATAAATGCCTCATGTGGGAACAGTAAAAAAAAAAGCCAGGAACTCTAACTACTCTTGAGGGAGTTGGGAATGGTTTGAACCATTCTGGAAAGGCATCTGGGAATATTCCAGAAAAAGCGCCTAAGTAGCTCATACCCTCAGATGCAGAGATCCTACTGTATTGTAGTCCTCTAAAGATATCAAAGACCAAAAAAATGCTCTATATGCATTAGAAAAAATTCATAGCAAGCACTTTTTGTGATGGCAAAGATCTGGACACCAGTAGATGCCCACTGATAGGGAAATGACCAAACAAATTGTGGGTCTTGAATATAATGGGAATTGCTGCTCTGTGAGAACCAATGAGAAAAGTGAATTCTGCAGAATCTGGAAAGCTTCATAACTGTGGAAGATGAAAGGGGTGATGCCCTTCTCTCCTTTCTTTGTGGGCGTAAAGGACTATGGGAACAGAATGCTGTATATACACTGTACCCTCAAGTTCTAGTTGGCTAGTTCTGCTGAACCGTTTCCCCTTTGCTCTTTTTATTCTCTGTTAAAGGAGAGTAAGAACACAAGATTGCAATAAAAATGGAAGTAAAAAGGATCCCCCGATATTTAATAGCTGCCTATTGCTCTGAGGATCAGAATGAGCTCCTCAAAAAGGCCTCCTCAACCCTGCCCCAACTTCATTCACATCAATCCTTCTCATCCACTCTCTGTCTGGTTTCCTATTTGGTTTTCCCCCATTCATCATGTGTTATCTCCCACCTCTATGTCTTTGCACAGGCTGAACCCCACACACTTAAGAATCCCAGGAACAGGGTTCGAATCTTTCCCCTGTCACTTCCTAAACTTTGTGACAAGGGACAAGTCCCTTCTCCTCTTTTGTTTCTAAAGTCAGAGGAGGTTGAGTTCCATGGATCTTCTGAGTTATAAGGCAATGAGCCTTCACTCTCTCCATCACCAGCAGCAGGTGCATGAATTAACATTTGCCAACAGGTCGTTAGCAATCATGGATGTTCATTTTCTGCATGAACAAAGTACTACTTAGGCTTGAGATGAGAAAACATAATAACTCCAAGGAAATGAATAATTCACATGATTAGATTTACCCAAATCAGAATGTATCACGGTGACAGCCCCTATAAGTCACTACAGCAGGGGCTGCCAGAAAGAGACCTCAGAAACCTTCACTTTATAGATGAGAAACCGGGACCAGAAAGGAAGTGACCTGCCCCAGGTTATGCAGCATCAACCTGCCAGAGATTCATTATGATACAGCCCCTGTTCTGAGTTGGTGCCTCGATCTTTGATGGCAAACCAAAGCAGGGGAAGTGAGCTCAGAACACCCAAGTTCAGATATCTCACACACTGGAGGTATGACCCCGGGCAAGTCACTTCATCCTTCTGAACCTGCTTTCCCACCAACAAAGTGGATGCTGCTTCCAGATACCACCTGCCTCAGAGAGCTGTGGTGGATAGACTACCACCATGATCATAACAAATAAGCACTTTGAGGTTTACAAATCACTTTCCAGATGCCACCTCATTTATTCTCCTGGCAATCCCAGGAGGTACAATGCTATTATTATAACTGATGTAATTTCATTGGACCCATTTTACAGGTGATGAAACTGAAGCTGAGAGGTTGCATGGCTTGCCCAAAGGGAGAAAACATTCTATAAACTGTCAAGTACTAAAGAAGTGGAAAATGAGAGTCTTGCACCAACTTGAGTTTGCCAGACCACAGAGAGGAGCAGAGGAAGCTGGGGCACTAGGTTTTCTACAGAGAAGGCATAACTCCCTCCCCTGGCACCACAGCAGAGAAGGGCTTTTTTCCTTTGGAGGGGGAAGGTAGGGCAATTGGGGTTAAGTGACTTGCCCAAGGTCACATGGCTAGTTTTGTGTGTGTGTGTGTTAAGTGTCTGAGCCCAGATTTGAACTCAGGTCCTCCTGACTCCAGGGCTGGTACTCTATTCACTGCATCACCTAGCTGCCCTGGGGCTTTTTTCTTTCTTTCTCATGACTTTGCAGGCATATGACTTGGTCCTGGGGACCTGCAAGGGATCTGATCCCCAAAGCACCTTCCTCCACCCAGAGAAAAGGCTTATTTACATCATCCTGGTCAGCACCAAGCGGTAATCACCAAATGGCCCTTTGGTTTTTGAACAAACTTGACTCATGTTTGATTAATCCCCTGGATGAACAGACTATAACCCACAAAGTAGTAAGAGAATTTTATCCATTTGGGACCAAAGTTAGAAGAAAAACAAAAACAATATTTTCAAGTAAAGAAGTCTGGATCCAGCTGAAGAATTAAATTAGGAGGTATCACCCCAATATAGGGGCTAAGGCTTCTTTCTACCTCATCTTTCTGACAAAAGAGAAGCATTTTTTTTCCTTTGAAAATATGTGCACTAATTTTATATATAAGGAAAAAAAATCTGGCCAAAGCAGCTGGGGGCAGCACAGTGCACAGAACTCTGAGCCTGGAGTCGAGATCTGAGTTCAAATACAACCTTAGACACCCACCAGTTGTATGACCCTGGGAAAGCCACTTGACCACTGTCGGACTCAGTTTTTTCAGCTGTAAAATGGGGATAATAGCACCTGCCTCGAGGGGTTGTTATGAGGACCAGATGAGATCATGTTTGTAAATTGCTTATTAGAACACAGGGTAGATGCTTAGTAAGTACATGTTCCCATCTCTCTCCCCTGCCCTACCCACCTGGGAGCATTAGAGGATTGCAAGCTCAGTAAGGCTCAACAGTAAGATACGGCAGCCACAAGTCAATGCCACCACAGGCAGCATAAGCCGTGAGTAACCGAGCGCCCAGCACAGCCAGATGACTCCCGGATCATCCTCTTAAGGAACCTGGACAGAGGGATAATTTAGCTTGTCTTCCCTGCCTCCCCCCGCCCCCACAGGGGGCTCTAAGCAAGACCAGATGAAACAAACAATGGCCAGGGCCAAGTATAAAGCCAACGACCATTTGTGAAGCTTCTGCTCTGCTCAAGACACTGGGATGGGTGGAAGGGGTGGGCAAAAGGCAGAGAAGTAAAGGACACAGCCCAGCTCTCAGAAGGCTTACAGTCTAATGAAGGGGGCACAGGGGAGACACAAACAGGGGAGAATCAGACTTCAAACTGTTCAAGACAATGGACAACACGGCAGTAAGTGATTAATTACCATGAGGATTGTAGAGACAATAATAGCTCCAGGAATTGAAAGCATCATATTGGAAAAAGTCCTCAATGAAGAGCCAGGAGACCTTCCCATGGAGTCAGGAGACTCCCTGATGAGGAGTCGGGAGAACCTTGAGTGATTCTGGCCTCACCTGAGAAGGTGGAATAACTAGGCTTACCGCTGAGATACTTGGCCAGCTTAGGAGAAAGAGGACTGAGGAAGATGAAAGAATCCTAGCTCCCAGTTCATCCCTAGCTTACCAGCTGTAATCAAATTAGTTTCTATGTTTTGAATGAACATTTAGCAAGAAGCACCTACACCTTCTAACTATATTTTTGTTTAAAAAAATGTTTTCTACCAAGAGAAGTTTCTGTGCCAAAAATCTTCCACATGTCACACAATTCAATCGTTACTGGGCTGAGTGAGAGGCAGCAGGGCCTGGCGAATGGAGAGCTGGCCTCCAAGCCAAGAAGATGTGGGTCCCAGTCCTGTCTCTGACACACAGTGGCTTTGTAACCCTGGGCAAGTCACCTACCTCTACTTACATCAGTTTTCTCATCTAAACCACGAAGGGGCTGGACTCAGAGCTCTCCAGGGTCCCTTCCAAATTTATATCTAATATCTATGATATTAGAGAGGTCCTTTGCTGCTACACAGGCATTAAAATAAAACAGCAGCATGGAAAGGTCACAGAAGACCATGGAGAGAGAGTTAGACTCAGAGTCAACAGACCTTAGTTCAAATCCTCCCTCTAATACAACCTGTGTTACCAGGGAGAAGTCCTGGAGGGAGGTGAGAGAGAGTTATTTTCTCATCTCTAAAATGGGGACAATAACACCCGTAGTATTTCTCTCCCAGGGCTGACCTAAGAACCCAAAGAGACACCATCAGGATCAGCCTCTTATTTCCAGGTAAGGCACAAAGAGATGAAGCGATTGGCCCCCAGTAGTGGGATCTAGAACAAGGATTTGAACCCAGGACCTCTGATTCAAAATCTGTTACCCTTTCTACTCTTCCAAGCTGCCTCCATCAGGGTTTGGAAATTGCACACATAATTTGTTTTTGTGTGATTCCTTCACTTAGTTTCTGTTTGTTTGCATAATTCATGCCATGCTTTGTAAATCTTACAGCTCCATGTAAATGTCAGTTCTTATTATGGTTAAGTCTGCCCCTCCTCTGGGTCTTGCTGTGATGCTCACATCAGGGACACCTGGGCTTTGGGGCACTCACCCAGGCAGTGCCAATGAGCCCCCTCTCCATCCTCAAGCAGGGCCTCTTTTCACATCGGAGCCCTGTGGTTCCATCACCTTCAGAAACTCCCCGAGTGCAATACCCCTTCCCCAAAGTAGATCAGCACCCACTCAACAGCTTATGCCCTCTGAGATACCTGAAGGCAACAAGAGGTTAAGTGATTGACCCAGGGAGATGTCCAAGGTCACACGGCTAACATGAGCAAGAACTAAGACTTGAACTCACGTCTTTTTGACCCCAAATTGACTCTTCATGATCTATTCTCTAGGCCAAGCTGTCTCTCTCAGCACAGGGTGATTAATAGGATCAAATCATGTAAAATATCTTATAAATCCAAAAACAATACATATAAATGTCAGATATTTATCAGGAACAAATGATGAGGATCACAAGAATTCCAGCAGAATCAAAGCTGCCTGTCCTGGGATCACTCGACTCCCTCCCTTTAATCACAGGGCAGCCCCCGGGGCCTTGATGGCTGTCCAAGCACCCCAGACTCCAAAGGAAGGGCAGGGCTCAGGGGGAGGATTGCTCTCCTCCCTGGTGCCCTAGGAAGAAAATGAGTGCAAAGGCCAAGCACCCCCTGGGAGGAGAGCTCCACATGCCCCAGGAGGAGACAAGTACACTCAGGCCAGCATCCTCTCTTCTCCAGGTAAGGAAGGGGCAGGCAGCCAGGAAGAAAGGCAAGCAGAAACAAGATTTCCATTCCTCTCTACTAAGCCTAGTTTAACTCACTTCTGGGTCAGAGTCATGAAGCTGGGCCCAGGGGCTCCTCCCACAAATCTACCAACCCAAGAACCACAGAAGGATCTCCAAGACTGTCTGCTGCATTCAGGAAGAGTCTAGACCAGGGTTCTAGAACTCACATTTTAAAGGTTCTCCTCCAAAAAGACCCAGTTCTATCCTTGAGGGTTTCTCTTTCCCCGACTCCCATCAGTTTGGCACCAATGCAGTTCTTCCTACTTCCTATAGATGGTCAGAAAAGAAACCTAGATTTCCCCAATTCATCCAGCCCAGCCCATTAGAGTCACCGAGGAGAACAGATCTGGGAAATTCTAAGGCAGAAAAGGACTGAGGCAAATGGAATCTCATGGTGCACCTTCCATTCCAAAAGGAGGAACAGAGCCTGCTTGGGGGAGGGGGTGGTGTCCTGGCTTGGACGTGCTCAGTCCTAAATCACATGGGCAAGAGTAAAGGGGGGATCTGGAGAGCCCCCAACCACTGATCATTTGATCTTCTAGGTGAAAGGAGACCTTGGGTGGCTTTGGAAATATCTTGAAAAAGGAGGTGAAATCATCAGATCTTTGCTTGAGGAAGGTCTAATGAGAAAAGAGGTCATAGCAAAATTCTGAATGAGATTAAAAGGGTCTACTAAGGTCCAGATACAGGCCTGGGGTCTAGGACTTGTGATGCGTAAAGAGGATGGAACCTGAATTCCACTTACTGACTCTATGACCTTGGGCAAATCATTTACTTCTTGGAGACTCAAGTTTTCTCCTTTGCAAAATGGTGGTGTTGGGATGGGGAGGGGGGTGCTAAGCTAAGGGACTTCTAAGCCTCTCGGGTTCAAATCCCACCTCTGACATTTGCTAGCTGTGTGACCACAGGCTAGGCAGTGAGCATCTCTGGGACAGAGCTTCCTCTGAAGTGGGGCCATAATACCTGTGATACCCACTCCACAGGGCTGCTAAGGCTCAGCTGAGGGAGGCCCATGTGGGCCTTTGCCACCTTGAAAGTTCTATGTAAATGAACACTATCATCGCAGTCTGGCCTCTACTCCTCTGAGCTGTGGTGCTTTTGAGAGTCCCTTGGAAAACAACGGGGTCAACTTTGCTGTTGCTTAATGCAATGAATTCAGGCTGCGCACTGGAAGGTCAAAGCTGAAATGCTTTAGCCACGTAATGAGAAGATAGAAGGAGAGGACAGCAGACGATGAGTTGGAGAGAGAGTGTCATGGAAGCAATTGAACGTGAGCTTGGACAGACTTTGGGAGATGCCGGAGGATGGGAGGGGTCTGGTGTGCTGGGGTCCATGGGGTCATGGAGAGGTGGGCAGGACTAAACCACAACCACAACTCGCCTCTGCTCTATCTACTGGATAGGCCTTCAGGCCTGGAGTCAGGAAGATCTGAATTCACATCTGGTTTCAGACACTTTCTAGTTGTATGACCTTGGACAAATCACTTAACCCCTATTTGCCTCAGTTCCTCATCTGTAAAAATGGGGACACACTGGAGAAGGAAATGGCAAACCACTCCAGTATCTTTGCTAAGAAAACCCCATGGAGAAGGGCCGGACACTGCTGAACAACTACAATCTTCTACCCCCAACAGCTCTTGGTAACGGGACCCTTCATGAAAGGGAGCTTCCAGGAACACTGGGCCTGAGCCCCCAGACTGAACAGCCACAGGCACGGACCCCTCCCCGTCTTCTTCAACTTCATTACAATAACTATTCACCACAACTAGGGACCTAAGGAAGGAAAATAACCAACCCTGCTGACAATGGAGGCATTCATGATGCCTTTGGGGAGGGGGGAGACCCACATTCAGATGAGCGTCACATAAGTTGCATATGATGATATCCATAGGAAGGGCAGACAGTAGCATGAGGGACTGAAGGAAGGGGAAGAAATCACATCTGGATGTGCTATTAACTCAGGGCCATACAAAGGGGGTGGCCCCAGACTTGGATGTTGTAGGAAAGATGGCAGAAAGAGGAGAGACTCTGTCCAAGCACAGGAGGGAGTGGGAGCCCTCCGAAGGGACAAGGGAGGGCACAGTGAGATAGAAAACTCAGGCATACTCTGAGAACGGCCAGGGCCTTCCTTGGCAGAGCCAGCAGCCAGTGAAGAAACTCCCCCCACAGACAGGGATTAACAGATGATCCCAAACTCAGTGGCTGAGGGCCTTTCCTTGGACACTAAGAAGGAACGTGCCCAGACTCACAGAGCTGGTTCATCAGAGCTAGGCCTCAAAGCTGGACCATCATGACTCCAAGGTCCCCTTGTCTCCACTGGGCTGTGACCTTTAAATGCCAACTGGTATTATTCCTACCATGCATACGACTTTGTTATTTACAGTGTTTTCTTCCTTAAACCTTGACCTTGTCATTGCCTCGGTGACCTCTGTCCTTTTAAAGTTCTGGTCACAGTGATTCAGTACTCACTGACTGATGGACAGACTCCATTCTATTCCATTTAGCCCAGGCTAAATTTAGAGGATACCCTGCTAACCCCTGCAGGCTCGTATCCAGCCTACCCTTTGCTTTTTCTATCTTAAAGAGCCCCAAAACAAAGATAATAAGTAATAAGACAGCTAAGTGGCACAGTGGATAGAGTGTGGGGCAGGAAGTCAGGAAGACTCATCTTCCTGAATTTAAATCTGGCCTCAGATACTTACTTGCTGTGTGACCCTGGGCAAGTCACTTAACCTTGCTTGCCTCAGTTTCCTCATCTGTAAAATGAACTGGAGAAGGAAATGACAAACCACTCCAGTATCTTTGCCAAGAATACCCCAAATGGGGTCATGCAGAGTTGAACACAACTGAAAAACAAAGTCATCACTCTGCAATTCTATAACCAAAGTCAAGGCCCAAGACAAATTCCTAAGATTTTCCAGAGGAGTATTTTTGAAAAGCACTTTCTTTTCATATGGAGAATTTTTCACTGATTTCTCTTCTGAATCTGTCTTTTTAACATAAACATAAATAGGACCAAAGAACACAGGCCCCCAAATTGAGAGTTGAAAGAGCTCTCAGAAGCAATCCAGTCCAACTGTCATTCAATAAATGGACAAACTGAGGTTCGATGACTTGTCCAAAGTCACCTGATAGTAAGGAGCAAAACTAGAACTCAGCAGTCCTGGAGAAGAAAGGAGAAGCTTGTCCAAGCTCACATGCTTCTTTGAGTGGAAGACTCAGGGTTTCATCCTCAGTCTGATAATCAATGCCAAGTATACCCATGGGGGCTTGGGAGTGACTGAAATAGAAAACCCAGCAAATCAGGCTCACCCTGATGACAGAAGCAATATGCCACCAACTGGGGACTCAGTGGTAGTGTAGGCTGGGCAAGTAGGTGCAGAGGGTTGCTACATTGCACTAGCTGGTCCCCACCCCCCACCCCATTATTTCTACAAGTTCTAGATGCACTGAAATCTATTATACATCCAGGATGCTGTTCTCATTCTCAGCAGGTTATAAACTCCCCCAGGGCAAAAGCCATTTAATTTTGGTCTTTGTACTTCCAGAAAACTCAGTGGTATGGCTACAGACCACCAGAGTTAATTCTCTTGTGAGTCTATGATTGACTCTCTTCTATGCGGCCAGGAATCACATTCCTTAAAACTGCCCCTCTCCTTTGAGTAACAGCCTCTCTGTTTCCAAGTCTGACTGGAGGTCAGTATGCCTTGAATTCTCTTGAACTGAAGAACTCTCAGATTGTTGAATGGGGAGCCTCCCACTGGGAGAGCAGTCCACAGCTAGATGCCATGGTTAAAGGGGTGGGAAGGAGAGAACATCCCCTTTCTTGACCCTGTTGCCCAGGGTCACACAGGTAGGAGCTCAGGGGCACACAACACACAGCTTGAACTCTCTGGTACTAACTTAACCTATTCCACTGATTTTAAAGGGTCACCCACAGACATCGCCAATATTTCCCAAACCAATGGCCAGGCCCCACTTCTCATCTGGTCAAAGAGAAATTTGTTCACATTTCCCAAAGACATCAGGAGGCATGAAGGTGTAATTACAGTTAACTAAACCCCTCTCTATTGGTCCCTTGCTACCTATGATTAGAGTCAAGCCTTCCTGGGCTGAGGAGCTGGCCAGAAATCATCTGCTGTCCACTAGTACAAAGGGTTTGCCAACCTGGATATGTTTTTTTTTAAATCTAAGGTTCCTCCTAACTCTAAAT
This sequence comes from Petaurus breviceps papuanus, assembly GCF_028583685.1. NCBI lineage: Eukaryota > Metazoa > Chordata > Mammalia > Diprotodontia > Petauridae > Petaurus > Petaurus breviceps. The sequence goes on along the minus strand of NW_027185797.1, from coordinate 32,154,767 downwards.
CAGGGAGGAGGACAAAGAGGAAGAACAAAGACAAAACTAATTAGGATCAAAGTCCCAAGGTCGGCATGTTTGATAACCTTACCGCAGACGTAAGACGGACAAGAAGTTCATCACTAGTTTCTTCTGTATCTTCAATTTTCTGATGAGCCCTGAAAAATAAGCAGCTAATTACTTTTAAGAGTTTTTTTCAGCTTAGCTTTATTATCCATACTGTGTAGAAAATCAAGGGGCCATCCCAAATCTCAGATTAACCAAAACATCACTTGGGTGACTCGAATCCCACATTGGCCCAGCTATTCTCCTTAAATCAATAAGCAAGCTACCAAATTCAAATAATCATGGGAGTAAGAATTGGTCTCCTAATATCACCCAAGGATTACACTGATATATAAGGTTTGGGCCCAGAATTAGGAGCAATGGCAGGGAGTGGCTCAAAGGCCAATTTGAATTCTTTTCAGGCAGCTTTTCGAGAACATTCTTGGTCAGGTACAAGTTAGAAAAGGCAGACTCTCAGCTTCCTTCCAACTCAAATTCTGACAATTGAGGCAATCCCTGAATGGAATAGGCTGCTTCTGGGAGTACTGGGTTCTCTCTCAATGAGTAGCTCCCCTCAAAGGCTGAATGATGACTTGTATGTAGGACTGGTTGTTGAGGGAATTCTTTAGGTATTGGCTGGTCTAGTGGACCTCAGAGGTTTTGTTATTCTGTGATAAGAAAAAAAAAAACTTCCTAATCATCAATAGGGTCTAAGAATGGAATGGATTACCATGAGAACTCAGACTGAGAATACAGACACCCATGGAGCTACAAGACAAGATGACTCACTTTTAAGAGGATGGTGGATGGGGAGGGACCTCAGCAGGCACCCATTCACCAAAGGCATCACCACTATTTCATGTCTGACAAGTGGTCAGCCAGTTGGAGGGGAACCTCTCAGGGCAGCCCATTCTATATTGAGACAACTCCAATTGTTAGGATGCTTTCCCCCAAGATTCAGCCTCAGTTGGCTTCTCCGCAACTTCCCTCTGTTGTTCCTGGCCCTACCCTCCAGGGCCAAAGAGAATGAGCTCATCTCTCATCCACATGGTAGCCGCCCCCATACTTGAAGATAGCCCTGGTCTCCCCAGAATAGTTTCTTCTTTAGGGTAAACATGCTCAAGTCTTGACTAATGCTCATATAATACTGATTCAAGGTCCTTCACTATTGATGCCCTCGGGACATCTCTAGATCATCAAATGGGGATAGAATTTGTCATTTGTGCTAAGTCAAGCACAGAGACTATTTGGATGATCGATGAAGATGTCTTTGTCATAAATCTTAGGCCTGGAGCACTTAAAAGGCCTTTCTCAAGTATCTGCCATATGTTTAGCCCAGTTCTCAGACCTCTGACATAGAAGAGCATATGGTCCTGTCCTCCAAGAGCCTTCATACTCACTGGTGATAACAGCTGGTGATTATATAACTCTTTAAGGTTACAATACACTTCACATAATTATCTCATTGGATCTCCACAACTCTGGGAGGCAGATGCTAGTATTATCTCCATTACACAGATAAGAAAACTGAGACTGAGAAGGTTAATGATCAGCCCAGGGTCACACAGCTATTAAGTGTGGGAAGAGGTAGACAGGGAAGGCTCCTAGGGAGAAATGCCTCTGAATTTGGAGGCTTACAGAGGAGATAGGAGGGTGTGTGAGGCAGACTGAGCTCCTGTGTGCATCAAAGACAGATCCATTAAGAGTCACAAGAACTTAGATCCAGAGCTAGAATGGACTTCTGAGGCAGTCCAAATCCCTCATTGTATGACAGAACTGCAGTCCAGAGAAGGTCACAAAGAGGATCTTAGATCTGGAGTACATCAAATCCAAACCTCCAATTTTACAGATGGGAAGATTGAGATCCAAAGGATTTGTGACTTGTCCAAGGTCACAGAGAGGATCATGGATCTTGAGCTGTAGGGCTTCAGGGGTCATTTAGTTCTCCACTGAGACTAAGGAAACTGAGGCCCAGAGAATTGGAATGACATGTGCTTAGTCTTCCAGGTAATCAGGAAAACTTTTGCTATGGATAAGAAAGCACAAATTTTGGGTAGGTAAGGTGGGACCAAGTGCCCAATGGATATGAGTGTCCTCAAGAACCAAGAAAGGAGTCTGCATTTGATCCCATAAGTAACAGGGAGTCACTGTGGTTTTCTAAATAAGTAAGGGACATGAGAGAATAGCATTTAGAGGGGAAAAGTCACTCTTATATAAGTTTGTAAGGAAATCTGGAGGTTCCTAAACATGAGGGGGCAGGTTGGAGAGGGGGAGAAGAGAGAAGGAGAGGAGGGGGAGAGGGAGAGGGAGAGGGAAGGAAAGAGAAAGGGAGAGGGGGAGAGAGGAGAAGAGGAGGGGGAGGGAGAGGGAGAGGGAATATCTATATGACTCTTTAGATTAGAAAACTCACTTTCAAAATTTTTTTAGGTAGTCAAAGCAAGACTTTGGCCATGGAGAGCTAGCTGCACGGATAAACAGATAGGTGGCAAATCTGGTTCTAACAAACAATCACTTTAAATACAAGCTGCGGAGCCAGGAGGATTCACAGTAATTACAGCCCTAAGAAAGCAACCCCAAGATCAGAACCCATGATCGATTTCCATTCATAGCTAAGTACAACAAGCCAACTCTCGATTTATCCACAGAGGGCAAAGGGCTTCTCCCTAGACTCAGAAACCCTCTAATAGGAACATCGCCAGGAATTAAAAATGAAAAGCCAGCTGATCAATTCGGGCTTTAGTTTCTCGAAATTGTATTAAGGTCTTTTTTTCTTTTAAATTACACCCTTTCCACCGGAGTTCCTACCTCCAAACCATGGATTTTACAAGATTTCCTAACATACAGGTATGAACCAGTACTCAGGCTTCTAATGCGTAATTTAATTACTCACAGAGCAGAAGGTTAGAGGAGTAATTGACAGGCTGTCTGATAAAAGCAGCAGTGAGAACAAAGGCCTTAGGATTTGTTCATGCTGGCTCTGAACTTCAGAAAAGAAAGCAGACTTCTGCAAAACAGAACAATCTCCATGAGAGCAATTTGTGGGACCCTGGCGATACTCACGAAACGCTCCCTGCTATTTAACCAAGCTTTTCTGAGCTGGGAATGATGTCCTGCTGGCATCGATTGCTCTGCAGGACTCCGGACTCGAAGGAGAATCATCAAAATTATATCTGATGTTTGTCGAGTGCTTTGAAAGTTTGCAAAGCAAGCCATCTCATTTAAGCCTAACAACCATGCCAGGGAGAAAGGTTTCATCATCCTTTTTATAGATGAGAAAATTCAATCACGGCATTCTAGATGTGGAGTTGGAAGAAACTGTAGAGGCCATTTAGGCTAATCCTCTCACTTTATAGATGAGGACACTGAGGCACAGGGAAGGGAAATGGCTTGTCTAAGGGGACACAGACAGTAAGTGGCTGACTCCAGACCTGTCACTCTTTCCCCATCACTGACCTGGCAGTGGAGGCCAAAGCTGAGCAAGTGGGACCCCAAGTGGTGGAACTCAAGAACCTGCTGCTGATCAGATTGCCTTGGCTGTCCCAGGCAGGGAGTCATGTCTTTTCATGTCTCTCTCCCACCAAGAGATGCCTGGTGGTTGAGCTCATGAGCCTGTTGCATTCCATGCTCACACAGCCCCTTGTACACAGCCCATCATAAGTCTGTTTTCAACAAACTGGGGCCAGAACCTTACATAACTTGGGGGAACCCAAACATCCCTGAAGATATACTTTTTTCCATGGGCGTCACCTAGATCTGGGTTGTGGAGATGATAAACAGCCTAATTAGTGTCTCAACAGAAAAAGAGTCTGAGCTTCCTTTCCTCAGCCAGCCTTCGAGTATATGACGTGCCTTCATGGAAGATTAAGAACCTCCCTCTACCAATAGAGCCCGCCATCTCTTCTGTGCTTCAGAGTCTTAGGAGAGTTGCCTAGAGCGATGGGAAATGAAATGATCTGCCTACGGTCACAGGGCCAGTATGTGTCAGAGATAGGACCCAAATCCAAGTCTCCCTGCCTCTGAGGCCAGATCTTTATCCACCATGCTTCTCACTACTGGTATTACTAGTACTATGTTACATGTGAAAAAACAGAAGCAGAGAGATTAAGTGACTTACTAATGGTCACACAGCAATAAGTGTCAGAGTCAGGCCTCAAACCCAGGTCCTCCTGACTCCCAAGTTCATGGCTCTTTCCACTAGGACATGCTTCATTTCCCAAAATCAATCTGTTTAATTATTATTCTAGATCAATGGAATCACTGGTCAGCACCAGTAAATCTGAATAGCAGTAACACTCTTAAGTCTGTGTGATCATACACACATTCTCAAGTCAATTTCAAAATTGTGGAGACAGTCATGGGCAAGGTGCTGTCCTAGGTACTGGGGATTCAGGTACCAGAGGACAATGTTATGTAAATGGATTGACAACTGGTGATGGACTATGTGTGTCATCTGAGGACCAGCCTAAATAGAGACTCGTGCCTAGGTGGGCTGCAGGAGTCTGTGGTTGGGGGCCATAGGAACTATCACACACCATCCATGAAGGGTCACTCTCTCTGTCATTTCAGGAAGAGCCCACAACAGCAAAATCACAGATCCTCAATATACTGATGTAAGCTGAGTGATTCTAGACAAGGCATTTCTCCTTTCTCAGCCTCTCTTTCCTTAACTCTAAAATGGGGCTGAGATTATCTCACAGGATGCAAAAGGCTCCCATTACATGGTCCAGGCAAAGCACTTTGCAGACCTTAAAAATACCAATATTACCTCTTGTAATCATTGTCATCTCAATTATTATTGTTCTATTGAGCCTAGATTGGAGGTAAGCCCAGGTTTCTCCTTTCCAAGTCCCCAGCTCCATTTGGCTAAAACATCCAATTTAGGTTAAAACTCCTAAGCTAATTTTCACAAATGGACAGGTGTAATTTAGGATAAAAGCTGACAGTCTCAGGCCATCTTGAGTTGTAATCTGAAGGGATAGAATTCTCCTCTGTGCTTCTTGGAGACTTATGAACAAATCCTGTTGTGTAGCCAATATGGGTATTTGTTCTGTTTAACACTGCAGAGTCATTATAAGAATTTGGCTTTTCTTTTTCCAGTGGGGGACAGACATGGGAGGGAAAATAAAGGTGCTTGATAATTGAAAATGCAAAATTCAATGACACGTACAAATTTTGAAAACAAAAATAATCTGCCTAATGTACAATCATAAATAACTCATATTTTTGTGTCTATAATAAAGGTGAGTGAGTGGTTCCCTTGACAATATCAAGAAAGAAAGGCTTGTTTACAGATATAATTCTGAAAGTGAAGGAGATGCCTCAGATCAAAAATACAAAGGAAGAAAAACAGAGAGGGGATGGAGCTTTGCAAACAGAATATAGTAATGGCCATCCCCACGCTGCCCACAGAATCTGTGTTCCTCAGCCAGTTTCAACTTCCCTCACCCACTTCCCTTCTTCATTTTCTTTGATTTTTAAAAAAATTTAAACTCTCTAAGCCTTAGTTTTCCCATCTATAAAGTGGGGATGATAAAATATTATAGATTAAGAGCTAGGAAGCACCCTAGAGGTCAACTGTTCCCAGTTCCTTGTTTTACAAAAGCAGAAAAGTGAAGTAAGTTGCCTGAAATCATACAGGTAGGAAGGGATAGAGAAAGGCTTTGTATTCATGGCCTCCCTTTCTACTACACCACACAGTTACCTCACAAAAACTTTGTAAGGATCAAACAAGCTAACATCACATAACAAAACCCTTTGTAAACCTTAAAACATTTCACAGGAAAGGGTGACATTTGTTGAATGCCTCAGGGATTTCAAAGCATTTTACACACCTTTCTGATTTGAGCAACAGCAAAACAGTCCTAGGGAGTGGGCCCTATGGATGTTATTATGCCCATTTTACCAGTGAGGAAAAGGAACTTCAGAGAAGGAAAGTGACTTGCCTAGGGTCATACAGCTACTAAATGTCCAAGGTAGAATTTAAATCGAGTCCTTCCTGACTCTAAGTCTAGCATTCTAGTCCTCAGGCCATGCTGATTCTCATTAATAGCTAATTATTATCATCACTTCTTAGGGTAGTGAGAAGAGGTTAAGTGACTAGCCCGGAGACAAACAGCCAGTATGTCAGACTCAAGACTTGAACCAAAGACCACCTGACTCCAAGGCTGACTCTCTATCTGCTACCGCCATGTTGCCTCTTATAAAGAAGCAACTTTCTAAGATGAATTTGCAGAGTAGGTACCGACCTGTCTTGGGAGAGGAAGCTTCCTCACCAGGAACCCCTCTAAAGCTCATAGGCCTGGTCAAATATAGGTATCACCATCATCATCACCACCATCATCATCATCATCATCACCATCATCATCATCACCATCATCATCACCATCATCATCATCATTATCATCATCACCATCATCATCATTATCATCATCATCATCACCATCACCATCACCATCATTATCATCACCATCACCACCATCATCACCATCACCATCATCGCCATCATCATCATCAACATCCTCATCCTCATCAAGGTCGTCTTTCCTCTGGCCATGCTTTTTCTCTATTCTGGATAAGCCAAGAGGAGATTTTGTTAAAACTTAGCAGCAGTTCCCCCTCACTCTGGATGATGATAAAGAGGCCCTACTTCTCCCTCCTTGTTTTGAACACCGAGTCATTCATATCACATGGAGGTGAACAGAACCAGAGAACGAGACCCCAAGGTGACTGTTTATTTCCCAGAGTTAATGTAGTCCCTGCTCCATTATGCAAATGTGTGGGATACATGTTTTTATTAGTGACCCATTTGCAAATTAGTGCATAGATGACTTATAATGTGATGGACCAGAAGTAGAGAGAATAATTGGTAAATGTTTAAAGACCGAACCAAATCACTGTCCTTTCCTGGGAAATCTCATGAAATTCAAATGAACATGGCATACACCTGCCCTCAGAAAACAGGTAGCTCCATTGGAAATATGCAAAGTGAAAGGATGTTGTTTCCCTACCTTCTGATGAATACCAACCATAATCAACACTGTACCTATGTTTAGCCCCCAGAAGCTTCCACCGGCTTTTCACATTCAAGATGAGCTCTGAACTTTCAGGTCTTTACCCCTACTCTCTCCAAGCCATATTATACACCACTGTCATATTTTTCCATCCCAAAGCAAAGAACCGGTCATATTATTTCCCTACTCAACACCATTTAGAAGACTCCTTTATGCCTTCCCAATAAGGCCAATTCAGGCTTCCTGCTATTTTTCTACCTGCCAAAAAATGTTCCACATTTTTCACATCTTCACTCCCATTATTCACTATGCCTGGGCCAAATTCTGCAACACCACTAATCTCTACCTTTTTGAAATCCTACCACTTCTTTAAAGTCTCAGCTCTAATAGCACTTCTCATCTCCCCCCACCCTGTGGGCAAAATAGCCCTCACCTTCCTCTCCTCTAACAGAACTCTACTGGTACTTCTTATCCATTTACCAATATCCATTATATCTGTGTATGGGTTTTAGCACTCCTAATGGACTTCAGCTCTTAGAAAGAAGGGTTGGTATTATTTTTGCTTCTCTGCAGAAGCTAACAAGGCATTGAACCATTAGTTCATACTTATTGAGTCAAGGTGTGAATAAACCAGTAGCCTTTTCAAAAAAAACTCTCAAATGTATCTGAAGGATAAATGAATCTCCCTCTATTTCTGAACAAGACCATACTGTCTACTTGACAGGCCCTAGGCCATGGATGGAGTACATCTGGCAAGGTGTGGCAATAATGTGTCTTCCTGGAATCTTGAAAATCTGATTTTAAAAAATAAGATGCAAAAGGGAATAGAAGGGGAAAATCTGCCTGATTATATTCATCAGAAACCATCCTGACTATATGTAATGTATAAAGAATAGAGATTGGGGTGGTGGTACAGTGAATAGAGCACAGGCCCTGGAGTCAGGAGGACCTAAGTTCAAATCCAACCTCAGACACTTAACACTTAGTAGCTGTGTGACCTTGGGCAAGTCATTTAACCCCAATTACCCTGGACCTCCCCCTCCAAAAAGCAAAAACAAATAAACAAAGAATAGAGATTTAAATCATTCAGTTCAAAGGAAACAAAATACCAGAAAAGAGCCAATAATTAATCCCATGGCCTCAGCCATCTATACACAAATGCACAACATGTGGTCAACAAGCAAAATGACAGAGATTTTAATGCAAGGAGGAAACTCTGATATTGAGATTCTACCAAACCTTGGTGAGATGAGATCATGACTGGATTTTGGCTCTGGCAGGATTTGTTGTGGTGGTTGAATCGTTTTCAGCCATTTCCAACTCTCTGTGATCCCATTTGGGATTTTCTTGGCAGAGATCCTGGAGTGGTTTGCCATTTCCTTTTCCAGCTCATTTTACAGAGGAGGAAACAGAGGCAAGCAGTGTTTAATGACTTGCCCAGGGGCACACATCTAGTAAATGTTTGGTGTCAAATTTGAACTCAGGTCCTTCTTACTCCAGGCCTGGGGCTCTATCCATGGCACCACCTCGCTGCCCTTCCTGTCTAGAAGGATAGATCTTATTTAAAAGAAACAGGGGATGATGAGAAAAGTGACTTTTCAGCTTAAGATATATTTATGTGAGAAGATCTAGGCATTATAGCCAAGAAATCACAGCAGAGAATATTGGGTTAAAATTAAACTGAAACAGACTCAGAAGAGATACAGGTATTACAACATACTACAGACCATGTGAATTGGAAGAAAGGGACAAGTTCTAGAAATAAGGCAGAAGCCCATTGCTGAGACATGGCAGAGTAAAAACCCCCTTGTTGATTTCATGTCATGTAGTCCAGGGGAACTGGATCCTGGGGTCTTAAAAACAACTTGGCAGGCATGGCTGGGCCACTTTCTCAGATGACTAACTTTGAAGGACCAGGCAGAATGAGAAAGTGACCAGGGAACTGGGGGAGAGCAAACGACTCAATTATCTTTAAAAAAAATTGAAGAGAATAAAATCTTCCCACAACAAGTCAGTGAGCTTGTCATTGGCTTCAGCAAAATTCTGAAGAGATTACTAAACGGATTGTTGGTGAAAATCTAGAAAAGAGCCAGCATCGCTTCCCCCATAGTGTGATGTGGAAGCCAAAAAATGTCCTTCCTCCCTCAGGCAGGACGCGTTAAGAGGAGCACAGGGGTGAGGACCAGAGGCAGACAGATCTGCTGCCTTTGGATGGACAGGATCCCGCTGTGCTCACTTCTGGGGAGGAGAAACCCAAAGTACTGCTAAGTTGTCAAGTATCCAGAAGAAGATGACCAGGAGAGGGAAGTACCTTGAGCCTGTGCATTTCAAGACCCAGCTGAAGAAATAGGAAGGTTTAGCTCAGAAAAAGAAAGACTTAGAGGGCAAGGAAAGACACGTCTTTGAAAACTTGAGGGACCATCGGGTGGAAAAAGGGCAGGACTTGTGTTTCTTGGTCCAGAGGACAGAGCTACAAGCAATGGGTGAAAGTTTCAGAAGCAAACCTGGGCTTGAGGCTAAGGAAAAACTCCCTAACAAATCGCGATGACACAAAGTGGAATGAATGTGTCGTGGGTTTCCCCTTACTGAAAGTCCTCTAGGAAAGGGGGTATGATTCCTCCTCGGGGAGGGGGTGGAGGAAATTCTCTCTCAGCCATGATCTAGACTAGGACAACCTCTGAACTCCCTTCCAAAGCAGGGAATCTGCGCTGTTTCAAAGCTAAAAAGTGATTTACCTACTGCTAATCATGAAGGGAACTAAGTCATCTTAGAGTCTGTTATGTTCCAGACCAGGCTCAAAGCTACCAAGCTAAAGAGGGTTAAATCAAATTCCAATATATAACAAGGATCAGGTAAAAGAAAATGGCTATGTTGGTTATAGATAAAGGTCAGTAAGTAACTTTTCTTTTTCTTTGTTTGTTTCTTCTTTCCTTCCTTTCTTCCTTCCTTCCTTTCTCTTTCTTTCTCTTTCTTTCTTTCTTTCTTTCTTTCTTTCTTTCTTTCTTTCTTTCTTTCTTTCTTT
>NW_027185797.1:32102655-32144599 GCF_028583685.1 Petaurus breviceps papuanus | reverse complement strand
TCTCTCTCTCTCTCTCTCTCTCTCTCTCTCTCTCTCTCTCTCTTTCTTCCTTTCTTCTAGAAGATGGATTACCCTTAGGCTAAAACCCAAAATCCATCTTCCCCTCTCCTGCCCTGGGCCCCCACTTTGGGCGCCCTGTCCCAGCTGGAACTCCTCTGCTACTTTTCATCCATTTTTACATATTCATGATATAGCATTTCACTATCAAGTGATAGCAATCAGGATTCATTTATTTTAATTTGCCAAATGTTATGTTCTGATGATTTCCCACCAGGCTGTTGAGCCCTGTTCTTAGGAAAGGAAAGTCACAACTTGGCAGATGCCAAGCTAGATGAGCCCCAGGAAGCCGTTGTTTGGCTCCACATTGGGTTTTCTCGCCCTCTTGATTTGAGCCTCCCCATGTAGCAGTCAGAAGGGAGAAGAAGCTGAGTCAGAGAGTGTGTCACTTACAGGTCACAGTCGTCTCCCCTCGATGGGCTGAGTGGCACCAGCTGCAGCAGGAGACGCACCCCATTCTGCCACTCCTCGGCCCTTTCATATTCACAGTACAGATAGCTGCACTCATCTGAGGAAAACTGGTAGAAAACGTAGGTGTCCTGGAAATACAGCTGCTGGTCCACTGGGGGGAACAAAAAGGGATCCATTAGTTCAAAAATCTACCCAGGCTTCCTTTCTAGCTCATGTTGGAGACATAATGGCACAGTATGTATTTTTCTTTTCAAATGCCAGGCCTTCCAACAGGACTATCTTTTCCTCTTTAAATTCCAAAGCTACAAGAATCTGTGAATAACTCCCTCCTCAGATGCAGGTTGCAACCCCTCTATAACAGTAGACAGTCTGAGAATTTCCAGGATCACTGCTTCAGAGATGAAATGGACGTTTGAGGCCAACTTGTCTAACTCCCTCGATTTCTGGAAGAGAACTAGAGAGCTGGAGCGCTGGGAAGTGCCCTGAGAAGCTATTGGAGCCAATCCACCCATCTGCCAGATGAAGAGACTGAGGCCCAGAGACACGCAAGAAAAGAAGCAGCAGAAGGAAGACTAGAAGCCGGGTTCTCTGAGCCCAGAGCCAGTTCTTCCCATACAGCATGTGTGTAGATCCTGCCCAGCCATGCTGACTGGAAACAGCCATTCACTTCCAGCTTCTGTTTCCACATCTGTAAAATGGGGATGATAATAGCATGTACCTTAGAGAAGGTTACGAGATTCAAATGAATCATACGTAGGACGCTTTCCAGTGCTGTGGAACTATTAGCAATTGTTGCTATGTGGCATAAGAATTCAGTGCCTCACGATAATAAGAACCGACACTTACCTAGGACTTCATGCATATGCTTTCATCCACACCTCGTACTTCAGATGTGAAAAAAGAGGAAGAGAGGACATGTCTCTGGCCACATAGCTAGTAAGTGTCAGCCAATATGCACTGATTAAACACCTATGCTATATGGCAAAGGTGAGATTCAAACTTAAGGACTCTTCAGGACTCTGGGCTGCCTCTTACCCTAGAGCAGAACAGGGTGCCAGCCTCCTGCCCCAGCCAAGCTCCCAGCAGCCTCCTGCCCCAGCCAGGCTCCCCAGAAACCTCCTGCCCCAGCCAGGCTCCTAGTAGCCTCCTGCCCCAGCCAGGCTCCCAGCAGCCTCCTGCCCCAGCCAGGCTCCCCAGAAACCTCCTGTCCCAGCCAGGCTCCCAGCAGCTTTCTGCCCCAGCCAGGGTTACCAGAAGCTTCCTTGCCCCTACCTAGGTTGGCCTTAGACAATGGTCCATCACCAGACCCTTGCTCAAAGGTTTCCCATATTGGTCAGACCTCCAAGAATTCATGTTCCCCTGGTGAGGCCTCCTAGGCCCAAGGTCCCTCCCATGATACAAGGAACCAGGGGACACACTCTTTACACTCTAATTTTCACAAGCAGATCTCCCTAAGTTTTCTATGGTTGGTTCAATACTTTCAATGATATATGCAAACAGAAACAACAGAAAATGGAACCTAATAGGGAAGAAGAATTTTAAGTGGCGCAAAAAATAAGGAAAGCAGGGGCGACTAGGTGGCTCAGTGAATAGAACACCAACCCTGGAGTCAGGAGGACCTGAGTTCCAATCCAGCCTCAGACACTTGACACACTTACTAGCTGTGTGACTTTGGGCAAGCCACTAAACCCCAATTGCCCTCCAAAAATCAAAAATAAATAAATAAGGAAAGCATCTTTATGACTTTATAGGACGAGTCCAATGCTGAGGGTAAGGTTTAGACACAAGGCCTCATGTCATTAAGACTGAGCCATACCCTACTGCCCACTGGACTTCAGGAAAAACTAACTCTTTCAGATTCCAAATAGGAATTCATTCCATTTTCTAAACAGGTTTCTAAACTAGGGCTAAAAAAAAAAAGCCAATATATTTCAATTCAATTCAATAAATTAATAAATGTCAGACACTGTGCTCGCCACAGGGGACACAGCATAGCAGAAGAGAAAGAACATTTTCTCTGAAGTAAGAGAAAGTCCTGAGCCTGACATGTGTGGCATTAGGCTAGACATTCCACCTCCCTGGGCCTCAGTTTCCTCATCTGTATAATAGAGTAAATGACTTCTGATGTCTCTTCCAGATCTAAACCTATGACCTGATAAATCCTGCCCCTGATTTCCAGGAGTTTCCATTCTGCTTAGACAAAGAGAGGTCGATGGAAGATATTTGGTGTGGAGGAGGGGGATCAGCAAAGGTCTCTGTCTCTGTGTAGTTGGAGGGACTCGAGCTGAACCTTGAAGGATTTTAGAGAAGGGAGAGCATGCCAGGCAAGAGGAAGCAGCCTGCGGGAGTGCGTGGAGATGGGAGGTGAGATATGGCCTGGAGGGAACCTGGTTAGTTCATCCTGAACACAAAGTATCTAGGGGGAGTAACATGTAGCCAGCCTGGAAAGCAGGGCTAGAGCCACACTGGGAAGGTCTCATTGTATCCAGCCTCTCGGTTTCCCTATGACACTGGAGTGTAAAGGTCACCCAGCATCAACCAACCTCTTGGGTTTCAATATTCCCATCTAAAGCCCCACCATGGGCAGCATTAGATAAAAAATCCTTGTCTCCTGAAATCAGGCCCTTCCTTCCCCACCCACACCCTGCCAAACCACAGGAACTGACATTAATCACTCTCAATTTAGCTGCCCTCCCTGCCCCCAGGACTCCCCTTTAAAGTGTAGCTTTCACAGATGGTGGGGTGACTGAGAGTTGGGGAGTCCTAAGTCTGACTTAAAAGGAAGTAAGCTTTCTCACCATCTGACAGACAGTCTCTGGAAACAACTACAAATCAGTCAGGAAAAACCACAAATGTATAGCAATTCAAGATGTTCCTTATTTAAAAAAAAAAAAACAAACCCAAACCAAACTATAAGAAAACAAAAACCCAGTGTGGGAATGTCCCAGGAAAGGGAGAGAGGACAGGGACCAGAGCAGAGTCAAGTCTCTGTCCTAGCAGGTAGGGCACAACCATTTCTCTAAAAGGCTGATGACCAGTAACTGTCTCAGAAAATCTACCCAACCTCTACCAACACCTACTTCTCCATATCATGAGTGATACAAAGATATTCATGGTGGCTGGGGGGGGGAGGGTTTGCCAATACAGATGAGACACACTCAGTTGTTTTCTTTATTTTTTGCGCTTTTTGCAGGGCAACTGGGGTTGTGACGTGCCCAAGGTCATACAACACGCTCAGTTTTTGCCCATTTATAAAGAGGGCAAGGTTTGGTTTGCTAAGGGACCTACTGTTGATCAGTATTTGTATCAGTTCTGGGGTAGCGGACTGAGCCATTCTCCAAACCAGGAACACCTAGGTTCAGATGATACCTCTGCCCCACACTGCCTATGTGACCCATGAAACTCACTAAGATTATAGGGAGCAGAAAAAACAATAAAAGGGATAGGCCTGAACTGATAGAAGGAGCCTCCAAAATGGGAATGCCATATACCAATGAAGCCACAGGCTCGATGGAAAAGAAGGGACTAGATCGGAGATACCAAAGAGCCAGTGTTAGGCTACAAACCTGAGAGAATGATCCCCATGTCCAGAAGCAGCTGCCACACACCAACGGCCATCGAGCGACACTGAACGAAAGGACAGTTCTCCAAAAGCCAGTCCACAAGCTCAGATCCCACACAGCTCCTCCTAGACAAACATGGGACAATTGTAAATGACGGATGAGGAAGATGAGGAAAGTCTTGAATGGCCTTAGCATTATGAGCTGAATGAGGGGAGAGAGGTGCAAAATAGCCCCAGTGTCCTGGACCCCTGGCAGACCAAAGATGGGTTACTGGGCTCCTTCCTGGATCTCATATTCTAGGCAAGACACTGATCCTCTGGAAAGTGTCCAGAAGGGGGTGACCTTGATATTGACAGAATTAAAACCTTGTTACTCAAGGATGAGTTGGAAGATTTGGGGACTGCTAAAGTTGGAGGCAAGTTTTGTATCCAAGCTCCTGATTTAGAGCTGGCAAGGAGTGCAGAGGGCAGCTAGTGAGACTCCTCTCAAAGATGAGGGAAGTGAGGGCCTATGGGAATGGAGTGGAAGGATGAGCTGGATCGTGGGGCCTTAGCATGGGGTCTGCAGATGGCTTTACTGGGGAGAGGTTTCAGAAAGGTCACGACCTTGACTGGTGAAAAAGACTTCACTTTCATTCTTCTCTGAAATCCAGCATTCCCTTCAATTATGTAAAAAAGATGATTGTGAGAAGGGACCCAGAGGCTTCACCAAGTGCCAAAGGGGTCCATGGCACAAAATGGTCCAGACTATCACCCTAAGCTGCCTCCCAATGCTGAGACACCACGGCCCTAAGATAACAACACTGATCCGGATCTGCAGGATATGAACTCTGAGGTGTCCCACCATTGTGGTCAGGGGAGAACAGCTCACAGGGGAAAGGACCTTCAAGGCCGCCCAGTTTAATGCCTTTATCTGATGGATGGAAAACAATTCAAGACTGTAAATGACCTGCTCAATTTTATACAGCTAGTGAGCAGTCAAGGGCCATTTGAACCCTGGTCCTCTGACTGCAGATCCGGCCCTTCCCACTGTCCCACACTCTTTCTTTCACTCTTTATTTGGAATGCTCTTACTGCTCCTGCTCTCCCCCCCCTCCTCCTTCCCCTCCTCTTTTCTGCCTCCTGATCTTCCATGCTTCCTTCAAGATTCAGCTCAAATCACACACACACACACACAGAGTGTATACATATGGGTCATGTTACATAGTCATATGATGGGTCATAGATTATGGGTCATAGACACATATATGTGGGAAATGTGTATATGTGATATATATCCATAATGTAGACATATAATTAAAATATGATCTAATACAAACTACTATATTATAGACACAGATATTATACCATTGTTTTCATGTTGTCTTCCCTATTTGAATTTAAGCTCCTTGAGGGCAGAGATGATTTTCACCCTTTTTATGTCCCCAGTGCTTAGCACCATACTTGGCATTTAGTAAGTACCTCTTGACTGAAAGACTGACAACTTCCCTGTGCCTCAGTTTCCTTGTCTACAACATGAGGAGGATGGACTAGATGACATCCAAGGTCCCTTCTGGCTCTCAGTGTATGGTCTATGAGCTATGAAAATTTGAAAAGTAAAACTCACACCCACTGAAAGAGTTAATCTTAATTAACAGAAAGGCGTAGGGGGCTATGAAGGCGACAGGTGACAAATCTCCAATACAGGAGGCCCGTATGGGGTCAGAGTTTGGAACTTTGGACAAAGCATCTCTGAGGCAAAGCGAGGCGCCGAAAAGAGTGAATGAAGGACCTGGATTCGAACCTGCCTCCAACCCTGATGAGATGTGAGACCCCAGCCTCAGTTTCCTTATCTGCAAAATGGGGATGATGATGGTGGTGGTGGTGGTGATGACACCTCCTTCCCAGGGAGGTGGGAGGCTCCGATGAGATGACAGCCATAACACGTTTGAAAAGCTTAAAGCCCCTTCTAGAGGGGAGCCCTGAAGATGACAGGGATGATAACAAGGTCAAGTTACCGAGATGTTAAGTGACGTCACAAAGAACAATCAGTGCAGAGATTTCAAAGAACAGACAGCAGGAGACGTGTGAGGAGCACCCAGGGCTCACTGCTGAATTCTCCTGATGATATAATGGAAAGAGCGTTCCATTTGGAGTCAGTGTGTCAGCCTAGATCAGCCTAGATCCATTAAGCACGTCCCCTGCGCACATCCCTGCGCTAAGGAGCAGGAATACCGAGAAAGGCCAAAATGTCCTTATCCTTAAAGCGATCACACTCTCCTGGGGAAAACCACAAATCCATCTCCAGGCACAAGCACAGTGCCTAGAGCTGAAAAGAACAGGGACAGCTGGAATCAGGAGGAATGCTGTTCAAATCTCAGCCCCCCGCTGGGTGACCCTGGGAAGGTCACTCAAGTTTCCTGAGTCTCAGTTTCCTTACCTGTAAAATGGAGTTCATAAAACCCATAGCACTGGCCTCACAGGCTCAATTGTGAAGATCAAAAGAGACAAGGTGTGTGAGTATTTTACAAATATTCTAAGTATACTCTATGAATGTCAGCAATTATTATTATTGTTGATATAAAAATTCTAGTAAGTGCTGTTAAAAAAAAGTCTTGGGGCTTGGAAAGCATTTCACAGAATAAGTATCCTGTGCTAAATATTTCTTTTTAAAGATAAGTTTTTAGCAATATAAAAAATGCTCTAAATCACTATAGATTAGAGAAAGGCAAATTAAAACAATTCTGAGGTACCACCTCACACCTATCAGATTGGCTAACATGACAGAAAAGGGAAAATGAAAAATGTTAGAGGGGATGTGGGAAAACTGAGACACTAATGCATTGTTGGTAGAGTTGTGAACTGGTCCTACCATTCTGGAGAACAATTTAAAACTGCCCAAATGGCTATAAAACTGTGCATACCTTTTGTTCCAGTGTAATGGTAATGTAATTTGAATTTGAAGATCCCTTTGTGTTGGCAAAAGTAGCAGGTACTTAACACTTAGTAACTGATCAAGCCTTTGATTGGGGGAACAGACTGTATGAACTCCTGTCTCCAGTTACTAATGTAATAGGAAGGGGTTGGCTGAAGGAAGTAGCTAATACTGTGTATATAAGAAAAGCCCCAGAGAGGCACAGGCAGAATTTTCTTGAGACCAAGATCTGGTGGCAGAGCAGCTACAGAAGAATGGAGAACTGAGTCCTGAGAACTTGTGGTGGTGGAGCTTCTTCTGAACAGGATCCCAGGAGCCCAGAGCCAGGAGGCCAGAGCCAGGAGCTGCAGCCAGGAGCCCAGAAGCCTAGAATATGGAGCCAGGAGCCCCAAAGCCCAGGAGCCAGGAGCTCAGGTGACTGAAGCACGACTGGGATGCTGAGACTTTGTTTGTTTGTGGCTTGGTTGAGCCTTGAATTCCCTGGAGCAGCAATGGTGAAGGAGCTGACATGGACCAGACCCTGTGAATGCCAGTGTGGAGCCCAGAGAGCTGGTCAAGGAACTGGGAGCTGTCTGCCATTGAACCCAGGTGACAGTCTGGTGAATCCAGGTAGAATCTGGGACCATGGAAGGGGATCCAGGGAATCTGAGAACAAGCCCCAAGTCAAGATGAAAAGACCTCTCCTTGGGTACTGAGTGATTATGGAATTTTAGTTTACTAGTTACCTAAGGGGTGGAGGGTTTTGTGTATGATACTTAGTAAGACTTTGCAGAATAAATGACTGATTGTACTTTGAGTACTTTGAGATATTGTTACTGATAAGTGACTGATTGAGTTAATCAAAACTGCCCCATGAGTGGAAGACTTTGACTATTGTACTTTGAGACTATGTTGTGAATATTATATTGTGATTTTCTGTGATAAGTTGTAATATTGTGAATGCTGTACCTTGATTTCCTGTGGATGTTTTGCTTTGATTTGTTATGGAATAGAGTGATCACTATACTGAGTAATCAGAACCTTAAAAGCTGTTCACAGTAGCATTCTTCTGGAAAGCTACTGTGAATGGCCTTACATCCAGCTATACAACGTTGGCTTGCCAAAGATTAAAAAGGTGGGGGAGAACCTATTTCTACAAAAATATTTATAGCTGCTGTTTTTGTGATGGCAAAGAATTGAAAATTGAGGAGATGTCTATTTATTGGGGAATGGTTGAACAAGTTGTAGTATATGATTGTGACTGAATACTACTGTGCTTTAAGAAATGACAAGCAGGATACTTTTTTTTTAAAGCCTGGAAAGACTTACATGAACCAACGCAAAGTGAATTGAGCAGACCCAGGAGAACATTGTACATAGTAATAGCAATATCATATGAAAATCAACTGTGAATGACTTAGCTACTCAGTTCAATGCAATGACCCAAGACAATTCCAAAGGGCCCATAATGAAAAATGCTATCCACCTTCAGAGAAAGAACTGATGGAGTCTGAATGCAGATCAAATCATACTTTATTTTTTGTGGGGGGGGGGGTTTGGTCTACGTTTTCTTTTACAACATGACTAATATGGAAATATGTTTTGCATGATCGCACATGTATAACCTTTATCAAATAGCTTAGCATCTTAGGGAAGAGGAAAAGGAGGGAGGGAGGGATAAAATTTGAAACTAAAAAATTTTAAAAACAAAAGTTAAAATTGTTTTTACAGACAATCTGGAAAAACAATATTATTTTAAGAAATTTTATTGAGGTATTTGTTTTTCAACACCACCATTGTTTTCCCCAGTAGCCCTCCCTACTGGGGAAGGGAGCCATCCCATAGGACATAGACTATTTTTAAAGAAAGAGAAAGAAAAAAGAGGGAGAAAAATCAGCATAGCTGACAATACATCAGTATAAATACTAGCTATTACTAATACAGGCAAAAAGTCTGAAAACACGTATAGTATGTGACACTTTGTGGATCTCCTGCCTCTTCAGGGGGGTCGGCAGGAGTGTCCCCTCATATCCTTCTTTTGAGCCTTGTTTATAATTTTGCGATGTTACTCTGAGGGTTTTTTGTGGTTACTCTTTCTACTTTGTTGTTGCAGTCATTGTATATATTGTCTTTTGGCTCTACTTAACCCCTGGGCAAATCCTTAAACCTCACTGAGCCTCAGTTTCCTCATATGTAAAATGAAGATGTTGGACAAGACAGTCCCTGAGGCTCCAGATCTAGGCTCCAAGACAGTCCCTGAGGCACCCTCCAGCTCCAGATCTAGGCTCCTATTATTTTCTAACAAAGACATGTCTCGAGACTTTGAAATAGCAGATGTTCATTCTGAGTCATGAGGAAGCACCCAGGCACATTAGCATTCTGCACAGGTGAGTGAGTGGCTAAATTATCCAGCAAAGGTGCTTGGGAGCCAGCCTCCGACTTCTGCTACTGAGGAAATGTAGTGTTTGACACACAGATTATTTCAAAGTCTCCCAGATTAAGTTGTTCTCCAAGCAGACTGGCAATGTGACTTTTCAATTTATTTGTGGAGCTCATGGTAATGGGAAACACTCTATCCCTTGCCATCATGTTAGCAACTTGTGTCTCTGTCCATGGAAGAAAAAACCACTTCTGGCAGATCGCCAGGGATCTGAAATAGCAAAACTCCCGCTCTCCACCCCATCTCCCACCTCCAGGAACAGGTGGGGTGTTTCATGCCTCACTTGTCTCCTCCAGGATCCTGACTCATCTCTATCCTCTCAGCGTCTTCAGGAGAAAAATAACTTGAGTCGATCCCCCTGGAGATATGCTACCAAGAGCTGTCACAGACGCTGAGGCCGTGGTGTCAGGTTAATGTGGTGAGACTGAGTCAAAGCACCCACAACTCACTGCCAGCTCCCACAAGGAACCAGAAATAGATCCTGTTCTAGGTGGAGACCAGAATAATAACAACAACATTAACTGACATCTAGCAGTCACTTCAAGGGCCCAGATTCCCTTATTTAAGCCTCCTAATCCTGGGAGGTGCTGCTGTCATCATCCCCACTGTATGGGAGAGTTTAACTGGCTTGTGTTGACATTCGTGTTTAAAAAGCTTTGTGTCAGAGTCAGGATTTGAACCCAGGTCTCCCCTGATGGGCAGTTAAATTCAATGGAAGTTTTAGTCTAAGAATATACCTGGGATACTCTTAAGAAGATAAAATTCTGGGGTGGCTAGGTGGCACAGTGAGTAAAGTGCCGGCCCCGGAGTCAGGAGAACCAGAGTTCAGTTCCGGCCTCAGACACTTGACACCCACACAAAAAAAACTAGCCGTGTATACTTGGGCAACTTACGTAACCCCAATTGCCCTCCAAAAGGCAAAAAAAAAAAAAGAAAAAAATCTGTTTGGCTTTTGTGCTTGTTTCACTAGAGATACTGCAAACTTTAGTCTAAAGTAACGAATGAATCTAATATGGTGAAATTCAATAGATATAAATGTAAAATAATGATCTGGGGGTCTTAGTGGACTGCAAGAACCATCTGAATCAAAGAATATAATATGATTGCCAAAAGGCTGGAGTGGATTTTGGGTTGCATTAAGGCACAGAATCTAAGGAAAGGACAGTCCCAACATATGTGGCCTTGGTTGGGGTAGTGTTTGGAGTTCTGGGTTCAACAATTTAAAAGGACATCGATAAGCCAGAGGGCAGACAGACCTAGGCTACAGGACAATGAAAGCTTAGATGTTGGTGCCTTATGGAGATCAGTCAAAGGAACTGGGGATTTTCAAGATGGAGAAAAAAAGACTGGAGTGAGGTGGGGCAGGGGAGGCGACATGAAAACTTGTTAATGTATAAGGATGGGGGAGGGGTGATTGAAAGAGTCACCCTTATAGTCTCAAAGAGAATTCCCTACACCCCCATACCTTTATTCAGTTGGATTGCCTCTTGGATTGAGTTCTATAATCAATCAATCAAATGTTTCAGCTAGCTGTGAAGACAAGTGCCTGAAGTTGAAGAGTTCTGTGGGGTGTGCACTTTCATGCTAACTGGGTCGTCTTAATAAAAACTCATTTCTCAAAGCTAATTAAGTCTGGTTGACTACTTGATATCAGTTAATGATCAATGGGGAGAATAATGATGGGGACTCATGAGTGAACTATGCTCAAATCCCCAACCTTCTGAATTACCCCTGAGAGCCCTTCAGGGAACAGTATTTAGCTGCCCTCAGTGGACCTGACCTGCTGGGCTGAATGAGCTTGGAAGAATGAACCCCTGAGCCTCTGCTATTCCAGAATTTAAAGAGCCATCACAGGGCGATGGGGGGGGGGTTGGGGAGGGAGGAGAAATTAGGAATGTCCTGTTTTGTTTAGAAGGCACAGATAGAAAGAGTAAAGGGAGACTTAGATTTGCTCTCAGGAAACACCCCCTAACATTAGAATTACTCAAAACTGGACCTGGCTATTTCAGGAGTAGATTTGGCCTCACTGGAGGCTTCAGGCAAAGACTGGATAAGCAGGAATGTTATCTATCTATATTGTCAGATAAGGATGGCATGGGATGGCCTTTAGGGCCCTTCTAACTCTCTGAGGTCCTGAGTATCTAGCCTTCCAAAGAGCTTCCAACACACAGCATAGCACAGTGTTTGGCCCACAGAAAGCATTTAATCCATGTTTACTGATAACTGAGTCTACTGGGGAGCCAGTAATTCCTGGGGTATTTGTGGATGGTAATGTGAGCAGAGCAGAGTGACAGCAGAGGTGAGGGTGGGCCTTCCCTGAGATAGCTCCCTGTCCAGTATACACTGAAGGTGAGTTTGGCCAAAACCCTAATTTGAGTTCTAAAGCTCATGTCCCTAACAGACCTGCTCTGAGCACATGGCTACCTGAGGGAACTCAAACGTCATCCACCACATGCAAAGGCAGTCAAGCCAAGTGTAGCTGTCCTAGGTGCTGGAGGTAAAAAGACAAACATGCATCAGGCCCTGCCCTCAAGTGGTTTGTATTTGATTCGGAGGATCCAGTAAATGTAGTGTTCAGTACCTAAAGAAACAAAGTAATTTCAAGGAGAGAAAACATTCTCATATGTGAGGAGCCAAGTCAGGACAGGTCTCACTTACAAGACAGCATCTGAAGTGTTCTTTGAAAGAAGTCGGGGATCCTAAAGGGGCACTGGGACTGGAATCAGGAAGACTCATCTTCTGAGTTCAAATCATGATTCAGACACTTACTGGCTGTATGATCCTAGACAAGTCACTTAACCCTGTTGTCTCAGTTTCCTTATCTGTAAAATGAGCTGGAGAAGGAAATGGCAAACCACTCCAGTAACTCTGCCAAGAAAACCCCACACGCGGTCCTGAAGAATGGGACACAGATGAAAAAAAATGACTAAACAACAATAGAAAGTGTTCTAAAAGGTTGAGGTGAGTTAGTTAAGCTTTTCAAGCCCAAGGTTGGTCCGTGTGATTTCTTCTGAGCCCCACCTAGCCAGGAAACAAAGTAATGATTTTAAGCAGCCATTTTTATGATGATAATCATCAATGAAGTTACCTGTAAACTCCTTTAAGGTTCACTCTGTCTTTTATCAGGTCAGATGCTTGCACCGTAAAGATATTCCTCAGGGCTCTCCCAGCACAGGAAGAATTCTCTCCATAAATCTATGAAAAAAATGAATAAAAGACTTTAAATTTGAGGCCAAGTTCTATGATTTGTCCAGTAGTCACAATGCAGCACACAAAGAACACAAAGCACTAAGCTACTGCTCCTAGAAAGTCTTATAGCTTGCCTATATGATATGTGTGTAGACACTGACCATCTTGGGCACATCTCTTTGGTATCAGCCAATGAATGCTATTCATGTGAATGGATGCAAGTCACTAATGGGTTGATTTTTTTCTTCACATGCCAAAAGCTGTTTCATTGAATTCATCAGAGTTAAAAGAGGCAAAGATCCCCCAGATAAGGAGTTAGGTGTGTCATTGGCCCCTGCTCTGGTCACACCTACATGGAAGCAGATATTTAGTCCTGGTTAATCTGTATTGGGAAGAATCATCCCAAGTTAAAGAGGATTCAGCAGAGAGCAAGCCAGACAGGGAAACAACTCAGGGAGTTTGGTGCTATTGTCATCCTTACTTTATGGAGGACAAAACTGAGGCTCAGAAAGGTTAAGGAACTTGCCCAGGATCACACAGCTGGTGAGTGTCTAAGGCCAAATCTTCACTCGAATCCTGTCCTTTATCAATTTCAACATCCAGCTGCCTCAGTATGAGGATTTCTTGAAAGAACTGAGGCTATTTAGTCTAGATGAGAGAAAATCAAGGTGTTTGTGGTAGGGTGGGAGATGAAGATATCGAAAATAGATTCAAATATTTGAAAGGCAGAAGATGGATTCGATGTTCTTTTCACCACAGAGGGCAGAACTAGAAGAATGAGTAGAATCTGCAGAGGTGAGTTTAAGTTCGATACTAGGACAGTTTTCCTAACAGAACCATCCCCCAGCAGAATGAACCACGACTGGGGAGGGGGCTCCCAGATGTTGCAGGCCTTCGAACAGAAGCCAAATGACCATGCTCAGGGGAGGAATTCTCATTCAGGCATACAGTTAGACTCCTTGGATTGTGAGCCAGACCCAGTTCTGGGATTCTAAGATCCCTCTTCATTTTGCACAAAAAAGTTGTCCCTAATTCTGCATTAGTAAAGCAAGACGCAGTGAAAGCAGCATTCCAAATTGCATCTGCCCCATAATCATACACATACATACGCCTGCCTCTTGAGATCTGAGAGGACTGTTTGTCCCTGGCTGGGTGAACACCTTACACATGGACAGAGTCGGAACATTCCTAAATCTACAGTGGGGGGGTTCGGACCCACACTGGGAACTTCTCCCGGCTCATCTGTTCACAGCATAGCATCAACAGGAGCTAATGTAGCTCATGGCCTCATCTGTGGCTGATTCACTAAATGATCCAGAGTTTCATGGCTTTGTCTCTTCCTCTTCTCAATACACACTTGCCGTGTATCATTCTCATTCCTCAGCACAGGTCTGGAATTTGTTAATTATGCAAGAAGTTAAGCACCAGCTCGCTCGGAGGCACTTACACATGTTGTGCTTTTGTTCATTTTAAAAATAAAATTCTAGTTGTTTGGAAAACTCCATTCCCTGAACCCTGAAGTTCTAGGTTTCTGCCTAAATGGGGGTGGGGTAGGGTGGGGAGTAGATGCTCCCACTCTTTATCCACAGTGAGAGATCTCATTGCATTTCCTATCCCCAAGTCCCAGAGGGGGGGGACACAGATGTAAGATTTGCTCTTTTTCCGTGAAGGACAACTGTATTTTTAAATTTTGTTTTGATTTGGGGAGGGTGTTATGGGAATGGGAATCTGAAGATCTTCCCTGCCCCTTGGCCCCTTGATAGGCTTAAGTAATTCTGAGAACCTTCCCTGATTTGAAAATATACTCTGCCCCCTAATAGGCTGAATATCTTGTTACTTTGTGATTGGGCAGTGGGTCAAGAGGGTTGTGACATTCTCTGAGTCAGGAGAAGGCTATCTATACCCTGATGTGAGGTCTTGCTTTGGGGCTCACTTTGGGAAGAGTTGTGTGATTTGGCCAGTTGAAACTCTAGGCAGTTGTTAAGCCCCCTGGCTTCAAAAACCCAGATGCTGGTGCTTCCCTTTCTGGTAACTAACTAGGTATGGATGTAATGGTCAGACAGCCAGAAGCCTGTCTGCTGATTTGTTTCTCTGTCTGCTTGTAACTTCTGTTTGTATTCTCTGAAGTTCAGGGTACTGACTTTTCCCCCTGAATTAGGTAAATGATATATGTTCGATTGATTAAACTAAGATTGTTAACCCATTTTGAGTTGCTTTCCTTTAGAAAAGCAGATCTAAGAGCCTGTGCTAGCAGTCATCCTGGGTGTGCTGGGGTGCTTACTGCTACAGAGGGTTCTAGGAACATGACCCAAGTGCCCCTGAGCTGGCTCCTGATTTGACCATTTGCCTGATGCGGTGCACACACACACATTAGCTTCCAGTCAATCAAACAACAAGCATTTATTAGGTGCCCAATATGTGCCAAGAAATGGGGACTCAAATACAATGAATCCTCTCCTTGGCCAAGTTTTCCATTTATATATTTACAATGTGCCATGTTTGAATGTCTCTGATTGTAAAACTCTGAGAGATCCAAGCTGATGCAACCACCCACACTTTTGCTCCCCCGTTTCAGGTATGATTAGGTATGGTTTTTGTTGTTGCTGTTGATTAACAACCTTGTCCCCTTCTTTGCCAAGGTGGGGGCTACTTTGAGTATGGATCATGACATAGAAGGTTGCACTTGGAGGATGCACTGCTTAGTTTTTAATGAACTGGTTTTTTCTCTGATATTCTTTGTTTTAAAGGACATCTCTCTGGGAGGGAGAAAAAGTATGGCTGACCTAGGAAGGAAGAGGTTTTAAAATTGACATCTTCTTTACAAATGTCATAAGGGGGTAAGTAACGGCGAGGAAGACCATCCTGCTATAGTTGTTCGGCTGTTACAGTGATGTCTGACCCTTCATGACCCCATCTGAGGTTTTCACTGCAAAGATCCTGGGTGGTTTGCCATTTCCTTTTCTGCTGGAGCCATTTTGTCAGGCAATCACCACTAGGCTAGGAAGGGCCTGAAAGCAGGATTTGAACTCAGGTCTTCCTGACTCCAAACCCAGTACTCTATTCACTGAGCCACTAGCTTCCTCTAAGGAAGACAATATGTCTTCACAAATCACTGTCGCTAAAACAATACAAACCTCCTTCAGAATTTCAGGGCCAACATCTTGGTGATGAGCTCTCTGAACTTAGCTTGGCAATTCAGTTCAACTCAACATGCATTTATAGAGCACCTACTGTATGTTAGGCACTGGAGATACAAAGCCATAAACCAAACACTCCCTGCCCTCAAAGAGCTAACATTCTATGAGGAGGGAATAATGAGCACAGAGAGGTGAATATAAAATTATCAGGATAAGGACAAGAATTGTCATTTCATCGATATTGAAAATTCAAAGATGAGCAGACACTGCCTACCAATGTAGGAGTGATCCTGCTTTGTATCTTAGAGTCTCTGATGGCTGCCATGGTTCTAAGAACTGTGCCTGTATACAGAAAGTGTGTAATAAGTGCTGGATATAATGTAATGTAATATCATGTAACATAACACAACACATTAAACACAGCATGACACAACTTGACACAACACAACACATCATAACATAACATAATGTAATGTAACGTAACATAACATAACATATGTTTGGTTATAATATAATAAGTGCCTCTGGGGCACCAGCGATGGTGCAGGACATGAACACAGGAGTTTGCTCCTGAGCTCCTGGAGAGCAGGGGATGTTCACCTTGCTTTGTATCCCTTGGGACTGGCACAATGCCTGCCACATCTTGTTGCTGTAGGGGCAGCTAGGTGGTGCAGTGGATAGAGCACCAGGCCTGGAATTAGGAAGACCTGAGTTCAAATCCAGCATCAGACACTTACTCGCTGTGTGACCTTGGGCAAGTCACTTAACCTTGCTTGCCTCCATTTCCTCATCTGTAAAATGAGCTGGAGAAGGAAATGGCAAACCACTCAGGTATCTCTGCCAAGAAAACCCCCAACAGGTCATGAAGTGTAAACCACGACTGAATGGCCAAACAATTGCCACATAGTGGTGACTTAATAAATGTTTGTTGACTATCTGAGGCTGGCTCTTTAACCCCCATGACAATCTCTCATACAAAATATACGAGTCATGCTTTGGAAAGTTGCACTTGTCCTCCCTGTCCATTACTGGCCCCTCCTTGAAGCCTTCCCAACAGCATGATGTGACAACTTAGAGCTTTAGACGTGGGGTCAGGAAGACCCAGCTTCAAGTCCTGCCTGAGTCCCTCAGGAGCTGTAGGAGACTGGGCCTCAGTTTCTTCTTCTGTCCAATGACAGGCCTGGACTTGGTGACTCCTAGGGCGCTCTCCAGTTCCTGCTCTCTGACCCCCCAGCCCTGGGTCCTGCCAGAGCTTGTTTCCCATTAGGCTCACCCTCAAGACTGCACGGCCACCCCAGAGGCTCTGTGGGGCTGATCCTGGTGTCAACTAAGACAAAGATGACCTTTATCTTCTGGTCCCCCAGTGAGGCTCTGGGGCTGACTTCAAGGGAACGGTGCCACCTTGGCACTAAGGGCACCAGGATACATACATGCCTCCTCCATCCCACGCCAGCAGCCTTCTTCCAGATCTGATCCCAAAGCATTTGGTGTGTGAGGCCCGTCACCTGAGCCGTCTCCTCTTTCAGGCTCACACACCGAAGGGTCTTGTCTTATAACAGAAACACCAAGCCCATCATTTTCCTGGCTTGTCTCCTGACATTGCTTCTCACCCTGCTCCATAATGGTTTCTATCATCCATCCAAAGCAAAAAACAAGAACATGAAAGGGACTGATTTAGATCTGACAGGGAACAAGTCTAACATCATTCTGGGGAGTATCTCATTATCACTTCCTAAGCAGAGCTAAAAATGAAGTCTTCCACCATGTTCCAGCGTACCCCTCCATGATGGTGAGCACACAACCATAAGTCTGGAAGAGTCAGGAGAGACATCACCAGGCAAGGAGGAGATGGAGCCAGGAGCCACATGGGAAACTTGGCTCTGCTCCAAGTCCCGTGGCAAATCAAACATATGGACTGGCTGCTTCGCCTCAGTAGTCACCATAGACCCTCAACCTTCCTGGGTCAATACGAGGGGTCTGTGGTGGAGGAGACAGCTCATGGGCCTTGGAATCAGGAAGACCTGGGCTCAGCTGCTCACTGTGTGCCCATGGACAAGTCACAAGACCTTTCTGAGCCTCAGTTTCCTAATCTGTAAAATGAGAATAGTTCTACTGTCGCATTTGCCTCACAGTGCCTGGCACATCATAAACACTTCCTTCCTCACAGGGCTTTTGTGAGGCTCAAATGGGCAACTAGGTGGCACAGTGGCTGGAGGCTAGGCCTGGAGACAGAAAGACAGAAAAACCCAGCCTCAAAGATTTACTAATCTCTGCTTGCCTCAGTTTCCTCCTCATCAGGGATAATAATTGCACCTACCTTTCAGAGTTGTCGTGAGGACCATATAGGATATTTATGAAGTATAATATAAATACTAGCTAACATTATTAATGTTTTAAAATGCATTGCAACTTAGATAAATGTAGGTTACTATTATTGATATTATTTCCACTGCCCAGGAAAACAGGGTTCCAAGAAATCTCTGCCACAAGCTACTGCCTGGGGTCTCCTTCTGCCATCCCTGCCGCCGCTATTCCTGTTCTGGGCAAACTGCAGCTGCTGCCCTTGGTGGCCCTGCCGCCCCGTCACTGACAGCTATGTCAAGACAAACCCCAGCTTTCCATTTCCACACATACGGGGAAACAGCATTTTCTACAAACGACCCCCAGATCCTCCCCCGACGCTGAAAATCTGCTGCTGTCAAAATTAGACGGAACCATCGCCAACGCAGTCAAGCCTAAGCAGACCATAGCTTGAGGTGCCCACCAAGAGAAGGTTTAGAAACAGTGATTCCAGACTTCTCTGCTCTTCCCCAGAAGGGCACCTAGATACTCAAACCTTCTGGTGGGGTAATGAACAGACGACTGGCACTGGAGTCGGGAAGACTGACTGGAGTTCAAATTTTGCCTTTGACATATATGAGCTATGGAGCCCTAGGCAAATGGCCAAGCCCCTCAGGACCCTGGGCAGCCCAGGAAGACACTGATATGCATAAGTTGCAGATCACTTGCCCAGACAGGTAATAAACATTTATTAAGTGCCTGCTGTGTGCAAGGCACTAAGTTCTGGGGGTACAAACATTAAAAAAAAACCCACCAACAACAATCCCTGCCCTCAAGGTGCTTACAAGGTAATAGGGACAGTAAATAGGTCAGAAGGGGGACAAAAAAGAACTCTGATGGGGACATTTAAAGGAGGGGCCTGGAAGGGACATGAGGAGATGGCTGGGCTGAGCACCCTCCTCAAAGGGAGGTTTGGGGAGAGCTCTCCTCTCTGCTCTCCCATCAGAGACATGAGCACAAAGGCTGATGTGACCTTACAGGATGAGAAGGGTATGCATTGACAGAGGAACTTTCCACACTGGAAGTTCTTTAAACCAATGAAAGCACAGGTTTAAACAGATAGAGATACAAGAAAGGAGATAAACAGGAGACAGAGACAGAGAGGGACAAAGAGAGACCAGGGGAAGTGGGGAAAGGAAGGGGGAAAGGAGAAAGAGGGAAAGAAGGGGGGAAGAGCGATGGGAGAGGATAAATGAATGAATGAAGCACTTATTCAGCAGTTATGTGCCAAGCAAGCTAGTCCCTGCTCCCCAGGGCCTTCCATCCAAATGTGAGACAGTGCACAGAAGGTTTCAGCTGCACATCAGACAGAAGGTCCCATCGTCCTTAGGAAGCAGCCCCAAAGCATAGGTTAACCTTTCTTCCTAAATGTCATTTCTGCTGATGAAATCATATGCGTTTTTGATGTGGAACCATTTGATACAGTCAAGGACTTTGGTGGTGAGACCATCCCCTCCTGGGTCATCAGAAGCTGTGGCTTGGGGGGGGGGGGTGTAGGGGGAAGGCTAGAAGCCTGCGGAGCCTGTGGTCTGGGAGATGCTGCCTCTCTCTGTCTGGTGGGGGCAGCTGCTCAGTGGGCATCGCTGGTGGTGATGAAAAATCCAGATCCCCTCTCCATACTGATTTCTATCCTCAGTGAGAAGAAAAAAGCATTGTGTAGAGATGTGGCCTCCAAAGCAAGAAGACCCGAGTCCAAGGCCTGCCTTTGACACACACTGGCTTTGTGACCCTGGGCAAGTCACTTAACATCAGAATACTCTGAATAATCTTCCTTTAGGGTACAGAGTGGATGCTGATTTGCATTGGCAGAGAGAACTTCCTCATCTGAGAGCTGCTACATGCAGGAAGTCATAGGTCCCGTCCTATGGATAGGAATTGTCCTTTGATTTTATTGACATAGGACTGTATGCATGTATGTGTGTGAGAGAGAGAGAAACAGAGACAGAGAGAGAGGGACAGAGAGGCAGAGTGGGGAGAGAAAGACAGAGACAGAGAAACAGAGGGGGGGGAGGGACAGAGAGAGAGGGAAGGACAGAGAGAAACAAAGACAAAGATTTAAGCTTTAATAGCTTAAACCTGTACTAAAGGTTTTGGGACATCCAAATATATACATATATGTAAATATGCATGTGTGTATAGATAGCGATTATCTACACACACACACATGCTTGCGTGTGCATTCATGCATGTGCATGCCTTGATCGTGATGTGGAGGCGACCCTAAATTCCGACAGGCCATCCCAGCGGGGCACAAGCTTTGGATGGCCTACTACCAGTATAGAACACCTTCAAGTGCAGACCTCAGGATGGACGATTGTCATCTAAGGACCAGCTGAGACAAGCCTGAAGAGGATCATCACTATGGTAACCAAAGGGGGGTGGACTTTTGGGGCACAGCAACTCTCAAAGAGCCCCTGGCAAGGAGGGAAATGAGCAGAGTGAAGGGAAGAGTTCATGGGTTCTCCACAAAGGCAATGACTGGGAAAGGCAGCCCAGGGTGACTTAGGCTGCCTCCCACAGCTGGCAGAGGGGCCGCAGCCTGAAGGTGCACAGGGAGACACCCCCGATGTGGCCCTTTGTCTTGCTTGACTCTCCTTATGTTATAAAGAAGCCAGAGTTACCAGGGAATGGTGGAAAGGCCAGGCAAGGGCGCTGTGATGTGGGAACACTAGCAGCATCTCCTTCCCAGGATTGGAGGATTTCATGACATTGTATTTGCAAAATGCTTTGGGAAGCTGAAGATGCTAAATCAGTGCCAGCCATTATTACTGCTGTCATTGATATTTGAAAAAACAAATGTAAAAAAGTTAATATCTTCATGTGTAATTACGTCTCTTTTTGGTTCTTCAGATAATGAGATATTTATGTTTATCAATGATTGTTGAGTTCATAATAACAAAAACGGGTTTAAATGTACAAGGCTTGAGCAAGAACACTGATCCAAACCATAGCCCTATGCATACTGAAGTACTAGGGAGTAAAACTGCGACTGTAACTTGCTAAAATATGCCCAAACCACCTACCCTTCTGGATGCATATGAAGCTATACACTTACTCGATTTCTATTGTTTTTAAAAAAGTAAAAAGAAATAGTCAAGGGATGGTCGAGGGAGGAAAGGAAGGAAGGCAGGAAGGAAGGCAGGAAGGAAGGCAGGAAGGAAGGAAGGAAGGAAGGAAGGAAGGAAGGAAGGAAGGAAGGAAGAAAGGTAGGAAGAAAGGTAGGAAGGAAGGGAGGGAGGGAGGGAGGGAGGGAGGGAGGGAGGGAAGGAGGTATAGGAAAGGAGAGACAGGAGAGAATACAATGATAACCTATGCTATCAGTGGGAATTTCTTTAATGAACTCATAATTCCAATGATAATAATGTCTTTCCTTAGCGAGTAAATGTTATGACAAAAGAATGGAGACACAGTATAATCATACCTGGGAAGCAGTATGTTCTAGGTATGGATTTGAAATTCTTCTTGCCAGAGCCTGTATTTAAAAAGAAAAAAAAAAGAGGTTAGAAGAACAATCGTTGTATCCAAAGAAAAGGACAAATTTTAGGAGAGAAGAGAAGGCACATCAGCTCACTTTCTAGAAAATGAGTTTGTACCACCTGGATCCCCCAAAGCCCTGGCACTGATAGTGCCTTTTCTCATGCCTCAGTAGGCACAGAACCAAGTCTCTGCAATCACAGACAGCACCACAGCCATGGGCTTCCTGCCCATTTAACACAACAGGCACAGGAAATAAAAAGTCAAAAGCCAAGTTGCATGTGTGTGTGCACATACACATGTGTCTGTTGATTTCCTTGCCTCAGCCTCTATTTGTACATTCCCACCCCAAGGACCCAGATTTAACCTCTTCTGGCTTCAGAGCTAGATCATGCACAGTCAGACTTGCAGAATGGCCTGAGATCTCCGAGATCACGTTGCAAGTACGCCCTGATTTGCAAAGCACTTACTGTACAGATCTCACTTGAAGCTCACAAGAGACCTATGAATGGGTGCTCTCGTGTTGCTTTATAGATGGAGAAGCAATGGCTCCAAGTGGCTGCATGACTTGCCAGGGCTCCATAGCCCTTATGTGTCAGAGGTGGGATCCAACCAAGATCTCCATGATGCCCAGTCACTTGTTTTTCTGCCCATGACACCAGGCTGACAGCATCTAGCACAACTCTTTACCTAAACTATCGTATCTTCCCCATCTGCCCTAGAAAAGAATCATCCAGCTTCTACACCAAGACCTTGAGGGAAGGAGAAGCTATCCTCTTTCCAGGAAGCCCAGTCCCCTCTTGGACAGCACTCATGCTTCACATCAAGCTTCCAGTTGCCTCTCTGTACCTCCCATCCATCCCCGCCTTCTGCAGCCAAAACACCCTGAATTCTAGAAGCAGGAAGCCATCTATCTCCCCATCACCAATTGGCTTACCCAGGAACACAGGCATCCACCCTAACAGAGCCACACTGATGATCTGAAAAATCTGACTTTAAAACCCAACTTTGAGGATTCCCTAAAACCTGGGATCCAGCCCCAGCTCTTCGGCCCATTGTTCAAGGTACTCTTTGATCTGGGTTCTAGCTAACTCCCTAACGTGGGCCCCCCTCCTCCACCTCAGCCCATGAGCTGCCCCCCACCCCCTGCCATCTCAGTTCCAAAAGCCTTTCTTGCTCCTCTCTTCACTGAATCTGAATCACAGCCTCCTCCACATTCCTGTGTTAGGTCAACCACAGGGACCTTTCCCTTCTCCGCACTCTTGAAGCACACATCATCTGGGTCTCTCCCTTAACACAGCATTTGTCTCTGTGCTAATTAAACACCCTTGTATAAACACACGGATGGCAAGCTTATCACATTTGCAAAGGACACTAAGCTGGGAGGGAGGACGAACGTTTTGGATGACCAAGCCCAGACTGCAACAGGCTGAGCCAACACCGGGGAGACAAATCACCTTTGATGGAGAAAAAATGAAAAGTATTACCTTTGGGTTCAAAAAGTCAGCTTCCAAAACAATGGTGGGGGAGGTGTGGCTGGACACCCATTGTCTGAACAACAGTGAACTGACCACACCAAATGGGGTAAGAGTGTGACAAAGCAGCCTAAAGAGTCACTGGCATCTCAGCCTGAATTAAGAGAGACGCCGGGTCTAGAACAAGAGAGGTGGCAATCCCTTGGCACTCTGCCCTGGCTAGGCTAGGCGACAGCCAGAGTCTTAGGTCCAATTTGGGCACCACATTCTAGGACAGATGTTAATAAGATGGAGAAAGCAGAGCGGACAGAAGTCCTAGATGGTGAAGGGCCTCGAGGTCAGCAGCAGCAGCATCAATGCCCCCAATAAGCCTGAAGCACCTACTATGTGCCAGGTACCATGCTCAAAATGAAAAAGAAAGGCAGTAAGTTGTATAGGTACCGTGCATATACAAGATAGAGAGAGTGTAGATGGGAGGTAATCTCCAGGTCTATGCCACACAAGGATGGGCTGAAGGAATGAGGGAGGTTTCACCCAGACAAGAGACTTAGGGGTACTTGCTAGCTGCCTTCAAGGACTGGAGAGGTGGTCATGTGGGAGAGGGACTGGACTAAGTTCTACCTGAGGCCAAGCAGAATGAGACAAAGGGTGGGCATTACAAAGAAAATAACCTAGATTCAAGATAAGGAAAAACTCCCTAAAAATCAGAGCTATCCCAGGGTGGGATGCACTTCCAAAGAAGCTAATGGGTCTGCCTTCCCTGAAAGACTTCAGGCAGAGGTTGGATGACCAACTATCAACAAGAACTGAGTGAGATATAAAAGGCATTCTTGTTCCAGCATGGATTGGATGAGACGGCCCTTCAATTCTCTTCCAGTCCAGAGACCTTGGCATTCTTCCTGCTCCACCCCAGCTGCCCACCTCTCCCACATAGGTCCTGTCTGTTCACTCAGAGACAGCCAATGGCCAACAGGCTCCAATGATGACCACTATTTCCTAGGATAGAACAGTCCGTTCCATTCCCCCAAACATTGCTTTCATGCCCATCGGCTGCGATTTGTCTTTGCTTCCTGATTCTATGTGGTAGCTTGTCCTGTTTGGGAAGAGAAGGGAATAAACATTCACATGGTGCCTGCGTACGTTACAAATAGCATCTCATTTGATCTATGTGTGAGGAAGTTCTAGTATCTCCATTTCACAGTTCAGGAAACTGAAGCAAACAGAAGTTAAGTGACTTGCCCAGGGTCACATAGCTAGGGAATGTTTGAGGCTAGATTTGAATTCTGATCTTCCTGAATCTGTCCCTTGGATCTCCATTGCACAACAGCAGCCTCTATCTTCTCACTAATTGCACAATTAACAAAATAAGAATTTTGCCCCCACAAATCCACAGCAGAGTGAAGACAAATCCCTTTGTGAGAATTGAATATTTTTTCAAATAACAAAGAGTCAGGGCACCTTTAGCAATGTGCCAGATGTGCAATGAGTCCCAACCACCCTCGACTGACTCTATTAAAATTTCTGGAACATCCACTGAAAAGTTCGCATTTCAGAGATCATCAGCGAGGACGGGAGAGAGGATGTGAACGTAACATAGGAACTCTTTCAGGGCAGCCAACAGACGTTTTTGCCTCTTTTTCTGGGCTCCCCCTGAGCCAACCTGGACAAAGCAACATTAGGGTTACACTCCACACAATCCAGTTTCACCATGGTTGCCTGGTTGATGGGCTGTCTCCAAAGTTTTGTAAGGTGAGTAAATAAAGCAAGGAGAGCTGTCTATACTGACTAGATAGCAGCCCTAGATATGCCCTGAGCCAAATGGTATCAATAGCAATAAAATAAGGCCGGCTTTGACATAAGAAAATAAGGCGGGTCTGTTGTCTGTCTCCCGGCTCCTGCAGAAACTGGGACCCAGACTGGTCGCAATGCTCTCGGTCACACAGGGATAGGGTATGAGCATTAACCTCCAGCCACACCAGTAACATGAGCACCCACTTCCCTCACGGCCACCCTTTATATTTAAATATCAGAGCCATCAGGAACAAGGGATCTTCTTTCAATTTCCCCTCCTTCTGTCTTCTCATCTTTTTAATGTGATTTCTCCTTTTGGCAGCCCGTTGACTCATCTCAACACTTCTCTGGGGCCATTGTTAAATTTTGATGTGTATTAGAAGGCCCAGAGTATTTTAAACCAATAACTTCTGCACCCAGATCCTTGTTATTTTCCCATCAATTTGCTTTAAAATCCTGGGAGATCCATACCCTTCTTCCCCACCTCCCCCACCCCCCGCCAAATCAAAGTTTGGGCCTACTTCATGCAACCTGTTGACTCTCTTGGAGGGCTCTCTAAATTAGGGGTTCTTAACCTAGGATCCATCCAAAGATTTTGGGAGGCCTATGGGTTTGGATGAGGGAAAAATTATATCTTATAATAAAATTATATCTTATAAAATTATATCACTAACATCTAGCTGAAATGTACATTTCCTTCCATGATTCTGAAAAGGAGCCAGTGGGCTTCGACAGCCTATCAAAGGGGACTCTGACCCCCAAACCATTAAGGGGCCCTGCTCTATACAGAATTCTTCAAAATTGTGATAATTATCTCATCATGGTCAGAGAATTACAGTTTTAGGAAGAGAGAAACTCTTTAAAGACCCCCCCCAATAATGAGCTTGATATGATTATATTTAGTGAACAGCAGAGAAGATAAAGATACTCACAGATGACAGGCTGGCCACATGAAGGAGTTCAGGCTTTAATTCAAATCTTTGCCCTCCCTTCAATTACAACGCATTTAGAAATGTTCTAATGGGCTCCGTACACATTGTGAACGCCCATGAAGTTGCTTGTCTTTTAATGATTATAAAAGTAGGGTCCATATTGAATATGAATCTATAATTTTACATCTCTTTCAGAAGTACAAGCAAAAAAAAATTCAGACACAGCCTTCCATTGTTGGAAAACATCAATGGCACATCAATGCCAGCCATTATTTTCTTGAAATTATGGTGCCATTTAAAACTATGAATGATCACCAGCCTTCACTCAGAGGGTCTCTGCATTGAATTTCCTGGTGTGTGGCAAAGACTCCTATTTCATTAGGTTTGTGCAGAGTTTCCTTACAACAACCCTGAGAGACATGGAGGAAATAGTGTTCTTCCCATTTTATAGATGGAAAATAGAGGTTGAGAATAGAAGTGACTTGTCACAGCTATTAAATTTCAGGGTATGAACTCAAACCTGGTTCTCTTGACTTTTAAGTCAGTTTTACTGCTAGCTAGCTATATGACCCTGGGCAAGTCACATAACCCAATTGTTTCCAAAACAAACAAAAAATAAGTCCAGTGTTATTTTCACTAAAATCCACCTTGCTTCTGACAATGATCAGAGGATCTCAAATTTGGATCTAATAGGGACTTTAGAAGTCACCGAGTCTAACCTTATCAATTAAGGAAACTGAGACCAGGTTATGTGACTTACCCAAGAACTAATACACAGAAGGTTCAAGAGGCAGAATTTGAACCCAAATCCTCTGACCAGAGGCCAAAGACAGCACTTCTACTTCACCCATTTATACAAGGTTTTAAAACTTCTTTCTCTGGAACAGCTGTGAGGCCGGGTCTATATGTGGCACACAGCTCACTGCAGAATGGTGGGGAGTGGTTTGTTTAGCCACGTCCCCTCTACAGCTCAAACAAGTGTTTCATTGCCTGTGAGAAGTGTCCTGAGGCCAACATCAGATGAAGCTAAATAGATTGGGGCATTAGGAGAAGAGGAGGGGGGAGAATGGTTTAACTCACTTCCATGAAACCTGAATTCCTAACAGTTCCATCGTCCCGAGCATATACTCAACTCACCAGTAGCTATAAAAAGGTCCCTGGTAGTTCTGGCTACTTGGTCACTTCTGGGATCTTGGACACTGGGCCAGCTGCCATCAGCTTCTCCCCAGAAGTCAGTCTTCAGTTAATCAATGAGCATTTATTAAGCATCAATTGTGCACCAGACACTGTGCTAAGTGCCAGGACAGGAAAAGAAGCAAAAGACAAGGCCCTGCCCTCCAGGAGCTTACAGTCTAATGGAGGAAACAACAACAAACCAGTTGTGTATAGGATAAATGGGAAATGATGGAGGGAAGGAAGGCTTTAGAATTAAGAAGGGTTGGGAGAGGTGATCACACACAGCCAGAGAGGAGGGTCATAGGCTAAAGCTGGAAAGAACCTTTGTTTTACAGATGATGAAACCAAGTCCCCAAAAGGTAAGTGATTTGCCCAAGATCACTCAGGTAGTAAGTGGAAAAAGTAGGATTTGAACTTGGGTCCCTGGATCCAAATCCAGTGAGGGATCTTTGCACTACACCATAGGGATCTCACTCCCTTCCCTCCCAGCATCCACAATCTAAACCTACCATATTGTTCACACTGGCTCTTAGCCTATGGCACCTTACCAGTGCTTGGGGACCCACATCCACCTCAATGAGCATTTCTTCAAGGGTAAAGCTGAGTCACTTTCACAGGTAATGGATTCACACCACACAGCCCTGGGCTACCCCTGAGCCAGGCTCATGGCAAGCACCCACATGCCAAAAGCATTCACCATTTTCTCCTTCAGTTGACAAAAACAAGGGATAAGACTCCCTGAGAAGACTGTGCCAAAGGACTTCCCTCTCATTGGAGATTGATGGGGTCAGAGATCTAGAGTGGCAGGAACTCCAGGGGCCACCAAGTCCAATTCGTGCCTTTTAGAGATGAGGAAACATGGCCCTGGAGCAGAAGTAATGTGCCCAAAGTCACTCAGAGGATCAAAGATCAGAGAAGCACAAATCTCAGGCTGGAAGGACCCGCAGAAACCACACAGTCCAGCCTCTTCATTTTACAACATGAGGAAACTGAGGCAACCTGACCCATGTCACACAGAGGGTTGGAGGATCAAAGATTTAGGGCTGAGAGATCATGTGTCCGTTCCAGTCCCTAATTTGCCACATGACCTCTTCCCTATGGTCTCTTAGCCGCCCAATCCAATGGTCCGTGCTCCTCCTTCATTACTGCAGACCTCTCTGAAGCCCTCGACATTGTTGGTCACTCCCCTCCTTGGCATTCCCTTCTCTCTAGGTTTTTGGGACGTCCCTCTCTCCTGGCTCTCCTCCTCCCTCTCTGACTGCCCCTCCTATGTCTCCTTTGCTGGATTCTCCTCCAGATCACACCCTCGAACCATAGGTGTCCCTCAGGGCTCTGTCCCGGGCCCTCTTCTCCCTCAAGAATGCTTTGCTTGGTGATGTCATCAGTTCCCAGGGATCTGATTATCATCTCTGTACTAAAGATTCTCAACTCTACCTTTCCTGCCCCAACCTCTCAGCCACCTCCAACCTTGCATCTCCCAATTTTGAACTGGATATCTGGGTAGGCATCTGACACCTCCTAAACCCTCCCACCTTCTGCCTTCCCTATTTCTGTAGAGAGACCCACTATCCTCTCAGTCCCCAGGTGGTCTCTGAAGTTCCTTCTAATGCTAAGTGTCTGAGCATGGGCTGGGGGAATGGAGAGGAGGAGCCTGGGAGACGTCAGGGCAGCAGAAGGCATGGCCCCTCGCCCTTCTGCAGAGCAGACGCTGGGACGGACAAGCTGAGAGACACTTAGTGGCTCCTTCACTACTGCCCATTGACCATTAGCCCCGGGAATGGAGTCTGCCCTAACCTCTGCAGTCAAACCAACATCCAGGCAGACCCCTCCAAAGGTCCCATAGCCAGAGCCAAATTCTGCCGCACCTGGGATAATGAAGAGGAATGGTAGGGAGCAGAGTGAGGTGGAAATGAGAGTGAAAGGAGAGGCAGGGAGACCAGAGGCTGATTCCAGCTGCGGCTGTGGCTGGGTCAAGCTCTTTGGTCCCTAAAACCTGTTTTCTCATCTACAAAATGGAATCAATGTCAACTTCACAGAGTCATTGAGAGGAAAGCATCTGCAAACCCTGAACCCTAGAGAAAAGCTTATTATTATTATAAATCTTCTACTCTGGGGAAATCTTTATTCTCCTAAGCCTTGAGTCCCATAGAAATGTTCGTCATTATTACTGTTATTACTAATATTATTATTAATTATTCATTTTCCACCAAAGTCTTCCCTCATGCCCCATCATGGCTGCGGGTGCCCCTGGGCTCTGGAAGCCTCTTCTGGCTGGGCACAACCACTGGGAGGTTTTACTGGGACAAAAGGGTTTTGAACAGAGGCCTTCGGAAAGACATCTGCCCACTAGACTGACAGAGGGCAGAGGGCCTCACCGCCAGGCTGGTGGGGCATGGAGGGTCTCAATGCCAGGCTGGTGGGGCATAGAGGGTCTCGCCGCCAGGCTGGTGGGGCGTGGAGGGTCTCGCCGCCAGGCTGGTGGTGCGTGGAGGGTCTCGATGCCGGGCTGGTGGAGCGTGGAGGGTCTCGCTGCCGGGCTGGTGGGGCGTGGAGGGTCTCGATGCTGGGCTGGTGGGGCGTGGAGGGTCTTGCCGCTACAAGGGGTGGAATTGTTCAGCCCCGGCAACTCTCAAAGGCATCTCTCTGCAAAGCCACTGAGGGGCTGGGATCTGCAAAGTCAGCTGTGCCTCCAAGGTCAGCCTTCTTGGCTGCCTCTCTTATCCCAGATAGGAGCCCCTCTAAGCCAGGGACTGAGAATGATTCCCTTGCATGAGAGACACAGTATGGTGGAGTGGGAAGAATACAGAATTTGAAGTCAGAGGACCTGAGTTCAAATCCCAGCTCAACCCCTTGCTAGCTGGGGTGACCTTTGACAGGTCACAGTCTCTGAGGCTTGGCTCTCTCCCTGCAAATGACACAGTCAATTACCTGACCTGGTGTTAGGGAAAGAGTGCTGACCTTAGATTCACAAATCCCTACATGATGTGACCACAAAAAGTCGCTTAACTTTCTGGGCCTCAGTTTCTCTCCCTGTCAGGAATGGAAGGGTTGGACTAGATGGCCCAAGGATCTAAGATGTTCTTGGTTCTGGGGTCTCTGAACTCTTGGTCGTCTGTTAAATCCTGTCCCTGGATGCACAGACCATCCATCGAGGACCTGAGAAACACGTGCCAATCATGACTGGTCCTACAGGATTCCTTTTCCCCACAGGCCTCCAGGCTGGCTCTCCTGAGCCCCTCTCCTTTCTGTTCAGGAACAAAAGGTCTTCTGTTTTCAGTGACCCCCCCACCCTCTCACACCTGCTCCCGAGGCCCGTGTTTGTGGCTTATTGTTTCCCAGACCCAGGCCCAGCGTGGACCACCTGCGCAGTGCAGCCCTCCAATGCGCTGGAAGGAGAATCTCCACCCAGGTCAGGAAGGCCAGGCTTCCATCCTGCTTCTCGACATGAAGAGGCTAGTCTGGTGTAGACTTGTCTCTGCCCTTTAAAAGGAAAGCTGCAGAGGAAGGCAGCTTCCTGGAACGCACCAACGCTCACCAACCTGGCTCTCCTCCTGCCCACCTTAGGGGAGAAATCAGCCAGAACTGATCGCTCCAAGAGTCCTGAGCCCTGGGAAAGTCATCCAGGAAAGAAAAGCAAGCAGCCTGGATGCTGAGATCCCCAGGGCGGCCAAGCCACCAGACTCGGAGGGAGAAGACCAAGCAAACACTGGCCGCAAGAATGCAGTCCAAAGCCAAGAGCTCCCTACACTGGATTCTCACACTGGCATCCTCCCAGCCCCCAGGCTGAAAAGTGAGGGGGCATCTTTGATTGTCCCATGGCCAAGGCCTAGTGATTTTCCCTCTGTGTTTCTCATGCCAGGCTCCTGCCTATATACTCCCACCGCTTCCCCTTATGGCTTCATGCTGGTAGGAACCCCCTAACTGGGGTCACTGCCCCCAGCCTCTCTTCTTTCCCAGGAAGCAAACCCAAGACCTCAGTACAGGTTGAACCCTGTTAAAATGTAATTGGGAAATATTTAACAAAATAAATAAAAATACAATAAAATATAGACAACATTCTATTTTAAAACCATCACCCTGTAGTAGGCAGTGACCCTTATGTATGGACCAGTGGGCAAATAGACCCAATACTCCTGAAAGACGGCCGTTCAGTCTATGGCTTGCATGCTTCCAGGCAAGGGGAGCTCACTACAGCACGCTAGACATGGAATCACCCTCCCACCCCACCCCACCACTCCCGGGCTTCCCATCCTACGTCAGACATACTACAAGCTGTGTCTCTTATACTACGGCCAAGTCTCTTTATCCCTCAAAGCCTCCCTGTAAAACAGGAAGTACTAATTCTCTCCATCCCTGCCTGTCTCCTGAAAGTGTCCTGAAGTTTCTATGGGATAACAAGCCTGAAGGGTCGTGACCATTTAAAGCCTTCATCAGCATCCACTCTCCATCATCCAGGACCTCATTCTCTAAAAGAGCTGTCCTGGCCCTGGCTGAACTATAAGAAGGAAACAGACTCGAAGGGAGAAATGTGAGGGGAGGCCGGCCCAGACTTGGAGTGTGCTATGGACAAGGAGGGCACCATGGAGGCTGCTCTGCCACACTCATCTCTGTCTCCACACCATTTCTTGACCTCTCTCCCGACCTTGGATGGGCTTTCCTGCTGTCCCTCAGGTCCCAGCACTCCTGGGTTCCCTGCCTGCTTCTCTGCAGGTGGGAAGTGCCATCCATCTGCTTCCAGTCCACACAGGCTTCCTATGTCCAATCGGCTGCTCCGGCCGTGACCTCTGAACAAAGCCTTACCAGCTGAGGCTGGACCACTGGGGACTTTCCCACATCAGCCCAGCCGCCCTGGGGAAGAAGGACCAGGAGAAACAGGCCTGCTGGCCTCCTTCCACTGGCCCCGAAACACTGTCAGACAAGAGCCCACGGATGCCAGCCAGAGCCCAGAGGAGTTTTTCTCAGTGTTTTTGTTCCCATATATGTGCATGTTGTCTCCCCTGATAGAATGTCAGCCCGGCACAGGGAAACGCTTTATAAATGTGTGTCAGCCAGCAAGCATGTGCTGTCTGTGTGTGTGTACATGGATGTGTGTGAGCCCATGGGCACTGTGTGACCCTTGACTACAGGACAAGAACATTTCTGGATTAAACCAAT
This sequence comes from Petaurus breviceps papuanus, assembly GCF_028583685.1. Classification (NCBI taxonomy): domain Eukaryota; kingdom Metazoa; phylum Chordata; class Mammalia; order Diprotodontia; family Petauridae; genus Petaurus; species Petaurus breviceps. Next base: position 32,112,568 of record NW_027185797.1, on the reverse strand, counting down.
ACATTCTGTAGATAAGTCCCTTCGGACCCCCCGCAGAGGCTCAGCATTGTCCAATGCTGGCCATCTCCCAGAGCCTGCTGCTAATTCAGAAGGTTCCTCCTTAGGGAGAGGAGACTCACCCCCCTGAGCAGCCCCCAAAGGTACCCCTCCTCTTCTCCTCCCTCTGCCATCATCCCATCTTACCTACCACCCTTTCTTCTTGGATTATTTCTTCTCACCTGGCTAACCAGTCTTATTTTTTATTATAAGCTTTTAACAAGGGGATATTTACTTCCAAGTTTCCATTGTTAATCATTATGAAAGTCATTTTCCTCCAATACCTTGGAAGCACACTTGCCTCCATTCCATCTTGGTCTCTGGGGAGAGTGGACGCAGACATAGCACAATTTCTACATATGGTCCCAGCATTGGTCCCGGTGAGTTTGTGTCCCTCAGCGGCATGGCCGATGCGTCTTTGTCTCAGCCTGGGTCCTGAAGGTCACTCCTTGCTCCTGAGGAATCCAAGCGAGGCTTGCTCTCAAACCTGGTCTGGTCATAGACCCCTAGAAACCTAAGCCCCAAGTTGGCCTTCCTGACCCTCTGCCACTCGCAGGGTTGGCTTCTGGATCAGTCCCCAAAGACCAAATGGAGAGGCAGAGGACAGAGGCGCATTTTCACAGGGGGTAGAGGGGGGTGGAAGGGTCAAGACCTCTCCCCTTGCCCTACTTTCTCTCACCAGGTGCCATCAGAGGAGAGTCGAAACAAGAGCAGAGATCCACCCAGGGAGAGCGGTCAATGAGAACCTCTTCTACAATCTCGTTATCTTCGTCAAGTATCTGACCATGAAGAGATGTTCCTCCCGCCCCTTAAATTTCTGTTTCTAGCAGGAAAACCAGCCTGCAAACAACCAGAGAAACCTGCAGCAGGAGGCAAAATACAGGCCCGGCTCTTGTGCCAATCATCTTCTGCTCCCAGAAGCTCTGTGCCCAGAGTGCCAGTTAACTAAACCTGTTCCTCAGGAATGTCTAGTCTAAGAGAAGGCTCCTGAGACTATCACCTGGGAGCCTCACTCCCCTCCCCTCAGCTCCTGCCTCCCAGCTACAGCTTCATTCATCTCTGTCCTGACCCCTCAGCCCACTCCGGGCACACAGCACCCCTGGACACTTCAGAACAATACTCCAGAATGCCTAATGTAAAGCACTTCCTGCCTCTTGCCACACCTGGCTGCTGAGGGCTTCCAAAAACTTCTAAGAAGTTTACATACCGGAGCCTAAATTTGTCCTTGGGCAAGACCAAACAGTGGCCCGGTGCCCTTGTGACAAGACAGACCAGAGGAGGCCCCCTGGGCCAAGAGCAGGGAGGAGGCACCGGCTAGCCCCACTGTCCTTGTCTGACCCCACAGCTGCCAAGGCCTCACAATCTTAACCAACTCCACCTGCTATTTCCCAAGACTTTCTCAAGCTTTGTAGCTCAGGTTTTCCATAGAGAAACTAATGTGAATGCTGGGGGTAAGCTTATTCTGCTCTAAGCCTCAGATAATTTTCTATTTTTGTTTTATCATTAGCTCTTGAAGCCTGATTTGTTTTAAGGTTCCTAAAATCATACATCCAGTAACCATCAACAAAATAATTGAGAAATTTCGCCCTCTGGGCCTCAGTTTCCTCATCTGTAAAATGAGAGGACCACAAAAGCCCCTTTCCACTTTCACATTATGACCCCATGTTCCTACAAACCACACTATCCCCAAGGAGACAAGCACTCAAAAAAAGAGAAACCCTGAAAAATGGAATCTGCCATAAACAGCAAGCTATTTTCCTAAAGATACAAGGACAAATTTCTCTGGGCATCTGCAGAAAGGACAACCATTTTCCCCCAAATTAAAAAAGTTTTGGAATGAGAACATTTCTCTGCCAAGTCCCACAGGGAGGGCTCTTCTTGGCCACACAGAAAGGCGCCGGTGTGCTTATGTGCCCACACTGTTTCCTCCTAGAAGAAATGCCTCCCATCAATCAGCAGCTTGGCTCCAACAATGGCGCCCACAGAATGGTCCCAGTGGTTGGTCAACTTGTTGTCCAAAAGGCTGAGAACCAAGAATCAGATACTTGAACCGGGTGTACACAGGCGGTAAGGTTTACCATCCCAACAAGCGTTTATCAAATGCCTACTATGTGACCGACACGATGCTGAATGCTGGGGCCCTTCCCTCACAGTACTGGAGTAGATACAATGCAATAAAGAAATACAGCATGGATATGCTGATGAGTCACTTCAGTTCTGAGAGTTAAAACCAGCAGACATATTGAGAAGCCTCTGCTCTCTCTGGCCACAGTAAGAAGGGACCTCCAGAGACCACCCGGGCCATGTGCACACACTCATTTTTTTAGCATGAATTAACTTTGACAGACAAAGTAGTAGAGTGATTATGACCCTCATTTTAGCAGTCAGGATGACTGGGGTCGAGTCCTCCCCTCAGGCATTCATTGGCAAATCTCCGAGTCTCACATCCCTCATCTGGAAAGCCTTCTTAATATCTGTAGTGGGCTCCATAAGGAGACGCGATATGATATTGTGGAGAATCTGACACCGCCGAAATCACAAATACAGAAATCTTAACAAAAATACTAGCAAACATCGTCTTCTAATCTTTCTTATCCAGACACGGGGGATAAGAATTGAACTCATGACTTCACTGTCACAGGTCAATGGGCCTCAAAGTGTGATCTGGCCACCATTGGGGTTCCCCAAGATTCTTTAAAAAAAACCCCAGAAAGGTAGAAATTTCTTTGGAAGAATCTGTGAGAAAGGCCATGTGGCAACTACCAGATAAAGCAGTGATTTTCCTCTGGTGGCTGACTTTTTCCACTGAGGGCAATACTCAAGGTCAAATGCTATGGGAAGAGGATGGTCTGGCCATAGAACAAAATGCAGTTTGACAGTCAGGATTCAAATTGATTTCGACAGGTTAGACTAAATCTAGAAATTGAATGAGCCTGAATGTAAAGCCTTGGGTTTAGCTTCCAGTCAGTCGATAAGCATTTATTATACACTTACTATGTACCAGCCCCTGTGCTAAGCACTGTGGATACAAAAACAGACCATAACATGGTCCTAGTCCCCGAGAAAGGAGATTACTAAAGAAGGGGACGACATGAGATTAACTATGTACATGCAAGACGTATACAGAGTAAATGGAAGGTGATTTCATTGGAGAAGAAACTGGCATGGGCAGTGGAGGGGACAAAAATCAGCTTCACCAAGCATGGAAGAAGGGTACAAACATTCACTAAGCACCTACTGTGTGTCAGACTCTGTATTAAGCACTTTACAAACATCATCTCATACGATCAGGTCATGGAAAGCATTTATTAAGCACTTACTATGTACCAGGCAGATACATCTGGAGCTTGGGGAGACCTCAGAGGCCATTTATTTAGTTCATCCTCCCCTCACTTTTCAGATGAGGAATCTGAGATCTAAAAAGGTTAAATGTCTTGTCCAAGGTCACACAGGGAGTAAGAGAAGCAAGATTTTATGCCAAGTTTTCTGACTATAAACCAGGATATTCTGCTCTAAAGTAATATAAATCTTCCAATTTCCCAGGCTACATCCGATACTTTGGAATTTTCTAGAATAAAAATTTCCAAATATGTTCCACTGGAATTTATTGCTTGAAGAGTTTCCGCTTCCATCATCTTCTGCTTTCCATCTACTATGAAATAATCTGATCTTTGGCGGCACAGATACAATAGACTTCTTTGCCAAGTCTGTTTCTCTATTTCAATAAGGATCTAAATAGCAAAGAGAGATGTACCAGCTCTCCAGTGAAGCTCCAGGAGTGGGCAAGCAGAGTGGGATACCCATGTGCCACTCCGCTCAAAAATGAAGTTAAACAGATACCATACGAACCCTGCCAGTGTGTCAGTGACACCTTAAATACAAGCACACTAAGACCTGGGACTCCTACACTCTTTGAGGAACAGAAATGTCCTCTAAAAGCATTTTGTCCCTTTGTTATCAGTGAAAACATTGTCTTCCCATTAACAAAGTGACCAGAAGGGTAGGTGACCTCAAGCACAAGTCATATGAGATTAGCTAAAGGAAATGGGAATGTTTAGACTGGAGAAGAAAAGATTGGAAGTGGACGAGGTTATAATAGCCATTTTAAGTATTTAAGGGCTCCCCTGTAGGAGATTTTTTCCCTGCTTGACCCCAGAGGCAGAACCAGGACCAACAGGAAGTTGCCTAACTTGTAGACTTGTCCCAAAGCGGAACTGGTTGCCTTGGGAAAGAGCCTTCATTAGAGGCCTCCGAGTGAATGTCGGATGACCACTGGTTGGGTAAATGGTAGTGGGGATTCATTGCAGGGGTATGGATCAAACTGGATGGGTTCTGGGGGCCCTTCTAATACTCAGCTTCAAGTTTCAGGCAATCTGCCACTACTGAGCCTTCTCTGAACCTGCCCCACAGAGAGATGTTTGGTTTTGAGCTATCTCATCTTAAAGCCTCATTTCAGCAAGTCCTTCATAGAACTTTCACTTTAGCCACATGGGTCTCAGTTTGGAGCAGAAGGTCTCTGTGCTGTTGTGTTATCTATTAGATAAGATTCTATCTTGAGATGCCTTTTGAGGGTCTGTAATGGGAATGCAAATTTGGAAGATCTTCCCTGTCCCTAGGCTAAAATGCACCTGAAGCCTGGGGTGGGAGGCTTGTTTTTCAGTAGATACTTCTTGATTGGCCAGTGAGTCAATAAGGTTGTTACATTCTCTGAGCCAGGAGAAGGCTATATAAGCCCTGATGTGTGGCTTTGTTTTGGGACTCACTTTGAGAAGTGTTCTGTGATTTGATATGAATTCTGGGAAGCCGTTGTTGAGAGTCCCCCGGCTTTGAAAAACCCAGATGTTGACTGGGTATGGATGTAATGGTTGGACAGTTGGAAAGCTGTCTACTTGATCTGTTAATGTCTTGATAATTCTGTCTGTATATTTTGAAGTTCGGGGTGCTGACCTTTTTCCCCTGAACAAGGTAAACGATATATGTCTGACTGATTAAAGTAAGCTTGTTAACCCATTTTGAGTTGCTTTCCTTTAACAAAGCAGATCCAAGAACTTGTGGTAGCTGCAAACCCTGAGGACGCTTGGGGTGCTTGCTGCTACAGGGTCTCACCCTCAAGTTCTTGAGGGTGTTTGGACTTTGGGGGACCCATCTATTGCCATGTGCCCTGAGACACCATGGGAACAGAACATGGCCACTCTCTTCCTTAAGTGATGGTTGAATAAATGTTTAGAAGTATTTATAAAGCACTTACTATGTGCCCATTGCTGCACGAAGTGCTAGGGATACAGTCAGGCCCCGCTGTCAAGGAGCTCATATTCTAATGTGGCAGGGGAAGGGGGAGACAGGAAGTAATGGCCAGGAAAGGTCATTTGAGTTTTGTGGTCACTTATAAAAACACATCAACTCCTTAACTTATCTAGACCTCAGCTGATCAGGAGCACAAGTGGAAATCCTGAATTTTATCACTACTAAGATTTCTACAGTTCTTTAAGATTTCCAAAGCGTTTTGTTCACAACCATCCTCTAGGATCAACAGTACAAGTCCTATCATCCCACTTTACAGCTTGAGAAACTGAGACTCAGAAATGCAAAACTGAACAGGAGTCCCAGCCCTGCCAACCAGCGGGTCACAGGCAGCAGCCAGTATGCTTTCCCAATAGTTGACTTATCAGAAAATGAATAATATGTTTTTAATGTTTTCTACCTTATTGTCAGTGTCATCAGTGAAATTAAGTGAGTACAAAGTGGCCAACATTATGAAATAAATCACAAAAACATCTATTGCTGCATCTCTGATTATAAGAAGGGTTCTGAAGCTTGGTTTTACATAAGATTGGCCCGTCCTATCACAGAGCGTGACTGTCAAAAATCCATTCCTAACCTAGAAAAGAACACTGCCCCCCTCCAAAAAAGGCCAGAGCAAATAACCAAGCCAAATTAAATAAAACAAACACATGCACACCAAGCCCTCTTTTCTGTTCTGTCAAAGCTGCCTCAAACTTCCACAGGGTAATAATAATTACAGGGCTGAAAATTGCTGTGGGACAGCCACCGAGGCATCTCTACCACTGCCCTAACTCATCCAATTGGGATATTACAGAACCACAGACTGAATGGGAAAGGACCCCAGAGTCCATGCAGCCCAACCCATCCCTGACAGATGTAGTCATCCAGCCTGGAAGAGGACTCCCAAGGAGGAAGAAGCCACATCCTTCTGAGGCAGCCCAATTGGCTGTGTGATGGTGAGCAAGTCATTTGGCTCCTCTGGCCTGAGTATCTTCATCTTCAAAATGATGACATCAAACTAGAACATGCTCCAAGCTCCCATAGCTCTAGACTTATGGCCTTAAGGTCACAAAGAGCTTTACAGGCATTGTATCGATTGATAGATCCGTCTATAAACAAAAAAAGACTGAGGAAGAACACTTGGACAAGTAGAAGAATCATATTCTCACTTTACAAATGAGGAAACTGAGGTTTGGCGATGGGTGAAATAAGCTAGTAAGGCAGGAACTGAACCCAGCTCTTCCTGCTTCCAGTCTGAGCTAATGGAATAAAAATGACAATTCTACCTAAATGAATTTACTTATTCAGTGCTACACCAATCAAACTACTGAAGGATAATGTTTAGAGCTAGAAAAAATACTAAAAAAATTCATCTAGAAGAGCAAAAGTCAAGAATATCAAGGAAATCAATGAAACAACAATATGAAGAAAGCTGAACTAGCCGTTCCAGATCCCAAATTGTATTATGTAGTGGTAATCATCAAAACTATCAGTTATTGGCTAAGAAAGAGAGTGATGGATCAGTGGAATAAATTAGGTACACAATACACAGTGGTAAATAACCACTGTAATCTAGTGTTTGATAAACCCAAAGATCCAAGGTCTTGGGGTAAGAAATCACTATTTGACAAAAATTACTGAGAAAATTAGAAGAACTTCAGCAGAGACTAGGCAGAGACCAGCATCTCATACCATATTCCAAGATAAGGTCAAAATGGATAAATGATATAGATATAAAGGGTGATATCATAAGAAATTAGGGAAAGAGGGAAATTATTATCCATCAGATCTATGAATATATGGAGAATTTATGACCAATAAGAGATGGAGAAGTTCATGGGAAGTAAAATGGATCATTTTGAACACATTAAACTAAAAAGGTTTCCACCAATAAGATCAATACAGCCAAGATTAAAAGGAAAGCAAGAAACTGGAAGAAAAATTTATATCAAGGCTCTGATAAAGGTCTTATTTTTCAGATATACAGATAACTGAATCAAATTTATAAAGATAAGAGCCATTCCCCAAATGATAAATGGTCAAAGGACATGAACAGGCAGTTTTCAGAGGAAGAAATTAAAGCTATCTATAGTCATATAAAAATGCCCTAAATCACTACTGATTAAAGAAATACAAATTAAAACAACTATGAGGTACCACCTTATACACATCATATTGGCTAACATGACAGAAAAGGAAAATGATAAATGCTGGAGGGGATTGGGAAAGTAGGTACATCAGTGCATGGTTGGTGAAGTTGTGAACTCACCTAATCATTCTGGAGAACAATTTGGAACTATGCCCAAAGGTATAAAACTCCACATACCCTTTGACCCAGCAAAACCACTCTGTATCCCAAATAGATCAAAGAAAAATGGAAAGGACCTATATGCACAAAGATATTCATAGTAACTCCTTCTATGGTGGCACAGAATTGGAAATTGAGGGGATGCCCATCAATTGGGGAACAGCTGAATGAATTGTGGTATATGATTGTGATGGAACACTATTGTGCTATAAGAAATGATGAGCCTGGCAGTTTCAGAAAAACCTGGAAAGATGAACTAATACAAAGTGAAGTGAGCAGAGCCAGAATACTGCACACAGTATTAGCAATATTGTATGATGACCAGTGGTGAAAGAATTAGCCACTCTGATCAAGGCAATGATCTAAGACAATTCCAAAGGATCCATGATAAACAATTCTATCCACCTCCAGATGGAGTCTGAGTGCAGATTGAAGCAGACTTTTTTTTTCACTTTCTTTATTTTTCTTGCCTTTTTTGCCACATGGTTAATATGGAAATATGTTTTGCATAATTTACATGTATAATCAATATCATATTTCTTGCCTCCTCAAAAGGTATGGAAGGGGCAGGAGGGATAGAGAGAATCTGGAAATAAATTTTTTAAATGTTTAAAAAATAAATAATATTTTTAAAAAGTGTTTGCTACCGAAAAGAAACACTTCTATTAGAAGGAGAGAATTAAAAGACATTAACTCTCCAGGGAAAATGAATTTGACTGTTTACCCCATCATATGCTCTACAAAAGAACTATTTTGCCATACCTTAATTGTTTATACTAAATTTTTTATCTTAAAACATAAATGTGGCCTGTCAGAGGAGTGTATTGGGGTCTCTGTGATAGATGGTTAAGTACTTACTGAGGCTCTGGAAGAGACTGAGAAGGGGGAAAAGGCAATTTTGCTGTGATCTCTAAGCACCCATATGGAAAACTTCATAAATAACAGTTGCCAAAGAGATGATTTTTTATCTTTTCCACAGTTTACATGTGGATGAAAGGGAAACCCTGGCATCTAAAAGGTCTTTCATGCAAATATAAAAGAGTAAAGAATTATAGTCATGTGTGCACACATGCTTGCCTGCACTGATAGTCTATATAAAAACAGAAAAGGCGGGGGGAGTTCAATTCTCCCAGCATTCCTTTAAGCACTATGTATAGGGCTCACAAAGTTAAAAATCAAACCATCTCTGCCTTCAAGGGTCTTGTGTTCAGGGGGAGAGGGCTATGACATTTACAGTGAAAAGCAGAAACAAAGTTTATGCACAGAAATCTGGAGGGAGAGGGAAGCCTAGCCCCCGGGGAGGAGTCAGACCTCTGCTCTGACAGAAGCCTCCAGTGGAGTCCAAAGTGCGTAACATACGTGGAGGCTCCCATGTACCAACCAGAAATGCAGGAAATAGAACACCACTGTGACCAAAGTAGAAACAAGACCCTAAGGACAGGTGGGAGCTCTGCTACACAGGCCTTTCCATGCCAGGATGAGTCTGTGTTTTATCCTAGGGGTAATAGGGAGCCACTGAAGATTTTTTTAGTCGAAGATTGACATGGCCAGATGTGTTTTGCAGCTGGGAGGACGATGGATTTAAGAAGGGAGAGAGGGAAGTCAGGAAGATCCATCAGGAAATTGTTTGGTGCTCCACGGAGTGGCTGTCCCATCTGCTATCACCCAATGGCACAGACACCTCGCCTTTGGTGTTGATGATGGCACTTCTGAATACCTGAGCATTCCCAGGGGTGTTTGGAGTTTTACTCCAAGAGTGGTGATTGCTGGGTTACTGTCAGTTTGGAAGGAAATGGCAGGGAAATATCCCAGAGAGCTATGTTTGGCTCTCTACTGTGTCACATTTTTATCTGGGACTGGGATAAAGGCACAGATGGTGGACATGTAAAATCTGCAGCTGGTGCAAAGCTGGAAGAGAGAGCTCACATCCTGCATGACAGAGACAGGGCCCAAAGGACATCAATGGCCAAATCTAGGAAGGTGAAATTTAACAGGAATAAACACAAAGACTTAAACCGTGGTAAAACAAGTAGAAACAAAAAAATCTCAAGAACTTCAGTGGATGATGAGCCCAGTATAAGTCAATGATGAGATAAGGTTAGCCCAAAAAGCAATTTCAATCTTAGGATGAATTAAAAGAGGCATGATGTCCAGGACTTGGAAAGTGATGGTCCTGCTGGGCCTAGCCCTGGTCCAACCATAGTAGGAAAGACCACTCTAAGCACTATGTATCAGGAAGGCCTTTGAAATGTATTTAGTAGGTCAACCAAGAAGATGAGAGAGAGA
>NW_027185797.1:32038619-32102555 GCF_028583685.1 Petaurus breviceps papuanus | reverse complement strand
AGAGACAGAGACAGAGACAGAGAGATGTATTTTCCAGTGTTTGAAGAACTGACAAAAGGAAACATTACATTCCTTCTGTTTGATCCCATAGGACAGACCTAGGGGTAATGGGGAAAATTGTAGAGACAGATCTGAGCTCAATTTCAGGAAAAATTCCTAAGAGTTAGAGCTCAAGTCCTAAAGTGGTGTGAACTGACCCAAGAGGGAGCTGGGCTCCCTCTCCTTGGAGACCTTACATGACCCTTTGTCAAGGATGTTGGAGTGGAGATTCCAGCTCAGATGTGGTTGGACTCTATGGGCCCCTCCAACTTTGAGATTCTAAGATTTATCTAATAGTAGCCAGTCAATATGGCACCTGTTTCAATGTGTATGCTTTCAACAACACACTGAACCAAATAATCTAGTTATACATCACAAAGTCTGAAGGATAGAATCTGGAAAGACTGCCTTATCCAAGGTATCAGAATACAATTAGCTATGAAATTGATGCCTAAATGAAAGCAGCTCTCTTCGAACAGACAGCCAAGTTTACCAGAGTGGTCAGATGGCTGATCAAGGAACATCTTCACTTAAAGGAAAGTCTTCCTTTAACATTCTACTCAGATGCTGATCAGACATTTCTTGAAGGTGTGGAGGTGACCCTAGTTCTCCAAGGAAACACAAACTCTGTTAGGTCGCACCAACACTTCCAGTATGAGCCAAGTAGTGAAAAGCCTACATGTACTTTCCTAAGATCAGCCTGGCAGAGTTGAGTGAAGCCAATCTCCCGGATTGCCAGGGGGTGAAGCATTTTTTAGTCAAAGATATACTAAGACAATCTATTGAGAGATGAAAGAACTAAGAAGCTGAGTCCGTGGAAGTAAGACCAATGCCAACACTATCACCTTCCCATAGAGTATTGAAGTAATGGAAGGTTTTATGCATCATTTCAGTGAAATAGCCTATAGAATAAACACAGAGACGGGTTGTGTGTGTGCACACATGCTTGCCTGCACCAAATTATGTGTGTTTTTAATATGTCAGGGTCCCATCAATTAAATAAAATAAAACTGGTTTCCATAGATGCCTGCATCTTAAGGGAAGCTGCTCTTCAGGCTACCTTTCATTGAATGAAACTTCCCCATTAGAAGAAGAGTGAGAAATGTTGCCAATGCCTGGAGATACAAGCCTCCAAGCAGCCCACCTGGTTGCAAGGCAATGGACTCTCCTTTGCAAGAGCAGCAGAAAACACAGATCTGGGCCCTTGTCCAAGTAGCAGAGTCCACACAATCATCTTTAGGAAGCACCACTGTTTTGGAAATGGAGTTGACACGGGCAGACGACCAGACTGACATCATTAACTACTAGAAACAAAAAACAGAAGCCCAAAGACTGGCAAGAACAATGGATGATGGAACATGGTAGAAACTTGACTTCTGTGAATTGAAAATTTCTTGTTCATTATTATTTTATATTATGTTATATTGTATTACATTATATTATTATATATTTATTATTATTATTGGGAATATACCCTAGGAATGCCATCATAAAGAAAAAGAAAAAAGAAGATAACATCTCAAAAATTTGCCGACTAGCAATCTTTGTAATTGTGTTAAACTAGAAACAATCGAAACGTCCAACAGTTGGTTAATGGCTACATAAACTATGGGACATCAATATAATGGAAGACTCCAGCACCATTTAAAATGATAAATGGGGGAATAGGAAGAAATGTGGAAAGACTTAGAGCAAAGTGATGCAAGGTGAAGAATGCCGAGCTGAAGAGCTGCGCACACCAACTGTGAATGTAGGAAATGAAAAATGTACCCGCAAATCCAGATATGAATGAGCGAGCCCAACAGAAGGGGACACAGAAGGAGGAGCTCATAAGCTGTTATGGACAGATTGTGCAGAGAAATTCATTTCGGAAGTGTAAATAGTTGTAAACCTCAGCTTATTTGATTTTGTTGTTTGAATCTGTGCACATGATGATTGAAAAAGAAAACACCCTGGTCGTCCCACCCAAGGACAATCGGGCATAAGTCAGGTTGCCCCTAATGTCATTCATACTTGTCATTCTTGCCTAGCATGGGGCCTGGCATGCAGTAGGTGCTTCATGTATGCTTTTTGACTAGAAAGGAATGGTTCCAGTGAGTCAGAGAAAGCAGCAGTTAGCTGTCTCTCTAGAACAGTTGATCTAATTTCCTAGTTCCTTGGAAGTTTGTCCACTTTGGCTAATAGAGAGGAAGATTATCCATAATGTTGCCAGCCAGATGCCCAAAACAAACCCCAGCAAAACACTTTGAATGACAAGATCTTAAGTATCAGGAAAGTCAATCCAAATGATAATCTGATGAAAGATGCAATCTGGTTTACGAACCTTTCTTCTACCAAATTCTACCAAGTGGACAACAAAGGTAAGGACAAGGCTCGCCTCACTATTGGCCACAGATGTATGAGGACTGGAGGATCTTCAATCAACAAGCATTTGTTCGACATATGCTATGTGCCTAGTGCATATGTACCTGGACTCAGGAGTCAAAAATAAATGCAAAAAACCCTGTCTTCAGGAAACTGACCCTTTGTCAGGGGTGACAACATGTAGCCCCATCACACATAAAAAAAAATGATTTTATACGAATAAATACAAGGCACTAGCTTGAGGTGGCAGGAGGGAGAGGAAATCAGGAAATAGCAATAGAAGCGGTGCTCCAATTGTGTTTTGAAGGAAGAGAGGGGTTCTCTGAAGCAGAGGCAAGGAGAGAGAGCATAGGAATGGCCCCTGCAAAGCAAGGGAGATGAGAGACAGAGGACAGTGGGACAAGAGTGCAGGAAGGGGAGTAATAACCAATGAGGCCGGAATGGCAGGTTGGGGCCAGGCTGGGGAGGATCCCAAAGGCTCAGGAGTTCATCGTAGACCTTAGAGGCGATAGGGAACCCCTTGGGTCACAGAACTGGGGAATAACAGGAGCAGATCTTTCACTGAAGGAAAATCCCTTTGACAATCATCTCCTCTCCCGAATGTAAGGGAGACGAAAGTCTTCCTTTGAAAGAACGCGGAAGCTGCAAGAACCATAGAGAATTGGAAATACATTAGAGCTGTTTTTGTTCTTCCTTCTGAATCCTAGTGCCTGGCATACAGTGAGCCCTTAATAAATGAGAGAAATTCTTCCCATGTAAAAGAAAGGATTCCCCCCCACTCCAGACTGGTGACTTCATTTGCATACAACAGCAGTGTCAGACTCATAAAAGGAACTGTTCCCAACAGGTGGCATACTGAATTAGAAAACCGCAAATTAACATTGTCTGTGTTGTATTGCACTGCATTTTTATTTCTGTTGTTAAACATTCCCCAATTATATTTTAATCCGGTTTGGGCCAGTACTTGGGAGTTTGGACACTGCTGGTGTAAAACATTATTCTTGTGGAAACTCCATTGGGCAATGCAAACTGTCTACTCATCCGGTGCTTATCTGAAAAAGTTGCCCAGAGAACTGGGCAAGGACCCAAGGCCACAAAACCAGGATGGATCAGAGAAGGACTGGAGCAAAGGTCTCCGCACTACAAAGCCATCATCAGGAGGCAGCTAGGTAAGGCAGTGGATAAAATGCTGTCCCTGGGTTCAGGAAGACCTGAGTTCAAAATCTGGCCTCAAATACTTACTTGCTATGTGACCCTGGGCAAGTCACTTACCTCTCTGTCTTCATCAATTTCCTCAGCTATAAAATAAGGATAATAATAGCACCTACTTCCCAGGTTGTTGTAAGGATTGAATCAAATATTGGTAAAGTGTCCAGTGCACTGCCTGGAACACAGTAGGCACTTAATAAGTGCTTCTTTCCTTTCTTTCCTTCCTCTATTCATTCTAACACACCCCGCCTCCTGTTACTGGGTATACACAAGCACTCTGTCCCCAGACCTCCTTTCTCTACATGTTGTTGTTCAGTGGTTTCAGTCGTGCCATACTCTTCACAACCCTATTTGGGTTTTTTTTTGGCAGAGATACCAGGGTAGTCTGCCATTTCCTTCTCCAGCTCATTTTATAGATGAAGAAACTGAGACAAACAGGGTGAAGTGACTTGCCCAGGGTCACACAGCTAGTCAGTGCCTGAGGTCAGATTTGAACTCAGGAAGTGGAGTCTTCCTGATTCCAAGCCCAAAGCTCTACCCACTGTGCCACCTAGCTGCCCCTGGCACAGACAATATAAAATATTATAAATATTTTTTGCCTCTAATCTCTCACTCCCCAAATTCAATCAGTTGCCAAGTCTTAGTGATTCTGTCTCTCCAGTATCTCTCATCTGTCCCCTCCTCTCCACATCCCCAGCTGCCGCACTAGTTTATACCCTTTTTGTCTCTCATATAGAGATGACCATCAACTTTGAGCTGGTCCTCCTGGGGTCTAGCTTCTCCACTCGTTGTCAACTCAGGCGTTCATAGCCTTTGGCAGTCTGATGAAGCCTGCAGACCCCTTCTCAGGATAATATTTCTAAATATATAATTTAAAACACACAATTACATAGGAAGTTCATTACACTGAAGTACAATTATTAAAATACTTTAAAAAAAAAAAAAACAAGTTCTGAGACCGCAGGTTAAGGACCTATCTCCTACCCACCTGCCAAACTAACATTCCTAAAGCACAAGTCTGAGTGTATTACTTCCCTGATCAAGTCTTCCGTGGCTCCCTATTGCTATGAGGGTAACAAAACAAACTCCTCTGTTTTAAGGTGTAAGGGTTATGGGATTTAAAGATCTTCCATGCCCCATTGGACGTGCTGACGTAGCAGGAAGGGGCGGAGCAAGAGAAAGCGAAAGCCAGAGAAAGCAAAAGCCAAGCTAAAGTTCCTGCGGTGGCTGGCGGCAGTGGCAGCAGCAGAGGCAGCGGCAGCGCAAAGCCCTTTTTGAGTTAGGACTGCTAAGGACTTTCTGCTAAGGACTCCTACTGAGGACTGCCAGGGGCCAGAGCTGCTGGGAGCGTGCTTCCAGGATGCTGGGTGGTTGCTGTGCATGGGGAGAGGAGGACCTTTGCCTGAGGTAGCCTGTTCTGTTTTAAAGGCTTGAAAATGTGGGTGCTTTCTACTTTATCTACCTGTGCCAATGTCATAACTACTCTGATGGCTTTCACTTTCTGGTTTTGGGACTCAGTCTTTTGGTATCTTAATAAATTTTCCAGCTTATTCCCTTATATGACAAGCATGAGGTATTTTGTGATGGATAATTATATCAGCATATCTGTAATCTCCATAGGCATTGTGAATATGGCATTGCTGATACATAAGGACATTGTGGGTCCCAGCGAGCAGACTGAGGACAGGAGAGTTCAAGAGACATAGTCAAAAGTCCTCAAAGCCCTGGGCTCGCAAGGACACATCTTTTTCTCAGGCATCTTCTCTCCAGGCAATCCAGAGGACCCGGTTATTTTTAAGCCTCCACACATCTGTTTCCATTTTTCTAAGAAGAAGGCAAGTGAGAGACTTTATAATAAACAGGAAGCCCTGAACCCTCCAGCCCCCGGGGCTGCACATCCTGGGGAGCCCGGATCCAAAAGCTGAGGCTCAGAAGCAGCGTTCTCGACTTCCCCAGGCTTGCTGGCATCTTGAGCTTCTCCTGTTACCACCTACTTCTCATAAACAAACAAGAAGAAAACAGAGATGAAGCAGGATAACCAAAGAAGCCACTACTTGAGGAAAACAGAGAAAGCTCGGAGCTCAGGGGCTTCCTTCCAGACTTCGATGCAGGCCAGCCAGGAAATGGGCGATTCACACAGACACTGACCACTGACCACAAGGAGCAAGAATCAATGCAGGGCCTTCACAAGTTTGACTGCTGGCTGATTGATTAATTAGCTGGTGACTACTGGCATCTAGTTACAAAGAGCTTTACATTCATTAGCTCACTGGATTCTCACAAGAACCTAGTGAGATAAGCTGTAAGCATTATTATCTCCATTTTGTAGAAAAGGAAACTGAGGCTCAGAGTAAAAGGGTCTGCCCAGGGTCACAGAGCTAGTAAGCATCAGAGGCTGGATCTGAACCAGGATTTTCCTGATGACAACAAGTCCAGCACTCTCCAGGAAAGCAAGGCCTGAAGGGAAAATGTGAGAGTAACAGTGACAAAACTATAGTTTGGGGAAAAGTGACCCTGTGGGTACTACCGACCCATCTCCCTGCCTGGAGTACCAGCCTCCAGACAACTCCCCTTTCCCAAGGAGAGCGAGTCCCCCCAACTCTGGAATCCTGCCTCAGGACTGGGGCATCCTGATTGGCAGATGAATCAGTCTCTGACTGGCCCCAGACCATGCTTCCCATTCAGCCCCCATCCCTGGGTACCTCACTATCTGCCCTACTATGGCATGACTCCCCTCCCTCCATCACCACCACTTTCCACGTCTTGCTCTGGAAACAGATTTCAAATAAATATTGTCATGCCTTTGGGAAAGGGCAAAGCAACCCTATGCCCTGTGGCTCCACTTGCCATCCTGCTGAGTCTCTGGAACAAAAATCCCTTCCCTGGTTACCATTTCCCTCCCCAGCCCCACCCCAAGATGTGGCATAGTAGAAAGAAGGCTGAAATCAGAGTCAGGAAGACAGAAGCTCAAACTCTGCCTCAGATAGTTTACAGATAGTTATTTAGCTTCACTTTCCTCATCTGCAAAATGGGGATAATAATAGCACCCATCTCACAGGGTTGTTGTAAGACTCAAATGAGTTAACATATATTGAACTCTTGGCAAACCCTAAAGCATTATGTAAGTGTTAGCCTTTATTAGTATAAATGCTTCTTCTCTCAATCCTTCTTCCAGAGGTGGCAGAGGTGCCATTTCTACCCAGCTCTGGGGAGGAAATCATGCTGAGGTTCTTATATTAATGAAGTAGAACGTTAGGGGCACATTGTCAGCAGCTGCCTAGCAAAGAGAATGCAGGCTGGGCCATATGTACAATCCAACTTGCTGTGCAAATGAGAATGGATTGCTTTTCATTCTAATAGCACCAAATTCAGAGGGTTTAATCATCACTTAACAGTGGCAACAGCAATGACTTCCCCAAGCACTGAATTTTTCAAGAAGCTCCACACAGTCATTCAAGGTTTGGTAAGTTTGTCCAGGTCTGGGGGCCAGCCCCAAATTACAATGCCTGCTGCATTCTCCTCTTTGGAGCAAAACAAAATGGGGGCCAGAAAGGAGGTGGGGAGAGGGAGAGAGGGAGAGAGAAAAAGAAGGAGGAAGAGGAAGAGGAGGAAAAGGAGGAGGGGAGTGAGGGAGAAAGAGAGAGAATGGCAGCATGCTGCTGCTGCTGCTGCTGCTCTTGCTGCTGCTGCTGCTGCTGCTCTGCTGGTGCCCAGCCTCAGGTCAGGACCCAAACTCGGGTTACTGGGGGCCAAAAAGCATCCCTGAGATACTCATCTCCTCCTCAGGCTCCCCTCCCTCTGGTGCTACTTAGGTGAGTGGACAGAGTGATCGGGAAGATTTGGTCTAAATCCTGCTTCTGACATTCACTAGTCATGTGACTCTGAACACTTCACAGACTTGGTTTCCTTATCTGGTAAATGGAAATCATGACTGTGGAAGTTCCAAGATAACTTGCAGAGCTGCCTTGAGGATCGAGTGAGAATATGTAAAGCATTTTGCAAACTTCCAAGTGCTAGATTATTAGCATGAGAGACAGCATAGTATACTGGACAGACTGCTAAAGTTGGAAAGTTCTGGGTTCGAATCCCACTGCAGACAGTCACTAGCTGTGTGGCCTGGGGTGTATCACTTAACCTCTCTGATCCTCATGGCCCTCTCTGGTAAAATGAGGGAGTCAGGCCTCTCCTCTAACATCTGTCCCAGCTCTGAACCTCTGATTCTATCATCCTGTGACCTCATGCCCACCTACGATGGCTCCTTCCCACCTTCTCCCTCTGCCATACCCACTTCTTTCCTCCCTAAGTTGGAGCAGGTATGCTGGCAGCTGGAGAGCCCAGGAGTGCCTGGGACCCTCCGCCACCTGTACTGAGGCCCATGAACCATCACTACACAAAGATACCACGTGCTCACCAAAAGTCTCCCACGTAATGCCTCGGTGACTTTGGACAAGCTGCCTCATCTCTAGGGCCTCGTTCTCCTGTTCTGGAAATAACAGAGTAAGACTGGCTGTCCTCTGAGGTCCCTATCTAGGATCTGAGTCCAAACACTGAGATGAAGGAGAGTGGGGAAGTTCCCACCATGGAGAACTCCCACCCAGGACCAAGACGGGCTGTTCTCCAGCGCTGCTGTGTTCCTCAGGGAGGATGGGTGGGCTGAGCATTTCAGAACTCCCTCATCAGACTCTGACAAAACTTTGTAAGATCAAAGCAGCACATGAAAGGTGTTCTAACTCACTCAAGATGACAAAGCGCTCCCAGTGTTTGAGTCAAAGGATTAAGAAAACATGAAAGTAATTGCCTTAGTATCACAGGAAAGCAAACCCCAAGCCTCCCTGCTAGAAATACAAGGGGGGAAGAAGGGAAAGGAAAAGGCTGGGACATGTGGGTTGGACTGCCTGTAACTCACAATTGGGTGACCTAGGGCAAGTCATTTCACTTTTCAGAAATTCCTCAGTTTCCCTCCCTGTAAAATGAAGGGATTTGGGGAAGAGAACACATAAAACTCAATCCTGTATAGTTAAAATAACCAAGTTTTTCCACAGAGAAGACTGGAGAAAACGTCTCTCTGGCTTGCCTTTACACAGGTGGAGGCCTATGTGTATGGAGCACGGCATACACCTCCAGACACGACTGATACCTTGGTTTTGCTGAAGTCCTTTCCCCACTCCCTTTGAAAATCTTTGTGACCAAAGATGGCTCAATGCGTAAGGAAGAGGGACAGGTTATAGTTGGAAATAAAAAGTGATGGGAAAACGAAAGAGTCATAAAATGCCATTTTTGTTTAAATGAAGAGAACTGGAACTAAATGGTTACGGTGACTATCTGTTAAGTGCTTCCTGGGTTCCTAGTTTAGGCTTGGAATACAAAGAGGACTCGGTTTCTTCTCTAAAATGGAGGAGGTGGGTGAGGGCTGTGTTCTAGAGGGGAGTTCTCAACCTAGGATCTATGAGCTCAGTTTTAAAAATATTTTAATATTTTGATAACTTTTAATATGATTGATTTACTTTATAATTCTATGTATTTTATTTTAATCATTAAAAAAACACAATTCTAAGAAGGGGTCCATAGGTTCCACCAGACTGACTGCCCACGGGGCCCAAGGAAACACAAAAAGTTTAAGAACCCCTGTTCTAAATGATCTCAATAGCAGGTGTTACTATGTGTGAAGCACTCAGCTCAGGACTGAGGATACAAAGGTGCCTTAGTTTCCCCCTCTGTAAACTGAGGACAATAATATCTGTAGCATCCACTTTCGAGGGTTGGTGTGGGGCTCTAATGAGATGGATGAGTGTACGGTGCTCAGCCAGCCTAAACGCCACCATGAACACCAGCTGGAGTCATTAATGCTACAGAATGAGGCGGCTGAAGGAGCTGATCACTGGGGTTCCTTCCAGCTCTGACTCTAGAAAAGCAACCAAGGACGATGTTGAAAAGAAGGGTCTTCCATTCCTACAGATTCTGCAAAGGCAGCAGTGGTTCTCAATGATGTCAAGGACAGATCAGCAACAGCCACCATCAGTCCCACGCTGATGAGACCCCGCTCTCAGCACTGCAAAGCCCAGATTGGTGGCCAGTTCATCTAGTATCTAGATCAAGAACACAAAAGGCACTCCAACGAGATTTTTAACCAAGGCCCTAGACCCTGGGAGGCTGCTGCCAGGGACAGGACAGGAAGAAGTATGCTAACTAATTATTCTTGTCACCTTGTTGCTGAGCTGTTTCTCCTTGTGAGAGGGAAACAAGCACTATCAAGCACCCTTCGGATTCTAGGACCCTGGATGGAAGTCCATGTTCTCTAGTCATTACCCTGTAACCCTCTGCTAAAAGACGACTGTCAGTTGATCAGTTAAGAAGTTTAGAAGCATTTATTTAGTGTCTTCTATGCATCAGGCACCAATCTAAGCTTTTATTAAGCACTGACTACATGTGAGGCACTGTGCTAAACATTTAGCCTATAGAAATGCTTACTCCCTTCCCTCCTTCTCTCCCTCCCCCTCCAAGCACTGAGGAAATCCAGAAAGGCAAACAGAATCTGCCCTCACAGAGCACCCCACTGGCAAAGAGCGCCTGTTTCATTAGGAACCTCATCTTGATTGTTCAACCAAAAGAAAGACATTGAAAAGTGAGAACCCCACAGCCCAGGAACAAAAGCCCAGCTTCCAACTTCAACACCCACATGGGTTGAGTCACACCCGGGAAAGCTCTGCCAGCCCCACATATGAATCACAGTGACTTGCAAAGGGCACGTCTAAATCGATATTTCCTTGTGCTCCTCCATGAAGCAAACACGGAATTTATGGAAGAACATGGGAAGTTCAGCTCAGAACTCCAGTGGGAGGGAAGCAACTGCTTTCTGACCCTAAAACATCCTTGTGGAAAGTTCTATAGATACGGTCACCTCAACAACATCTCAAATTCGCCCCCTTCTCTCCTCTGACATGACCACCATTTGGCAGCAGGTCTTCTGGGGGGTCTGCCTGCCTCAAGGCTTTCTCCACTCCAATCTATCCCTTACTCAGCTGCCAAAGGGACTTTCCTAAAGCTCAAGTCTGACTAGCTCACCCCCTACTCAATAAACCCCATTGGCTCCATGCTGGCTCCAGGAGCAAATACAAGACCTTCCACTTGGCCTTCAAAGACCTTCATGTCCTGACCCTCTACAGTCTTCTCACACCCTACACCCCAGAGTGTACTTTTTGATCTGGTGTCCCCAGCCTCCTGGCTCCTCCATGGATAAGGGCTCCAAACTTTGGCTCTAGCTGTCCCTAATGCCTGGATCACTCTCCCTCCTCATCTCTACCTCCTGTATACCTTTAAGTCCCAACTAAAATATCCAGGGCCTGCCCTCTGGGAAGCATTTTCTATTTATCCTGTTATAGCTTGTCACCCCCATTAGACTGAAAATTCCTCGGTCCTGTCTTTTGCCTTTTCTTGAATCCCTAGCACTTAGCAGAGGACCTGGAACATAGTAGGTGCTTAATCAATATTATTGACTGATAGACTGATAGTGATTTGGTCCCTCCTTCCTCATCACCAACCACAGAACCAAACTCACTTTTGGAAAATAAAGTGATTCTTGCTGAGGAGAAACTGTGAAATGACAAAGTGGGAGGGGGAATGATTTTCCAAAGTACAGACCTTCTTGTGTGATGTATAAACACTGTGCATTCTTTACAATTCAGAGAGAAAATAGGGAGGGGGCATTTTTATGTAGAATTCTTACAACAATAATTTTGCTGTTCCCAGGCTACACATGCATGTGTGAGTCAGTGTGGTGCCGTGAGCACAGTGGTCTTGGAGTCTGGAAGACCCAGGTTCAAATGCCAGTTCAGACACTTAGTAGCCAGGTGACTCAGGGAAAGTCACTGAGGCTCTCAGAGTTCTAAGAGTGGCAGAGTGGGTCACAACCAGCATTGGTGGGAGGAGTTTCCTTACCTGGGAGTTCCCTCTACCAATGAAATTATAGGTGCAGTGACTGTGAGTTTGCTCTTTAATTATGCCATTTTAAATGAGTGGACAAAAGAAGCTTAAAATCTTCTGAGTTGGTTCCCTTGTTCATCTCCTTGTTGCTTATTCAGAGATTAGGAAAGAAGAGATTTCCTGACTTTTTCAATTCACAAATAGTTCCACAACTTGGAGACATTTTCTTGCTGTGGATTCATCACTCAGCTGGAGAAGAAGTTATTGTTGCTACAAGCTGAAGCTCTCTCAAGCTGAGCTCGGCATCAGGGCTCACCAAACACTTGTTCATTAATGAGTTGATGGACCTGAGAAGCTAAAGTTACTCTGCTGGGGGGGTGGGGGTGATGAAGAGGAAAAGAGATGGAAGGAGGTCAGCAACAGTCACTTCTTGAATGGCTCATGCTTGGGCCTGGAAGGTATTATACGGTAGCTGGTTCTATGGAAGGACCATTGCTGTATGCCCATTTAACACCCAAATCCTTCTTAAGCACATAAGGATGGGTCCTAATAACAATTACTGAAAACACTGGTCAAAAAATGAGTTGGGGCTCGGCCTACTATCATCTAAAAAATGTCTTAAGGCTGAGTGAATATGGCGTCACACAGTATTATGAGTTTGAATTTTTTTTAATGATAATCTCTTTGAGTTTCCGTAAGATTACAGGGATATGGACTTGGTCACTCAATTCACCTGAACTCAACAAACAGTGATTAAAGCCTAATTCAGTTCCAACAAGCAGTCACATCACACACATACCAACAACAAACAGAATGGCCCTGGCCTCCATAAGTTTTTTTTTGCTTCTGTGGTAAATAGGCAGAATGTCCATTAGTACACACACACACACACACACACACACACACACACACACACACGCACACACACACAGTCCAAAGTGATCTCAAGTGGGGCAGCTGGGGAACTAGGGGGTTAAGGGAATTTGGAATCAAGATAGAGGCCCTCAAGCTAAGCCTTGAAGGGAGCTAAGGATTCTAAGAGGGGAAGGGGAGCATTTTAGGCCCAGGGGAGAGCCAATGCAAAAATGCAGAGGCCTACTATGTGCCAGGGACTTTGCTCGATGCTTAAATTTCCAGTGTCCCAACAACTTACTAAGACTAAATTGCCAAAGTGAATCAATGGAAAGAGTTTCCACATGAAGAAAAATCCATGGTATGTCTACAAGTTCCCTTCACTTCCAACAATGTATATTGGGGAAAAGAGAAAGAAATTTTAAAAAGGAAAGAAAGAAAGAAAAAGAGAGAGAGAAAGAAAGAAAGAAAGAAAGAAAGAAAGAAAGAAAGAAAGAAAGAAAGAAAGAAAGAAAGAAAGAAAGAGAAAAAAGAGAGAGGAGAGAGAGTGTCATAAGAGAGAGAGAGAGAGAGAGAGAGAGAGAGAGAGAGAGAGAAACCAAGGAAATGGGCTTCAGTGTGACACCATTATTCGTCTGTATCAGCACTTCCTAGGACTGCTCCCACACCAGCCGAGGCATGGCATTACCAGAGAGCTATTGTGGACTGCACTCCTAAGTTATTTTAAACATCCTCCTCTAGTTCAGTTGCCCGACTCACCAATTACTGCCTTGTCAAGTTAAGAGAGAGTGGCATCTGCGAAACGCACTTGTCTCCCTCCATTACATTCTTGCGGTCACGGTTTAGACACCTCCTAAAATCACTGCCGTTTTGAGTCAGCCCTTCCTGAAGCAAAATCATGCTAATATATTATCCAAGTTTAGCACTCAGGAAAGAGCAGATACCCTGATGCTTGGCTGCCAAGCTCCCACACTGATTTGGGGCCCAGCCTTCAGAAAGGCTCCCTCCGTCAGGACAAGCACAAAGCACAAATTCTGTAAGACTAAGAACTCTTCACCTTCTTGGTGTGATCACTGATGAGGGCAGTCTGGTGAAGCCTACAGACCCCTTCTGAGAGTCATTTTTAAAATGAAAACACGAAGATGCACAGGCTTACAAAGGAAAGCAACGGTATGGAAGGGAAGTCATCAAAGTGTTAGAAAATCAAATTCATGTGGCCCAGGTAAAGACCTCTTGCCCTACACCCCTTTTCTGGATTTCCCATGAAATTATGATCAAGACAAGACTTCCTAATCTCCTTTTACAAAGAGCTCCCCTCACCAGTCATTGTGGGTCTTCGTTTTTTTCTTTTGTGAGATGTTCAGTCTGTAGTGTTTTCCCTTAATTATATCCATGATTAACATAATATTGTAATTTGGAGGTGTGGGCTGGCCCCTTGCCAGGAATCACAGGGACAGCTGAGATGGCTCATTTGAAAAAGTTAACAGTTCGAATGTGAAATGTCACAAGATCTTATCTTCTTCTTACTTAGGGGATAAATGAGTTTATTAGTGGATGTTAATTAAAGGGATATCTATTAATCCATTCATTTGCTGGATTCTCATTAATTCATCAGACATTTATTAAGTACCTACTACATTCATTAATCTGTGTAAAATGAAACAGTCCCTGCCCCCAGGGAACTTACATTCTATTGCAGGAGAAGAACACATAAACATAAAGGTAGATAAAAAATGTCCATACATCATCTCTGCACACAGGCATTTCACAAACCACATGGGACAACCCTGATTCAAATGGGCTTGGGGGATCTTCTGATCCAACAACACCAGAGATCAAAAAGAACATGGGTCATTCCAAATGGTGCTGGGCATTTTGGAAAATCATGGTATGGGAACGGTTATAATGCTTTGTCTTTTGTCAACATGAGCTCCAATGCAGGTGACTTCAAGCTGGAAATTGATGGCAAAAATAGGTTAAGTTCCCAAGTATATGGAGAGAAACAAGGAAGGCAGGCACCGTCAGTGTGACTTGGGAAGAAGGCTACAATCTCGGGGTGATCGGTCCTCATGTCTGGGCTCTTCCCAGCCAGTCGCCTTTTTGTGAGCGATGAAAAGCCAATAAGAGGTGAAGATTACCCAAAAGGCATGGTCATGGGGAGAGGGAGCTCTGGATCACAGCATAATAATGGTATTAAAGAAAGAGATGGGGGCAGTTAGGTGGAGAGAGTGCTCGCCAGGCCTGAAGTCAGGAAGACTCATCTTCCCAAGTTCAAATCTAGCCTCAAATACTGACGAGCTGTGTTACCCTAGTTAAATCACTTAACCCTGTTTGCCTCAGTTTCCTCATCTGCAAAATAAACTGGAGAAGGAAATGGCAAACCACTCCAGTATCTTTGCCAAGAAAACCCGAAAAAGGGGGTGCTCCTGAAGAGTTGGACATGCCTGAAACCACGGAACACACAGACAGAGTTGGAGTTAGCAGTAAGAACAGAATATTGTGGTGAAAAGAGGAGCTGGTCCTACCTTGCTCATGCAGACTTTTTAAGGGGCCCCTGGAGTCCTCCCAAAAATGCTGAACACTAATAGCTACTCTCACCCTAGAAAGGTCCTTCTCTGCATCTGGCTGGGAAAAGCTAGCAGCAAGGAGGCTTCTCCTGTCCCCACTGTCCAGAAATCCCCCTTCCATTCTGCCTAACAGGATTCCTAGCTTCCCCTGTGCCCCAGGGCTCTCAAGGAAGGAACAAGAAGCATGGGACCCCTTCACATTCCTGCTCCGATGCTCTGATAGGCTGTGCCCTCACCTATGCCCGAGGTCCCCATGGGGCTGCAGATCCTGGCCTATCCATGTCATCTCCTCTGCTGGGGCTGTTCTCTAGGGATTCCCACCATTTTTCCCAGGCCTTATCCAGTGTGCGTTCTCGCCTCCCTTGAGCTCTGACATGGTGCAGCTGCCAGGGGAGCACAAAGGCCATCACCTGGTCATGGCCACCATCTTGCTCCAAACATGGCTCCCTTTCTTCACCTGTCCCCACTGGTGATAGGCAACGGTCAACTAATGCCTGCCATGGGCTTCTCCATAGCCATTTGGGGAAGGCAAAGGGAACAAACATTTATTATGTGCAACGCTCTGCTCTACAAAATTTTACCCATTTGATCTGTGGCCCTAACTTCAGATTCTTGAGAATCTGGCCTCCCCTGCCTCCCAGTCACACAGCATCATGGGAAGAATATTGATGTTGAAAAGTGGAGGGGCACAGTAGAAAGGCAGAGGCCCAGGGTTCAAAGTCTCCCTCTGCCATTTCCTACCTGTGGGGCTTGGGTGGGTCAATGCATCTGTCTAGGCCTTGGTTCCCCTGATGGGCAAGGGACCCCTAGGGCCTGTCCAGCATTAGAACCCAGGTCCTATGGGCCTTTGGCTCAGAGGGAAGAAGTCAGGGGCTCATTCCACCCTCCCAAAGTCAGGCTACAGTCTTCCATTCGGGACCAGCTCAGTTCACTGTACTCAGATATTCACATAGTCCGAAAATAGGCCCACATTTCTCAAATCTCAAAACTCTGTCTCCTCCATTCAATGGACTTTTCTAGCAGAGGTGATAGATTTGTGCCAATGACGTCACACTCTCTCCTATCCCTCCTCACTAAATGCATTTGGGATGCAAAGGGTGAGGTCTGAGGTGGGTTCTGTGGGAAAAAGGAAAGAAGAATGGAGGGAAAGAGAGAAAGGGAGAAAGAGAGGAAAGGGGAAGGGAGGGAGAGAGGAGTTAAAGAAGGAAGAGAGGGAGGGAGGGAGAGAGGATGGAGGGAAGGAGGAAGAGAGGAGGGAGGGAGGAAGACAGGAAGAGTGAGAGATGGGAAGGAGGGAGAGGGGGAGGAAGCGAGACAGGGATGAAAGAGAAGAGGAAGAGATGGAGACAGAGGGAGAGAGGGAAGGATAAAGGGAGGAAGGGGGAAAGGAGGGAGGAAGAGAGGGAAGGAAAGAGTGAGGGAGGAAGGGAGGAAAGAAGAAAAGGAGGAAAAAGAGAGAGGGAGGAAGGGAGGTTGCATTGTTTGGTAGAAGTAAATAGCAAACATTTCTTGAGTTCAGGGCACTGTGCTAGGCACATAGTCCTTAACCTCAAAGAGTTTACAGAGTGTCAGAGACTCTCTCCTGTACATAAGAGGTAGGATGTGCCAAGGGAAGAGAGGCAGCTCGACACAGTGGACAGGGTTTGACTTAGTGTCAGAAAGTCTGGATTCAAATCTTGCCTCTGATAGCAGCTTGTGATCTCAGACAAGTCTCTTCAGCTTTGAGTGTAGGGGGCACAGACAGAGGCAGATCTAGGAGAGACCTGAGGCATCATCAAGTCCAACACCCTCACTTTACAGGTAAGGAAAGTGAGGCCCAAGGGGTTCAGTGACTTACCCAAAGTCACACAGTCATAAGCTCAGCACTGAAGGAGGGAACTGAAAAGGGTCCTCATAGTGTGGGGGCACAGGGGCATGACATGGTGGAAACAGCACATTTAGGCAGGCGCGCTAGGGGAATTTGGCTGAAATACAGATAATTCAGAGCAAGCAATGGGCACTTATTAGGCATCTGCTTTATGCCAGGTGCTGCGCTTGGCGCGAGGAGCAGGAGGTCAAAATAAAGACATATTACCTGCCCTCAAGAAGCTTCCACTCTAGGGAGGAAGACCATGTGTACACATATGCCCTTGGATGGAAACTCCCCAAGGACAAAGACTGGAAGCCAGCATCAGCACAGTTCTGGGCACAAAGGCACGAGCTGAGTAAAGCAACAGAACGCCTGCTGGCACACCACTGTTGGCTAATAAATGTTTGTTGACTGATTTATTAGCATATTACAAAAATACAAGGTAATGAGAGCCAGATAGTCAAGGGCATTGAAGGACACCAGGGAAAGCTTCCTGCAGAAGGGAGTGCTTAAGCTGAAGCCAGAAGGAAAGTGGAGATTCAAAGGAGCTGGGAAGGAGTGCATTCCAGGCATGGGATATGGCCAGTGCAAAAGTATGGAGATGGGAGATGAAGTGTTAAGTATGAAAAGTAAAATGAAAAAAGGCCTGAGAAAGTCAGTAGAAAGCCTTGAATGACAGGCTGAGGAATCTCTATTTCACATCAGGTCTTAGGAAGACAAGGTTAATCTCAGAGGATTCCCAACAAGCAGAATAATCAGGGAAACCCCAGCAGGCTTTGCTTCTACTGTGCTTCACGGCCATCAGTGCTGCTGCCTGAAAACTGCTAGAAATGGCCCTGAACGATGCAGCTCTCCTCCTCGCTGTCACAGAGTCTGCCTGCAGCCTTGTCTTTCGGATTCTCTGCCACAAAAAGTAACTGTCAAGGATAATAGGAATGAGGTTTGACCTACTTTTCCCTAGATTCTTGCAAAGTCGATGCAGCTTGGAGCCCTCCGATGCCTCCAGCGTTTGCCTCCTGCCCCACTGGGGAGCCGGGTGTTCCACCTCCACCTCCACCTCCTCACTTTCTCACTAGCACTGGCTCCCTCCTTCCCTCTCAGGGCAGCCCAGGGCCAGTCCCTTTCACATCAGCCCATCAGGGCAGGGAGCTTGGGAGCTGGACGCTATGGCCCCATCGGCGCCTACTGGACCATCTGAGATGGCACCAAGGTCATCCACACATACCTCATGCTTGTACCAGACATTCTCAACTTCATTCAACTAACACCGATGCAGCTCTACAAGGTGCAAGGCCCTGCTGTATGCCTCGAGAATACAAATAAGCATCAGACCCTGCCTTCAGGGAGGTGATGGCCCCTGGGAGGATGCAGCATGTGCCCAGAGCCCTAAGAGCTCAACGGATCCAGAACCTTCCTCCATCACAGGGTGTCACCTTGAGTAAATTATTCAACTCAGTCTCAGTTTCCTCATCTGTCACATGAGGGGGTTGGACAAGATGCCCTTTGAGATCCTTGGCAGTTTTCTGGCCCTAGTGCCCTGACAGCCCCTAGGATTAGCCTTGAAGAAAAATAAAGATTCTGAGAGCTAGAGGGGCAGAACGAGCGTATCCTGGGCAAGGGTACAGCCCATGCAAAGGACTGTGGGTGGAACAGAGAAGGTCACATGAAGGCACGAGTTTGACTGGATCCATCTGGCTACATCAACACAGCCAAGAATCAAAGTAAGAGACCCAGTGTGCTTGCTTAGGCCTCTGTGCAGTAAATAACTCTCTCTGTAAGCAACAGGAAGCACAAACAAGTGTGAAGTCTCCTGCTCTCCAGGATCCTGAAGCTTCCAGGAGCCTCTTAAAAAAAAATTCAGCCCAGGTATCCATTAAATAATGAGCAGCAATGTGTTCTAGTGAATAAGATATTGAACTTGGAACCAGGAGGCCTCAAGGCCAAGCAGCATGACCCAGGCCAAGTCACTTCCTCACCTGTAAAATGAAAGTAACAATCTCTTGCGCAGGGGACTGTGGGGAGATTCCACTGAGATCATTGGTGAAAAGGGCCTTGTATCAGTAACTTATTCTTATTCTAAGTGTTTTATTGCTGCTTCTCTTGTTGGTTTTAATTCAGGAGGCTAAGAGGAACCTTCCATAGCAGGAAGTCAACAAACATTTCTTTCTGTAGGACGATGGGAGGTCTGGAGCTACAGTCCCCAGACACTTAAACACAGAAAGGGGTGGGGGAGGGGGGGAAGGCAGCTCTGCAGAGAGCTTCAGAAACCATGGGCTCTGAAGAGAGCCTGGGCACTTGTCTGGGATTCTTGTGAAAGATTCAACTGGAAAACTCCAGGCTGTTCAAAGGGCAGAGGCTGTCACCCCCTCTAGAGCTGCAAGGGAGTTCCAAATACCTCATTTGAAAGAGGAGAAAACTTTGGCCCAGAATGGAAATGACTTGTCCAAGGTCATACTTGTCACTAGCAGCAGGGCCCAGATATGCACTCAAAGCCCCTTCCCCAGGGTCGGCTCTCCAACTCTTTTCTCTCTACCTCAGCAGGGCCGAAGGACTGGGGTTCCTTAGCTATGCTTAGAGGTAACCAGGGACTCGGAAGAAGACAAGTTTAGCCCAGAGAATGGTCAGAAAGTCGGCGTCGGGGATCCTCAGCTGCCCCACTTGGCAGCATATATTTGGGCTTCAGGGAAGGCACCAATCCCGAGTTGGCAGGAGGGGTTTGAGCCCCAGGGCCATAAAGTCAGTAAACAAGTCACAGCTAGGGCCGACCTGACCTGGGGCCTTAAAGCAGCAGCTGCCCGGGGAACGAGCCCGAAAGTCACTGCTAGGAGGAGAGGGGAAACCCCCAGGCCCCAGGGGCTGCACGCGGGAAGTACCCAAACCCAGTAGCCACTCCTCCCCATCCCCCACGCCAGGCACGCTTGGGGCCAGGCCCGCAGCTGCAGCCTCTGACAGCAGGGAAAGTCCCCTGCAGGTCCTGGGCAGCTGGGGGGCGATTAGAGAGGCTCCCTCCCCCGCCCCCAAGGCGTGGAAGGCCAGGTAGCTGTTCTGAGGGCTATCAGATAGCCCCCCTCACCCACCCCAGCTCAGAGCTGCAGTCAAGTCTCGAAGCTGGGTGCCCCCACTTGGCCCCCCTCTCGCCCCCTCGAAGCTCCAGCCCCGAACTTCCAGGGGGAAGGAGAGAGTGGGCTACAGTGGGGGAAAGCTCCCGCTCCTGCTCGAGGCGGCAGGCAGCACGTGCCTGGGGGCCAGAGCCTGCGCTCCCTTCCGTCACCGCCCGGCCTGGCCGGCGGGGGTCCCGGCCCTGGTCACTCACCCTGCCGCCGCCAGCGCTTCTCTTCCTGCGCAGGGTGAGCCCGCTGCGCAGCAGAGCCGGCAGGTCCCGCAGCCGGTGCCGCAGCTGCTGCTCAGGGGGCTGGAGCTGCTCCGGGGCGCCCGGGCTCCCCCCTCGCCGCCGCTGCCGCCTTCCCCCCGGGGCCCCGGCGGCCCCCGACGCCCCGGGCTCCGCAGGCTCCGGGCTCTCTGCCGGCGGGGGCTGCATCTTCACGGCTCCCACAGCCATCTTCATGCCGGGCTGCCCGCCGCGGCCGGCGCTCCTGGCGTCCGGACCCCGCAGCCGCTGCCGCGCACCTTGGATGCTGTGCGGGCAGGGAGAGGGCGCGGGAGCG
Organism: Petaurus breviceps papuanus; assembly: GCF_028583685.1. Classification (NCBI taxonomy): domain Eukaryota; kingdom Metazoa; phylum Chordata; class Mammalia; order Diprotodontia; family Petauridae; genus Petaurus; species Petaurus breviceps. The sequence continues at coordinate 32,082,090 of NW_027185797.1, read as the reverse complement.
ACTGCGGCTGGTGCGCGGGGCTGGGTGCCAGCCGCTGCCCACCCCCAGCCAGCCTGCCTCACTCCTCCTCTTCCTCCTTCTCCTCCTCCTGCTCCCCACGCCCAGTCCCTGCCGGGCGCGCCTCCTCCTGCCCAGCCCAGGTGCGCAGGCCCCGCCCTACCTGCCTCTCCCGCTGCCCCCCTCGGCGCCGCGCCGTGCCCCGGCGGGCTGCCGGGGCTGCCGGACGCGTCCGGGCCCGAGGGAACAATAGAGAACAGGAAGGCTGCTGGGGGGGAAAGGGGGGGTGCGGGCGTGAGCTCATCCCAGGTGCAGGAAATCAATCTTACACCTCACCGGCCCTCCTCCCAGCGGTCCGGACCCTACCTGGCCCCATATCCCTCTCCCCTGGGCATCCTGAGAGCCTGGGAACTCCACCAGCTGCTGCTTCCTTTTCCCTCTTCCTTCCAGCTGAGGCCCCAAAGGGAAATGGACCGGCTTAATCCTGCCCCCTCCCCCAATCTCTACCACTACTGCTCCCCACCTTATACTCTGACTTTGGGCCCAGGAAGCCCCATCACCTCTCTACATCTGGAAGGGGTATTGAAGATTGGCTAATCAGACCCTCCCACTTTACAGGTGAGGAAACTGAGGCCCAAAGTGATGGGCTTGAGGTTCTGCAGGTAATAAATCACAGAATTGGGATTCGAACCCAGGCCTTCCAATTCCAAATCCAGCATTCTCTTTCCCCTGCCACAGATGGTAGTGTCCTTTTGGCATTGCTTAAGAAGGGCCCTCCCTGCCCCACTTTCCACACTCTTCATTAGAAGAAAGAGGAGAGGCCTTTTGATCTCCAAGAAATGCCCACAGGAGATTCAGCAATGTCCTATGCATGGCAGCATCTTTAGGGAATTGGGTATGCCCATCATTCAGCCAAGACAAACTAGAAGCTAGAGGCCTATCATGCGTTAGGGGCTCGGATCCAAGGGCCCAGCATTTATTTACTAGATCCTCTTTGAAAGAAAGCGTTTAGCTCTGCCTTCTCACTGGGAGAGGGGGGTGTCCTCAGAGGGTCGGAAGCCCAGGGTTAGAATGGCCTCAGAGGCTGTCTGTTCCAACCTCTTCGGTGTGCAGATGAAGAAACAGAGGCCAGAGTCTCCAGCATACAGACTATTTCAGGGTGACCTAGATTCTCCCCCGGCCCGAGGCTGGGCTTGGGCTAACCACGGTGACTGCCTGCTGTAGCCTTCACCTGGGGACAGCATTTGCCCCTGAAGGCAGCTACATTCAAATCAGAGAGTGTGTCATCCTGCCCCAAGAAACCAGGATGCAAATAATCAAATTCCTCTGACTCAGCCATTTCTAGGTTCCTCCATCTACTACAGCCCCTCAATCCTGATGGCGGCAGATTTCGAAGCCTTCCCACCAGGGCTGGACAGCCTGGTTTCCTCTCTGTCACCACAGCACATTAATAGAGGATAAGCAACTGGTCTTTGGCAAAGAATTCACTGGAGACAATAAGCTCATTCACTTTTGCTTTTAAATTCATTCAACAAATACTTATTAAGTGCCTTCTATCCTGAAGGCACCTTCTGGTTATTGTGGGAAAGAAGGCTTGCTCCAAAGACCCAAGATTTAATGACTGTGGCTACTTCTTTCCCGAGCAAAGGGCAGGTTGCCTTCCTCCCTCACTTAAAAGATCCCAAGTTCTTAGAGCCAGAAAGAAGCCTCTCGGAAAGGGACAGGACCATTGACCCAGAAGGGGTCAAGCCATTTCGCCGATCTCAAGTTGGAAGGGGCCTCAGAGCCATCTGGTGCATACCCTTATTTTACAGGTGGGGAAACTGAGGTTTTAGTACAGCCTAAAGAGAATGGGGTCAGAAGACCAGCTGCTTATTTTCCGTGTGAATCTGGGCAGTGGCTGAAGTTCCCTAGGCCTCACTTTCCCTATCTGTAAAATGACAGGCTTAGATTCAGAGTCCTAGTTTAGAGTAAGTCTATGATCCTAAGTGATGATCACCAAAGGTGCTAATATTATCCCTGTTTTACAGTTAAGGAAACTGAGGGAAACAGAAGGTAAATGGCTTGCTTAAGGTCACAGAGCTAATAAGTGTAATAGCTGGGCTTGGTCCCCATCTTTCAAAGGAACAGGCAGGTCATCCTTAGCTAGCCATCACTAACCACAAGACCCCATCACCAAGGTCATTCTGAGCCTTCCAGCATGGCAGAGTTTTCCTGGGTCATGTATTCTGCTGGATTCACCTTCAAGATCCCAGGAGTCACCTCCATGATGACATCATTAGAGAAGAAAAGGACTGAAAACTCTATTAACAGTGAACTTTGGAGACATCATTAGCCAAATCTGCAGCGTGTCCATTCACCAAAGGGTGGGTTAGGTGGGACACCGGGGTGAGATCCCACACGGCAGCATCACTCAGGGACCCACGGCTCCTCTGGCTCCCAGTTTCCTTGGCATGGCAGAGCCAGTAAGGCCACTGAGATCCTGGAGGGTGGCCCCGCCCTATTCCAGAGCAGGACACGAAGGAAGAAGGCGGGATCTGAGGGTCAGAGGGTTGTACCAGGGAATAAGTACTCCGGAGTTTGGAGCAGCTGAAAGGGCATTCTTGGGGGTAGCCAGGGCAGGCTCCACAGAGGAGATTAAAGCTGGGTATGGAAGATTCAAATACACAGAAGAAGGGTCACGAAGACCAGGCTCATGGGACCAGCTCTGCCACTCGTTGTCTCTGTGAATTTGGGCAAGCCACAGTTTCTTCAACTGTAAAATGGGGACGTTTTCCTAGACGATCGATCGATCTAGAAGTCCTTTCCAGCTCCAAATTCAGCTTGTGTGCCCTTGGCCGAGTCCTGACCTCTCTGGCCTCAGTCACTGCATCTGTAAGACGAGGGGGTGGGCTGGACAGCCTCAGAGGATGGTCCAGATCAGTAGCAAAGGCAGAACCGCAGTTCAGGTTGATGACCCCAAGACAAGCGAGACCTATAGGTCCAGATACAGATCATCATGAAGAACAGCCTTTCTGTGAAGGAGCCTGGAATTGGTCCAGATGGTCATGAGGAAGCCAAGCAGTGCTTTGAGGAAATTAATTTCATTAGTATTAAAGCGAATAAATGTTGAAATGAATGGAAAGTAAGTGGCAGCATTGGGGGCGGGGAGGAGAGGAGTGAAGGGGAGGACACCAGTTAGGAGGCCTCTGCCATCATACAGCTGTGAGACAGTAAAGCCCTGAGAGGGGGGTCAGAGAAGGAGAAAAGGAAAAGGGGTTAGACACATGCATAAGAATGGGAGGATCCACAGGACTTGGGGATTGATTAAATGTCAAGGACATCCTCCTCTCTGGAGCCACCTCAGTGGCCTCATCTGTAGCATGGGCTGATTAGAAGAATCATGAGAGAATAGATAGAGCCCTGGCCTGAAAATCGAAAGAGGTGGGTTCAAATTACACCTCTGGTACTTAAACTGGAGACAATGGTCACCTTCCTCCTAGAGACTCCTTTCTTTTATCTGTAACTGGAGGTGACAAAACTCCTAGGGTCTCAAATGAAAGCAAAGTGTTTCGCAAATCTTAAGGCATCAGTGATTAGAAAATTTCTAAGGTCCTCTTGGGGCAGCGAAGGGCACAGAGCACCCAGCTTAAAGCTTCTTGAGTTCAAATGTAACCTCAGACACTAACTAGCTGTGTGACCCTGGCCAAGTCACTTCACCCTATTTGCCTCAGTTTCCTCATCTGTAAAATGGGGATAAAAATAGTGATGGGGTCTGCCTCAAAGGGTTGTTGCCAACAGTTTGTAATCAAGATTCACAGTTTCAAACATAATTTTACTTTTGGAGAAATGTTCATTTTTTTACATTCATTAAATTTGGAATTTTTTTCTTAAAGAGGACAAAAATCAGAAAGGCTGCAGAAGGTAACACCTGAGCTGTGCTTTGAAGAAAGATAAGAATTCTATGCTGCTTCATGGGGAGGTTAATCATGAGGACCTGAGTTCAAATCCATCCACCAACACTTAACACTTACTAACCGTGCGACATTAGGCAAGTCACTTAACCCCAATTGCCCTGCCTTCCCCCCTCCAAAAAGCAAAAAATAAAATTAAATTAAAAAGGAATTCTATGAGATGCTGTTGAAGACAGAATACATTAAAAGCATGGGGGCGGGGGGGAGCTGAGCAAAGGCTTTGAGTGGGAGATGTCACCAGGTATAGGCAGCAGCCCAGTAGCCTGGTTTTATTGAATGTCACATGCTTGAAGGTGAGTAAATGAAATAAGATGGTCAAGGTAGACGAGAGTCACATTGTAGGGGGCTTTGAATGGCAATCTGAAGGTTTGTATTTTGTGGAGGAAGTTCAATGGGAAATCACTGAACTCCAGACCCGAAGGGCCAAGACCCTCATCTTTCTAGAGGGTCCTATAAGGCATGATGTCAGTGCTGGACAGCTGACTCCACACCCCTCTGCTGGAGCAGCAGCAGTTCTGGGCTCACTAGCTAGTGCCCGCTCCTCGCCAGGCTGGGCTGCTTCTGGGCTGAGCTGGACAGGTGACTCAGCCACTGGGTGGCTTCGGGACTGGGCCAGGCAAGTCCCGAGTCACTGCCGGGCACTGGCCTCCAGACAGGGCTGGGCAGTCTGCTCTGCTTCTCCTTCTGGACTAGGCTAGGCGGACAGCTCACTCAAAGCTGGGATCTTCCAAGAAGACAAGGACTCTGCTGGCTGAGGAGAGGAAGAAAAACATGTATCGAGCACCTACTGTGTACCAGATGTTGTGCTTCAGCACAGGCTAGGTGCTCTCATTACTTCCATTTTACAGTTGAGGAAACCGAGGCAGAAAGAGGTGAAGTGTCTTGCCCAGTCTTTCTTGCCCTAGCAAGAGGATGGGTTGATCCACCATATCCACTAGGCTCAAGCTTCATTGTCCAGCTGTGTCTTTTCCCACCTTCAGCCGCTGGCTCTGCTGAGTAGTACCGGGCTCTCTTCAGCTGGACTGTTACAGCTCTTTGTGCTTTTTCATCTACGGCAATGGACCTTAACCTAGGACTGACTGAAGCCTCTCTCCTTTGATTCCTTTAGAGACTTAGCTCTGAGGTTTGTCGTCTCCAGGAAGGAGGTGGGAGCCATAGATTCTCCCAATCAAGAGACCCTTCCCTGAGTGAGGCACTCCAATTTGCCCTAGGGTGATGGCTACGTTCCCAAGCCCTGATTCAGTCAGTTGGACTTCCCATACTCCTTTTGGGCTTTTATGCAGATGAGTGTCTAGGGATAAAGGGAGGGATGCTGTCCAAGTCCTAAAATCCAGTTCATTTCTTACTGGTCTTTTCATCTACGGATGAGTTAGCCTAACCTGAGACTCCTTCTCCAGCGTTTTTTGCATCTGAAATCTTCCCCCTTCATCTTGTAATGTTTCTCTCTTTTAGCCTCTCCAAGCCTCATACATCTAAGTGCCTGATAGAAAGATATCAACTCAGTTCAATTGAGAGAGCATTGATTAAATGCCCATTGTATGCTAGACACTGGAGATACAAAGACAGAGATAAAAACAATTTACAGTGTATACACTTAGCCTACCCATGCCCTACTTGGAAGGACCAAAGAAGGAAGCAATATGAAAACAAGCATATTAGCCAAGGAGTGGCAAGCGGTGGAAGTTTACTCATAGAAAGCCTCCCAGACCACGGTCACTGCCTTTTAGGAATGGCCTTGATAAAGGAGAGTGTCCAGAGGTAGGCGACCAGGATGGCCAAGGTTCTCAAGTCTGAGCTCGATGAGGATCAGTAGAAGTCACTGGGGATGTTTAGACTGGAGAAGAGAAGGCTTGGAGGAGGGGGGCAAGATGGTGGTCTTCAAACATTTGAAGGACTGGCAAGGGAAGAGATCAGGCTTGTTTGTTTGGCCACAGAGGAAAGAACCAGGAGTTGTGGGTGGGAGTTCCCAACTGGCAGATTTAGGCCCTTGCTTGGGTGTTCTGTCCAGAGGATTTGTGATAAGGCACAGGTAGAAGGAGATCGAGTTCTTCATTTCTTTCATGTCATGGACCCCTTTGAGTAATTTGTGTCAAGCGGCTGTGCCTAGTGCTTAGAATACAAATAGGAGAAACCCCTGGCCTCAAGGGGCTTATATTCTAATGGGGAAGGACAACATATAAAAGGGCAGGGAGAACATATGAGGGTGGGAGAATGAATGTTTAAAAAAATTACATGTGATTGGGCGATCCTTAAATGAAATAAACATATCTTTTAAAAGAAGGGGCAAGAAGCAGCTGAGCAGTGGCATCTGGCCATTGGGGATGGCTGCTCTGGGCCCTTCCCCAAAGAGGAGGTTCTGGAAGAATTCACCAATGGGAGACAAAGCTGAGTGAGGAGGCTAAGACCTGGGGGCCCGTCCAGAGAAGTCAGGATGGCTGCTCTGGGCCCTGCTCAGAATCATGTTTGTAAATGCACCGAATCAAAGAAACCAATCAGAGTGAACTGTAGTTATCCAAATGTTCTTTAAAAACAAGGTCACAACCCCCCAGTTAAGAACCCCTGGAGGAGACAGGTGCCCCCGAGGCCCCTCCTGGTCCTAAGATTCCATGACCTTTGGGGTGTTCAGCCTCTGTTCACAGAGAGCTCGAACGGGGAGAGGCTCAAACCTGGGCAGCCAGCTAAGCAGGTCACTGGAACTCAAGCATGTCAGCGAAACCTAAGCAAGACAGTTTGTCATTTTGTTGTTCAGTCTTTATTCAGTTGTGTCCAACCCTCCACAAGCCATTTGGGGTTTTCTTGGCAGAGATACTGGAGCCTTTGCTATTTCCTTCTCTAGCTCATTTTACAGATGAGGAAACTGAGGCAAACAGGGTGAAGTGACTTGCCCAGGGTCACACAGCTGGTAAGGGTCTGAGGCCAGATTTTAACTCACAAAGAAGAGTCTTCCTGACCCCAGGCCTGGTGCTCTATGCACTGTGTCATGTACCTGCCCACACTTTGTAACTTTTGTAACAAAAAGCAAAATTGCAAGAATTCAAGTTCTGCTAAGAAATAGGAATGACAACTTCCATTTTTAAACAATTTACATTTAACAAAACTCTTCTTCCTAAGGCCCTCTGGGACTTTGGAGAGCACAAATGTCCTTATCGTCATTTTACAAATGTGGAAAACCAGGGTTCAGAGAGGTTGTGGGATTTGCCTGGGATCACACAGCCAGTATATGTCAGAGGCCTGACCTGAGCCCAGGAAGCAGGACCTTGGAGTCAGGTAGACCCACATCTGACTCTAGTCTCTGGCCCTGATGAGCTATGGGACCCTCCCTGAACCTTGGCTGCCCCCTCCCCCAAAAGAGAGGCTTAAATGACAGCAGATGGGGAGCTCAATGGCTGAGAACCTTCTGATCTATTTAAGATAGAAAGCCTGCTCATCGAGGTCGGGACCCTTGGAGGGGTTTCTACATTAGTATTTCCCCAAGTTAATTACTGCTTTTATGGGGGAGGGGTCCTTTTATGTGGGTTTATTTTTAAGTGGATGAATTTTGGTGGGTGCTGTGATGACAGCCCTGGGTTCAGAATCGTAGCACTCAGGTTAAAGTCTTGATTTTGCCAGTTTCTATCTGGGTGACCTTGCCCAAGCCTCAGTTTCCCCATCTGTCAGATGAGAGGGTTGGACTAGACAGTTCCTGAGGCCTGTCCAGGTTTGTGCCTGAAGTCCTGTGCTCCTGCTAACAATTCCAGGATTAATTATGAAAACCTTTACATTCACAGCAGCTCATTCTGTCACCCTCAATGGGCAGAGCAGAAAGAACACAGCACAGGAGTCTCAGGACCTGGGCTTGGATCCTGGATCCTTTACTTAGGACCTCTGTGACCTGGGACAGATAACTTCCCTGGGCCTCAGCTTCCTCATGTGTAAAGTGATGGACTTGGGTGGGCTGGGCCACCCTAGGAGGTCTTTTTTTTTTGGTCTCTCAGTCCCTAAATTGTCAGCAAATATAAAAAGAAATGCTTGATCAGTAGATCTATTAGTTACCAATTAAAAAAAAAATCAGCCCTAGAATCTATCTGGCCCACTCAGAATTTGTTGTTGTTTAAATTATATTTGGGGTTTTCTTCCTGGTCTACTTATGATATTTTGATGTAGGTAAGTGAAAGGCCAGATTTCTCAGAGTTGGAAGAAAGCTTAGAAATCATCCAGTTCAACTCAAACATTTACAATCAGGAAACTGAGGCCCATAGAGGGGCAGTGACTGGCTCAAGGTCACAGAGTTAACAGCTGACATTAGAAGTCAGCTCTTTGGCTGCTCTGCCACATTGCCCTTAGCCATATTTTTATCAATACCCTCTTTTTCCAATTGGGTCCTTATCTCCCCCAAAACTCTGTCAGACGGATGAAGCCAGTCCTTCCCAATGGCACCAAATACACTATGGCCTGCCCAGGCATCAGAATTACTGGGAGATGCAGGTGAGTCACTCTGGTCATTACCATGTCATGGGGGGAAGAGGGAAGGGGCCTGCCTAGGAAACTCAATGGTCATTGACAGGAAAACCATCTCTTCCATGGGGCCTCCTTGTCCTAAGTGGCTTCCCCCAGTTGATGGCCTGGCTTGTTTGGATGCTCCCCCAGGAAGGAACAAGCCTGCAAATGCTCAAGGAAAGCCCTTCCACACCCAGGGAGCTGAGAGGGAGACTGGTTTCTCTGGCACAGAGGCCTCAAGCAATCTGGGAGTCAGCAGGTTGGGCGGGGCCAATGTGGGCCCAGGGTTTCTGTTTTATGATCCACTCATAAAAATATACTCACCAGACTGTAGGTGCCACAACACACATAGCCTGAGATGAGGTGTTCTCCCCTCCCTACTCCAGTGGATCCAGGATCTCTCCTGCAGGTGGACACTCCCTCCACAAGTGCAGAACCCAGTCTGGCTGGGTGACCTCATCTCATCCCATCCCATGGGTCCATCAAACCTTGGACATTGCCAGCTAAGTCAGTGGTTTCCGGTCTTTGAGTCATAAGACCCATTTTTTGATGTCAGAAATATTCAAGGACCATCATAAGATAGTACCTTCTTCCTTCTTTTTTGTTTTAATTTTCTTTTCTTCTAAATTAACAAGATTTATATCCCTCTCCCCCTCCATTCTCCCTCCCCTCTTGTCAAAAAGAAAGAAAAACAAAATGCTCATAACAAACATGTCAAGCAAAACAAATCCCTCCCACCAGAACCACGTCCAAAAATATAGGTCTGCTTCTGCGTCTCGAATCGTCACCTCTGTCAGGAGGGTGTGGTGTGCTTCGTCACTGGTCCCCAAGAATCCTAAGGACATCAGACTTCTCCAGTCTTTCCAAGTGGTCTGCCTTACCAGTACAGGCATCTCCTGCTTCTGCTCCTTTCCCTCAGCATCAGTCCATCTTCTAAGCATCTTCCAAGTGTTCTTCTTTCCTGTCTCTTTCTTCATTTCTTGCAGCACAATACTAATACTTTGCATTTATACTCCATTGTTCAGCCATTTCCCAATTGATGGGTGCCTCCTTCTTTAGTTTCCAGTTCTTTAACATTACAAAAAGAGATACTATAAATATTTTTTACACATACAGGTTCACTTTCTGCTAGTAGGCATTGACTGAGAAAATACTAGATGACCGAAAGCAATTATAAATTTTATAATACATGTAAATGAATTTGCATTTTAATCATCAGAGAACTGTAGATGGAAAATGGCACACCTCTAAGCCCATGTTGTTGCAAATGAGGTAACTGAGACCCAGATTAAATGATTGTCAGGGAAAGACCTCAAGACAAAGGGAGCCCACCCACTCCTGCAGAGGCAGCCCATTCCGATTTTCTAATTGTCGGTTTTTTTTTCAACCAAGCATAAGGAAGTGAGTAGTCTGCAGTCACACCACCACTAGTATGAATTGAGAGCAGGAATTGAGTTCAGGTGTCTTCTGGCTTTAGACCGAATCTTCTTTCCATTAAGGGTAGACCACATTGCCTGTCAGGTTAGATTTGTTGAAGTAGAATCAGGGAGCCAACCTGGAAGATTGGGAACAAGGCGAGAAGCCTAATAAAAGAAAATACTGTTTAAAGGAAATGAATTTGGCAAGGAATGCCTTGTCCATACAGGGAGAGCCTGGAGCCAAGAAGGGCAGTCAGGGAAGGCTTTGCAGTAATATTGGGGGGAGCTGATTATGCCAGAAGGAACAGGGGAGCATGGGAAGATGTAGAGAAAATGATCCCATGAAGGGAGAGAAGCAACACCAGCGAAACCATCTACCCAGTGACTTGGGTGAGGGCTTGGGCTGGCAGGGAGAAAGGAGCGGGAGATAGGGAGATAAGTGCCTCTGCAAGGGAGAGATGGGCATGATCTGCTCTTTGACTGAATATAAGGGGCAAGAAGAATGAAGGGTCCAAAGTAACTCGAGCTATTTAACTCTTTGCCAAATTCAACATAACTTGGCAAGTCTGTATTAAGTGCTTCCTATGTATCAGGCACAGTCTGGTACAGAGGAAGAGAAACGCGCCAGTCCTGGTCCCTGCTTCTGCATTTGGAGTCTAGTTGGGGGGACAAGACAGGAGGCCCAAAAACAGGCCTAGGAAAATGAGGGCTTGACAGATGGACAGACAAAATGCCCGAGTACATCTTGTATTCCAGGTCCTCATAGGAAACTCTGCAGCAGATTCTCACCTTTTGGCTTAGAAAAATGTTTTTCACCATTGAAAACAAAAACAAAAAAATAATGGCACACAGTTTACTTAAACTTCAGAAAGCCAATTCCAGGAAAGTAAATTAAATATTTAAAAGATACACATGGCAGGGCATAAGAGCATAGATTAGAGCTGGAAGGGACCACAGAGGTCATTGAGTGAAGTCCTTCCTACTTATTTTACAGATGAATCATAAAGAGGTAAAGTTATTTATCCAAGGTCACATAGACAGTAAATAGCACAGCCAGAATTTAAACTCAAGTCCTTAATCTATACATACATACATCTACTTTATCTATCCATCTGCCCACCTATCTGTCTATCTGCTTACCTATCTACCCATCTATCTGTTGACCTAGCCATCTACCTATCAATCAACCTATTAGGCTATATCTTCTATCTATCTACATCTGCCTATCCACCCATCTTTCCATCTATCTATTTGCCATTCATCTATCTACTCATCCACCTGTCTATTATCCATCATGCATGAGAGATGATAACTATAAATACACAGATAGATATAAGTATATGACATTGCATCCCTTCCCATCAGCACAAAGCTAATCCTTCAGAAGATTGCTAGAAATGCTATTCTGCCAGCCATGAGACTGCATGGCCATTCCATAGAAGATAATCCTCTAAGTGGATTCAAAAAACCAATTACCCAACTAGAGGATGAAGGAGGGGTCAGATAATAGTTCCTATAGTGGAAAACATTCAAGGGGTCTTAGTGGACCACAAGCCTAGGATGCATCAGTGTGACAGCAAAAATAACCTAGCCTGAACCGACAGAGGCACAGTTCCCACAATCAATTCATCAGCAAGGTTTGATTAAGAACTGTGCTCGGCTGGGGAGGAAGCACAATAAATGATGAGAAGATTGTTATATTTGGACACATCTAGAATAATAAAAATAACCACAGTGATCATTGATGTATCCCGTGAAGGTTTGCAAGGCACTTTACAGGCGTCCCATTGGAGCTTCCCATTAACCCTGGGAAGTGGGTCTTAGGGGTATTACTTCCCATTTCTCCAGACATGGTCTAGGATAAGGGATAGAGCTGTTCGTTCAGTCTTTTTTTTAGCTGTGTCCAGCTCTTCCGTGAGCCCATTTGGGGTTTTCTGGGCAAAGCTACTAGAGTACTTTGCCATTTCCTTCTCCAGTCCATTTTACCGATGGGAAGACCAAGGCTCCAAAAAGGAAGTTTTGTGCCTAAAGTCATAGTACTACCATGGGCTGGAAGTGGTTTTTGCATACAGAACTCTCTTGGGATGGACACTGCCTGTTTGGGGGAGTTACTACCACCGTATGCAAGGTTGTAAAGTCACCTTTAAAACCCACCAAGACCATATGCCCCATGGCACAATGGCATCCCTTCCCCCTGTATATGACTTTCATAAATATTTCACCACACATCTCCATGATTCCCCAAGGAGGTAGCAAATATCTTCCCTACCCCTGAAGAAAGGGAAGCATTCTATATTGTCAGATAGAAAGCCATGGATGGGGCTTATTCTGCTATTTCCCTTTCACAGGTAGATGACAGAAACAGAAACACCTGATCTAGGGGGCTGGGAGGCATCTGGGTGGCTACATTGCTTCTGGGGCTTTGTTCTGCAGGCTTTGCCCTCCACTCCAGCTGCTATGCCCATCCATCACTGCTAATTAGGGTGGGGGTTTCCTGTTTGTTTCTTACAGTTCTGGAAACAAAGGGCTGCTCCTCAGTGTTTCTCTGATACACCTGATTCTAACCTCAGCAAATCCCTTAACCAATATTTACCTCAATTTCCCCAACTGTAAAGTGGAGATAATAATAGTACCTTGCAGGGTTATTGAGGATCAAATGAGATAATATTTGTAAGACACTTAGTACAATGTCTAGTACAAAGTCGGTATGATGTAAATGCTTTTTCCTGACGCCTTCCTTTCTTACCAAAGAGGCTACCCTTTGCAAAAGGTCCTTCCAATAGGAGCAAGGACTGATCTCAGCCCACTGAGGCCACATAAAAACCAAGGGCAAAGTGGCAGAAGGTTTTGCTAATTATCCACCAACCTTCTTCCTTTGTCCATCAACACATCAGTGAGTACTTCTTGCCTAGAGGCCATCACTGATGATGTCACGCAGCCTATTCCTGCCCACCACCCTGTTTTCTTAGAGCCACCCACAATCTTATGTCTGCTGAGATGGTGGGGGCTTGTGACTCACAGGCATATAGCATCTCCGGGAGAATGTTGGTTTTAAAAAGATGGGACTTTGTTGGTTGGGGATTCAACTCCCCGGACTCTTCAACGCCTTGCCCATAGTGGGTGTTTGCTGAATGTTTACTATTCAAGTTGAATTGTGTCTATGCTCCTTAGAAATGGGCTTTGCCATCCCCAGGACTGAATGCCAGGAATACACATCAACAGGGACACTCACTTCCTTCCACAATCTCTTGGTGTGACAGAGAAAAAAACATCAGCCCAATCAACCTGAAAATGGGCTGGATCAAGATCTCAGAAGCATCAGGGAACAAGGTGTGACCTGAACATCAGAGCATGTTGCAGGAGCCCATCCATGGCTCTGGGACAGAAAGGAGGGGGATGCAGCCATTTATCTCAAAGACAGATCTGTTGGGGCTTGCGAAGGAGCAAAGGGGGCCCTGACTCATGCTTTGGATCACAGCTTTTTCTAGTCCTTGGTGATCACTGAGAATATGAGCTACCATGCAGTTGGCATTTTTCAAAGTCCTTTCCATGCAGTCTTTCATCAGAGCCTCAAAATCACCCTCAGAGCACATCCTACAGCACTGTCAAGCACCGCACTCAAATGGGAGTACTGGCTTCCAGGGACCAGATGAAAACATAGCATGGAAATATTTAACTAACTAGGTACAAACAGATAACATCCCATATAAAAACCAAGCTCATATGCAGGGATCCTTACTTTTGAATCAGTGGTCCCACTTCTATTTGAGTTTGACCCCACTATTCTACAGTTTTCTCTAGTCCCATTTTGCAGATGATAAAACCAAGACTCAGAGATTTTTAGTGACTTGCCCAAGATCTCACTGTCAGAGAGGAGAATGGAAATAAGGCATCTCCTCTTTCTATATCCAGAGAAAATCCAACACAGCCTTCCCAACAAAGGTCACTATTTTGGGGGCAGCCAGATGGTGCAGCGAGCGAATAGAGCACTGGCCCTGGAGTCAGGAGGACCTGAGTTCAAATCTTGCCTAGCCATGTGACCTTGGGCAAGTCACTTAACCCCAACTGCCCTGCAAAAAAAAAAAGTCACTATTTTTACAGTTATTTGAAGAAATCTATTTGTAATACTTATATACTGGAGTAACTATTCTTTTGAAGGGGTTCCACAAAAGAATGTTTCTTAAACTAGGAAATTGGAAGAGAGGGAAGATAGAAGATGTTTGAACCATATGCTTAGCGAGGCAGGCAAAAATGAAGGATCAAAAAAGAAACAGATAAATAAGTAAATGGGCAGATACATTTACAAATTAAGTAAATGCACAGAATTTGGACTAGGGCAGAAAAATGGGAGTAATTGTAGTCTATAGGAATAGACTTGTATCAAAGTAGTGTAAACAAAATTAATCATAGGGACAAAGTACAGACAGAACAGGATAAGAATCAAAATGAAAAAATAAATAGAAAAAATACAAGTCTAACAATTATAACCTCAAATGTAAATGTATTAAACAATACAATAAAACCAAAACAGAGACAGAATTGATAAGAAAACAATACCCAACAATTTGAAGTGTATGAAAAAAAAATATCTAAAAGTAAAGACACATACAGAAAAGCAATGAGGGGGCTGGAACAAAATATTCTAAACAGAAGTTGCAATCATGCTATCAATCAGAACAAAAATAAAAAATTCGTCATGTCGAGAGACAAATAGGGAAACTACAATATGCTTAAAGATACCACAGAAAAGGAAGCAATATCAGTATTAAACATATTTGCACCAAATGGCATAGTGTCTAAATTCATGAAGGAAAAGTTAACAGTAGCATAGATAACAAAATAATAATCCTCGTAGATTTTAATGTTGCTAGTTCAGAGATGGACGGATCTAACAGAAAGATAAACAAAAAGGAAAATGTAGGATTGGGTAAACTTTGAGAAAATATAAATCCAAATTACTTATGGCATCTTCTAATGATGACATTTAAAAATATACATATTGGTCAGTACCACATAGTCGTTAAAAAAAAATAGAGCACATATGGGCAGCTAGGTGGCACAGTGAATACAGCACCGGCCCTGGAGTCAGGAGGACCTGAATTCAAATGCAGCAGACACTTAACACTTACTAGCTATGTGACCTTGGGCAAGTCACTTAATCCCAATTGCCCTGCTTCCCCCTCTAGAAAAAAGAAATAAAATAAAAATAGAGCATATGCTAGGGAACAGAGAAATGACAAATGAATTTTTTAAATCTTAATGTTATTTTAAAAGTAATTAATATAGGGGAAATAAAAAAATATACAGTTTAAAATGGAAACTTAATAATGATATCTTAAGGGAAGGTCAAAGAACAAATTTTTAAAAAAATTAAGAGTTGTGTGAAGGAATTGTAACAATGAAACAAACAACCAAAAATTCCAGGATGTAACTAATACAACCCAAAAAGGGGAAAAATACTTTTGAAAACATTCCAAATAGATTTGACTTTTCTCTCCTCTCTTTTAATCAGATTAGCAAAAAATTTCCTCTGTGCGAATTTTTAAAAACTCAAAAATTGACAAGTAAAAAAAATAGACACTGGAGAAGAAATCTTGAAAAATAATTGAGAAGCAGATAAAATGGAAAACGTTACAAAAATGTTGGACAAAATGAAAAGCTGATTCTCTGAAAAGACTAATAATATTGCTGTTTTAGGCTAACCTGATCAAAAGAGAGGAGTGAAAAGTCAAATCTTCATTTTTTTAAATGTAAAATTAGAAAAACAAGGAGAAAAAAGAATGATCAAAACCTACAATATGCAATTCCATGCTAGCAAAACTGGGAGTTTTTTGGAAAGGGATGATTACCTGCCAAAAGAAAAATTATTCAAATAAATTATAATCCTTGGGGCTCCCAGCATCTTAATTGCATTTCCTTTTCTAAGCTACAGGCATGGATCTAAATTCTGCCCAAGCAGCCCCTGGCAGTGTTCCTGTGTCCGTGAAGGAAGATGACTGGGGGCGGACAGTGTCTCTTCACCACCTACAAGGCTTTGCTTGGGGGATAAGAATTTAAATTCACTGCCTTCCAAAGGCGTGTAGGCTGATCCAATCCCTGTCTATGCCTTAGCTTCTTTTAGAATTTAGAGGTACAAGGAACCTCAGAGACCATCCATCTACGCCTGCCCAGGGGAGGGAGAGACTAACAGCAGATCATACAAGGCTCTGAGGGATGATATGAGCCCACGTCCTCTGAATCTGAATCCAGTATTCACCCCATACATCACTGTTGTTTTGTCATTGTTTAAACTTTGTCTGACTCTCTGTGACCCCATCTGGAGTTTCCTTGGCAGAGATACTGGAGTGGTTTGCCATTTCCTTCTCCAGCTCATTTGACAGATAAAGAAATTGAGGCAGGCAGGGTTAACTGACTTGCCCAGGGTCATTTAGTCAGTAAGTGTCTGAGGTCACATTTGAACTTGGGTCTTCCTGACTCCTGGTCTGATGCACTCTCCACTGTACCACCTAGCTGCCCCACTACCTCTCACTGTCTTAAATGTGTCTGAGGACTAATTCTACCTCTGAGTGGAACAGTAACTTGAAAATCAGACTGCTTTGGCTAATCCAGAATTCAACTCAATCAACATTGATTAAGCAGCTTCTATGGCCTGGACCCTGGGGATAAACATCAGCCTTTTAAGATTGTGATTTCACCCATGTCAACATTCCCTCCATCTTTACGAGTAGCAGCCCCCTACAGGTTGGCTTTTGATCCTTGCTGAGAATTGCTGTGGCCAAAAAGCTCATCTCCCTGTGGACAGTGTGGTAAGGAGCCTCTGCAGACCTGGCCGGGCTGGGGCTCCAATCACAGACAATCTCTTAGTCAGTCACTGAGCCCAGAATGTTCCAGGAAGGAAAGGGGTTCACAAAGCCTCAGATTACAAGAGCATTCAAGCCTCCTTTGCCATATGGCCAAGCTCATGCCTGACCAGGAGATAACCCAGCCTGGCTCAACGTGGTAACAAATGTCTCCAGACATGGAACACCAATTTCCCTCTTGGCAACTTTCATTCCTTCCCCTCTCTGGGGTCAAAGAGACCAAGGATAGTCCCACCTCCCTCGGGCAGGTTTCTGCACATTGCTCCCACTTCTCTCCCAGCCCCACTCCAATGTGCCCAGGTCCTCCCACCAAACCTCATTGGTCATGGTCTTGAGGCCCTCTTCTCCTCATTCTCCAGTCTTCTGTTTCCTTCCTCCTGGCCTTCAGAGTATGGGGGACCAAGCACCAGTCTAAAGGGTAATCACTCTTTCTTTAACCTGCTTGGATCTGGATTGCAGTCTAGGGTGGAGGTCCTGGGGTGTGTGACAAGCTTGCCAGAGCGTGCGGAGGCCTCAGAGAGGGCACCCATCTAATTCCTTTGGCAGCTGAGAAAAACCCAGCATTTGGGACGAAAGCTCCCCTGTCTGGTGGCAGAGTCCCACTGTGGCAAAAAGCCCAGGGGTCAAGTGACTGAGGCGTGACATGACCAGACAAAGGAAACAAAACAAACAGAAGACTCCAACATGAGACTCCTATTTGAGGGACAAAAAGGAGCAAAGCATGGAACAGGAGGAAGACAGTGAAGTCAGAACTCCTGCACCAAAAGCTTCAGAGGAAAATACGAGCTGGTTACAGGCCACAGAGGACCTTAAGAAGCAGATAAGAGAAGTGGAGGGAAAATGGCAAAATCAAGCTCTGTAACTTCTAACCTGTGTGACAGTTTTCTCATCTATAAAATGGTGGGATCAGGCTTAGTAACTCTAGGGTTCTTTCTGACTCTTGTTCTGTGATCCTGTGAGGTTACATGAGAAATCAAAGCCTCTCAGTGTAGAGGTGAGGGACTATGGGGACTGAATGTCACATATGCTGATAGACATGGTCACTGAGGTAATGAGTCTCACGTCATTGTTCTCTCAGTTATGAGGGAAAATTGGAGTGAGGATTATTGGGACACCAGAAATTGGTCAACAAGCATTTCTTGAGCACTGCTAAGTTCCAGACTTTGCCAGAAGCTGGGGGTACCAGGGCAAATACTGAAGCAATCTCTCTTCATCTGGGAATGTGCATTCAAGTGGGCATTCCCCCAGCCTAACAGAGGCACAAGTGATGAAACATAACCTGGGTGAGTAACAGGAAGAGGCCCCTTGTCAGTGGCGGGGCTTGGTCCCTGTGTCTTCCTCCCACAGACACTCAGCTCTGCTCCTGGAGCTGGAAGACACAGGTGCCGATTCCACAGCCCTCCTGGGCTGTCCTGAACAAAGAACGAGGGCTCTTGATGCTCTGTGACTTTCGAATGTAGGAGGGGGTGATGAGTGGCTGAACAAAATGTCACCAGGTGTTCTCAGTCATGTGAGAACGGCAACAATAATAATAATACATTCAGGGCCCTGTCTGGAGACACCAAAAACCAGCATTCCCAGAATCCTTTGTGAAGGGCCCAGGCAGATTAAACACATCCTGCCTGATTACTGAGAACTCACAGGCATGAGGACATCATCTAGCAAAGTGAATAGAGGGTGGTGTAGGGTCAGGAAGGCCTGGGACCACCTTCTGCCTCTGTGTGACCTTGGACACTTCCCTCCACCTTGAGATGCTCTGGGCAGCTTTAAGACTTTATGTTAAAAAGGAGAGGCTCCCTTGAATTTGTAGGGGGAGTTTTCTCATGTGGCAGTTCCTTAGAATAAAGAAATCCCAGAAATTCATCTCCAGTCTCAAAGAGTTACATGTAACCACATCAGTAAGGTATTTTATAAATTGTAAAGAGCTATGTAAATGCCAGAGATTATTATGTCATTCAAAGTGGCAGGATTTTTTAAAGAGAATGCTTTGTTTAAATTCAGGGTAATATTTGGTGCCTCCAGGTTCCCTAAGATACCCTGAAAGGAGGCTTGCAAATGAAACCAAAGCCTTGTTCTGGAGGCTGGCAACCCACCTGCCCACACGCTGCCCCCTCCAGAAAGCAAAGTGCAGGCTGCAGCAGTGCATTCAAAATCACTGGCAGATGGATCTTCTATTTTAAAATATACTTGTTTTTCATTTGTTTTCAAGGATTAGTAGACGCTTAGATGACTCCCAGCCCTTACGCTTTCCTTCTTATTTAGCAAAACTCCTAGGAGTGTAGCTAAAAACAATCTCAATCCCATAAGTGGTCATTCAACTTTTGCTTGAAGACCCTCTCCCCCACCACAGAACCCAATGCCTTTCAAGGCAGCCCATTTTCCTGTTGACATCTCTAATGGATCACATCTATCCCCTCTTTCACATAATAGTTCAACTACTTAATGAGAACCATCATGTCCTTCTCTGGGTCAAACACTCCTAATTCCCTCAGTGGACCCTTGTGTGGCACGATCTTGAGGACTTCCACATCTGAGTCTCCCTCCTCTGGGTGCCATTCACCTTTTAAATTTCCTTCTTAAGTTGTGACCCCCAGAACCAACCACAATGAGCTGTCCGTGGTCTACCTTGGGCAGAGAACAATGACCAAGCTAACCCACTGCTCCCTTTGTTCCAGACCATCCTTTCAGAATACACCCTACAACAGTATGACCTTCTCTAGCTTCTACCCTTTGGTGCTGATTCATTGAACCTCCCATTTAATGCAACACTCAGATTTGTTTCAAATGGACTTCCACCTAGCTGCTGCTCCTACGTCTTGGATTAGGGAAGATGATTTTTAGAACTCTGGTGTCAGACTAAATTGTATTTCTGTCTAATCAAGGTCTGCTAGCCCTCATAGCTCCCCATCTCCCTGTCTTCTTCCATACTACTGCACCATGAACTCTGGGACACTTGGATGACACCATCGATCAACACTTCTTTGGAATGGTTCCTGAGGTGCTCCATCTCAGAGAGACCTGTTTAAATGTTTGAGATGCAAAGTTCAAAAGTCTAAGTCACTGGTGGAGTCATTTTTATGGCTCTACTGAATGTCCCCCCAGATGAAATTTAGTAGGGACAATCACAAAATCCTGAACCAGGTCTCAAGCAGTCAATTTCCAGTACAAGATGGATGAAGTATGGGAAGATATCCACTGGTGTTAAAGATAGCTGGGGTGACTTGGTCATGCCGAGGCCACCTTTGGCCACCACAAAAGTGCCCATAATGAGGAAAGTGGCCATCTAGCTGAACTCCACCCCATGTGCAACCTTGGGAACAGAACTGAAACCCAGTTTAGGAAGGGCGCTGTTGGAGCACATGCAGAGAAATGGCCTCGGGAATGGAACTTAGGAAGACCCATCGAAGGAGCAGGACTATGCAGAGTCAAGAAGACTTGGGGAGACTATGACTGTGTTCAAGTATGTGAACTGAAACCAAATTGCTTATGATCTTAGGGAGGGGAAAGGGAAGGAAGGGGGAAAATTCAGAACTCAACATTTTACAAAAAAATGAATGTTAAAAATTGTCTTTATAGAGGGGCAGAGTCAAGATGGCAGAGTAGAAACAGGACCTCCACCCGGCTCCGGCTCCCACCACCCCCAATCCATGTAAAAGGGGACTCTAAACAAACTTTGAAGCTGCAGAACCCACAAAATGACACAGAGAAGCTGACCTCCCGCTGAGGACAGCCCGGCAGGCTGGCCAGCACAGTGCTCTGGGAGCCGAGCACAGCCCCATGCCAAGGCTTTAGCCCCAGAGTGGGCCTGACCAGCTGCCGTCCAGAGGGACTCCAGATCACCAGCAGCTGTGGCCATTTCCAGAATTATCAACACATAGATGCGAAGGACAAAGTGAGAGGTCAGTGCAGTCTGGACTTTGGGACCCAGTAAGTGGGAGTGCATGGCTTTTGCCCCTGGGGCGAGAAGCTGCTGAGACACCAGCACAGCCAGCCAGTGCCATGTGGCAGCTTTAGCTCCTGGCCTGCAGAGTGTAGGGGGACCAAGCACCAGTCTGAGGGGTAATCACTCTTGCTTTAACCTTCTTGGATCTGGATTTCAGTCTAGAGTGGAGGTCCTGGGGTGTGTGCCCAGCTTGCCAGAGCATGTGGAGACCTCAGAGAGGGCACCCATCTAATACCTCTGGCAGCTGAGAAAACCCCAGCATTTGGGATGAAAGCTCCCCTGTCTGGTGCCAGAGTCCTACTGTGGCAAAAAGCCCAGGGGTCAAGTGACTGAGGGGCAACATGACCAGGCAAAGGAAACAAAGCAGACAGAAGATTCCAACATTACACTCCCATTTTGGGGACAAAAAGGAGCAAAGCATGGAACAGGAGGAAAACAGTGAAGTCAGAACTCCTGCACCAAAAGCTTCAAAGGAAAACATAAGCTGGTTACAGGCCATAGAGGACCTTAAGAAGCAGATAAGAGAACTGGAGGAAAAATTGGAAAGAGAAATGAGAACAATGCAAGAAAATTATGAAATGAGAGTTAACAGCCTGACTGAGGAAAATCAAACCTTAAAAAACAGACTAACTCAAATGACAAAAGAGGCTCAAAAAGGCAATGAGGAGAAGAATACCTTAAAAAGCTGAATTTGTCAGATGGAAAAAGAATCTCAAAAGCTCACTGAGGAGAATCATTCCTTCAGAATTAGACTGGAGCAAATGGAAGCTAATGACTTTATGAGAAATCAAGATACTGTTAAACAGATCCAAACAAATGAAAGAATAGAAGGCAATGTGAAATATCTTATTGAAAAAACTACTGACCTAGAAAATAAATCCAGAAGAGATAATTTAAAAATTATTGGACTACCTGAAAGCCATGATCAAAGAAAGAACCTAGAAATCCTCCTTCAAGAAATTCTGAAGGAAAATTGCCCTGATGTCTTAGAATCAGAAGGCAAAATAGAGGTTGAAAGAATCCACCAATCACCTTCTGAAAAAGATCTCAAAAAGAAAACTCCTAGGAATATTATAGCCAGGTTTCAAAATTCCCAGATCAAGGAGAGAATATTAAAAGCAGCCTGGAAGAAATAATTTGAATATTGTGGAAACACAATCAGGATAACACAGGGTCTGGCAGCTTCTACACTGAGGGATCGAAGGGCTTGGCATATTATATTCCAGAGGGCAAAAGAGCTGGAATTAAAACCAAGAATCACCTACCCAGCAAAACTGAGTATCATGTTTCAGGGGAAAATATGGTCATTCAGTGGAATAGAGGACTTTTAAGCATTCTTGATGAAACAAACAGAGTTGAACAGAAAATTTGAAATTCAGATACAAGAAGCAAGAGAAGCATGAAAAGGTAAACAGGGAAAAGAAATCATAAAGAACTTATCAAAGCTGAACTACTTATATTCTTACATGGAAAAATGATGATTGTAACTGATGAAATTTTTCTCAGTATGAAAATAGTTAAAGGGAATATATGTGTGTGTGTGTGTATGTCTATATTGGAGGGTATATGGGCATATGAATACATATGTGAATATGTGTATATATGTTTACAGATATATATAGATAGAGGCCACAGGACCAATTTAATAGGAAGGGATGATACTTAAAAGGTGAAATTAAGAGGTGAGAGAGGAATATAATGAGAGGAGATGGGGAGAGACAGAATGGGGTAAACTATCTCATATAGAAGAGGCAAGGGAAAATGGTGACAATGGAGGGGAAGAATAGGAAGGCAAAAGGGAATGGGTCAACCTTATTCTCACTGAATTTGACTCGGGGAGGGAATGAAATACACACTAAATAGGGTATCTCACCCCACAGGAAAGTAGGGGGGAAGGGGATGAGAGAGGGGATGATGGAATGGAGAGCAAGCGGGGGGGGGGAGGGAAGTTGGAAGCACCCACTTTTGAAAAGGGACGGGATCAAGGTAGAGAATAGAACGAGTGGGAGGTGGGATAGGAGGGAGAGAAATATAGTCAGTCTTTTACAATATATCTACTATGTTAATGTTTTGCATTAGCTACACATGTACAACCTGAATCTAGAATTCAAAGTTTTAAAATCAAATGTTTAAAATATATATATATATATATATATATATATACTATTATTAATACTATTTTACATGTAAATGGGAAATAAGATATACAGGCACTGGGGCATAGAGATCCACCATGCCCTACTGGAAAAGTCGAAGGGGGTATGGGAGAGAGCAGATTGGAGGAGGGGATATTCTGTGGGACTGCTTTTTTGGGGCGGTGGGTAGGGGAAAAACAGGGAGAAAATTTGTACCTCAAAATCTGGCAGAAATGAATGATGTAAATCAGAAGTTAATAAAGCATTTGAAAAAAATAAAAAGGAAAAAGTATTCAAAAAAAATTGTCTTTACATGTAATTGGAAAAAATAAAACACTTTTAAAAATAAATTTATTTTTTTTTTAAGTATTGGGAGGATTGTCAGAAGTAAAAGGGATCAGATCCACTCCTCTTTGGCCCCAGGAGCCAAGAAAAGGCCGTCAAATTCCAATCCCACAATTCTTAGCAGCACACTCTTTTTAAGAGCAGTGATAAGCAGTGTCTGTGCGGAGGAGACGCCCACCTTATTAAGCTCAATTGCATATTATTTGATTGTATTCCTTCAGAGAGAGACTATTTCAATCTCCCTGCTGGATGAGAGATCCTACCCAGAGCCTTCTCTTCTTCCTGCCCTTGAGCAGATTCATTCTGGAGGGTCTCTGTACAGCCCCCTCTCTCCTACACCAGCCAGGGCCCCTGGCATTGCAGGGCTTCACCCTCCTGGCGCCTCCCCCCACAAGGCACAAAATATCCCAAACTGTGCGTTCTTTTTTTTTTTTAAAGATATGAAACATGGAAATCATGAATTCTCCTGACAGCTGTGCCCAAAGGCCAGCAGTGTTTAGAACTTGGATAAAAGACACCAGGGAAAAATGCTAAAAAGCCCACTCAGGGGTAAACAAACTCCCCACAGAGACCAACCGGGTTCTTGGAATTAAAAATACATGGAGTCCTCCCTTGAGGAGTCCAGACTTCATGAAGTTCTGACTATAAATACAGGAGCTGAACCTTTTTTCTTTCCTATTTGCATTTTAAAATATACTTAAGTGAACTCATTTGCATCTATATTTCAGCACATTTTCAAAGGGGAATCATCGGTGTGACTTGTTTACCCCCTCCCAGAACTTTTAAAATTTGAGTTTTCCTGCAGAGGAGAGAGGTTTGTGTTTGCCTCTGAAGGATGGACTAAAAGTTCCCAAGGGTTACAGCTCTGTGGGAAAGAGTCATAGACAGAGGATCTGAGTGACCTTGGACAAGTCACTTCTCTTGGGGCTCAGTTTCCTCATCTTTAAATGGAGGGGGTTGGGTAAGAGGACCTCTGAAGTCACTTCCAGATCTACAGCTAAGAGCCTACAAGCCCATGACCCCAGAGGAATTCAACCAACCCCTGTGTTTGGGCATGATGATGATGTAATGAAGAAGGTTATTTGGGCATTGCAACAACCCTGTGAGGCAGGAGCTGTCATATCCCCATTTTACAGATGAGGAAACTGAGGCCCAGAGAGATTAAGGAACTTGCCCAGGTCACCCAGCTAGTAAGATCTAAGGCAGGAACTGAAAAGATGCCAATGCCCCAGCCTGACCACCATGCCAGCTGGAGCTACACAGGGGGCCAAGCTTTGCCTACCTTGAGCCAAAGCACTCCATTCCCTTTGTCTACCTTGGGAAAACAAAAACAGACAGAGGAACCACAACCCCCTGAGGTCCACAGCCCACCTAGAGTCCCCTGCCTCTGGAGCCAGGCCCATCGCTCAGGACCCAGTTATTGAAACCATGGCTTCCCTCCCTCGGGTGAGGCCCCGCATGAGCCCAGGGCTACACTGGGTGTGCAGAGAAGGACAAAACAGATGCAGAGAAAGTCTGTTCTGATTTCAGGGGAGAGAGCACCGACCACTGGGGGGATGTGGAAGGACCTCGTGAGGGGGGAAGCACCTGCTCTGAGTTGTGCAGGGGCAGAGGGATGCAAGGGCATGCCAAAGGGCAGAGGGGGGAGGAGGGTCACACATTCCTAGTGTGGGGGGTGGCACAGACGAGAGAACAGAAGGCACCTATGCAGCAAACAGGCCAGTCTGGGGGGATGGAGGATGTGAGGAGACATCAGGATGGAAGGTGGATGGTGGCCAATGGTGAAAGGCCAGACAGAGGCCTGGGTATTTGAATGGGAAGCTGCTGAGGGTTTGGAGTTTTTGTTTGTTTGTTTGTTTGTTTTGGCATAGTTGTGTGAAGGTCTCTCTTTTCCTTGGGATCTAACAGACTGAATGCCTTTAGTAAATGGGAACAGTTGATGGGCCCCATTGGTTTAAACTCAACGTCAGGAGAGAGTGAGCAGAAGGCAGGCCCACTGGCCCAGACTTACAGAAGGGCATGGGTAAGAGTCGGCCAGGGTGGGTTGAGATATGCATTGTTGGAGGGGATGCCCACATCAGTGAGATCATAACTGCACAAGCCCTGGGTCATGGATGAGTGAGAAGGCATGGGTGGGCTGTGATCTGCACCACTGGAGGGTGTATCCACACCTGAGAGATCCCAGGTGCATCACAGTGCTTCAGTAGTCATTCCTGTTTGTCCTAGATTTGTGCCATAGTTGGCTGAGTGCTCTCAAAGCAGCCCACGAGATTTCAGAAGTGCCCAACAGAGTCCAGTCCACCTCTAAAAAGATTCGGTCAGCAATATCTGCTCCCAAATCTGCTGATAGGAAGCATCCCCTCACCCTCTTATTTTCACCAGGTAAACTATGAGGTGACTGGGATTGAGAACGAGAAAGAGTTTCAAAGGTTGCTTATTTAAACACACTCATTTTAACCCGAGAAACAGGGCCACAGAAAAGGGGAGTGGTTTGTGTGAGGTCACGCAGGTGGCCAAGCTGAAGGCTGTGTTCTCTCTACTACACCTTGGGCCTAGGTCTTCACTCCCCCCTCCCTTCTGGAGAAGAACGGTGGAGGGAGAAGAGCATTGGCCTTGGAGTTCCAAGAGGACACTCCGAGCCTTCCCCTCCTCACTCTAAAATAGGGACAATGATGCCCGTAAAGTCCCTCTAAACAGAGACAAAAATGTCAGTGATGTAAATGACATTTTCTGAGCATGTCACAGTTTGCCAAGCACTTTCCTTATGCTGAAGAAGCTGCATCATGAAGTGTGACCCGCAGCAGAGGACCCAGCGCTGCCATTTACTGCCTCTGGGATTCTGGGACAGTTACGTTCCCTAGGGAAGGGACGCTGGAGTCAGAGGTCCTAGGTTCAAATTCTACATGTGGGCAAACTGTTTCACCTTCCTGGCCTCAGTTTTCCCATCTGTCAAAGGAGAAGTTGGGGTAGATAACGTCTCAGGCCCCTTCTAGCTCTCGATCTTCATAACCGTGTCATCTGCCATCACAAAGGGCCCACAAGGAGGCATCAGAGGCATTATTTACAGATGGGGAAACTGAGGCTCAGGGAACCTGAACGGCTTGGCCACAGTGTCAGCATCTTAAGCTTTGATTCTTCTCTCGTTTATCTCTAAGCTCCTGATTTAGCTTCTGCCCCCCATGCCAGCCCTAACCCCCTCTGATGACCAAGCTTTGTATTCCATAGGCTCCCCAGGCTGGAGGAGGGAAGGCTCTCCCCTAGGAGTCCATTTGAAAAGGGAAGGGCCTAAGAGCATCAGATGGGATTCACTTCCCTGATGACTAAGACAGACTCCATGGGATGCCCAGAGAGCCTCAGATTCAAGCAGCCCTTCTTTTGACAATACCTGGGGATGTGTAGCAGCAAGCACCCTGGAGTTCCTAGGGTGGCTGCTCACACAGGTTCTTGGATCTGCTTTGTTAAAGGAAAGCAACTCAAAATGGGTTAACAAGCTTACTTTAATCAGTCAGACATATATCGTTTACCTTGTTCAGGGGAAAAAGGTCAGCACCCCAAACTTCAAAGTATACAGGCAGAATTATCAAGACAGAAACAGATCAAGTAGACAGATTTCCAAACTGTCCAACCATTACATCCATACCCAGTCAACATCTGGGTTTCCACATCTGGGTTTTTCAAAGCCAGGGGACTCTCAACAACGGCTTCCCAGAATTCAGATCAAATCACAGAACACTTCTCAAAGTGAGTCCCAAAACAAAGCTACACATCAGGGCTTATATAGCCTTCTCCTGGCTCAGAGAATGTAACAACCTTTTGGACCCACTGGCCAATCAAAAAGTATCTACTGAAAAACAAGCCTCCCACCCCAGGCTTCAGGTGCACTTTAGCCTAGGGGCAGGGAAGATCTTCCAAATCTGCATTTCCATTACAGGATGGTGGCATTTTTTTCTTCTAATAACAGAAGGACAAATATATTTTCCTGTGAACTCATGAGAGAGAGATAGTTTTAATGAGCCAATTTAATATAGAGCCCCGAACGATGAGCTCGCCTAGGTGGGAGGAGAAGCGTTTTGGTTGCTTACGGCTATTGAGAGGCCCTTTCGGAGTTTTCTGTATTTGTTTATAGGCACTTATGCTGTCTGCTTTTTCTGTGGAGTAAAATAAAGATTGGACTTTATGTAATATTACTGTTACCTTGAGTACTTGCACAGAAGCAGAGGACCCTGTTGCCTCCATTTGTAGCAACCTGCACGTGACCTGTAGATAAACCACATTTGAAGATTTGTCGAAAAGAGAGGCATCTCTTTGGATTGGCCTTCAAGATCAAACCTGGTCCTTGTGGGGCCAGACCTAGGGGACTTTGGCCATGGCTTATTGATATAAATGTTTACCAAAAGAATGAAGAAATAAAGTAGACTTGACTTCAGGGAGTAGCAAGGAAATGCGCCTTCTGAATAGATCAAGAGAAGCTACTTTAGACATGGGCGAATGAATGACCATGATCCCAACTAGAATAGAAAACATTGGCTTCATAGCAGTATAAGGGCTAATTTAATAATGATTATGAAAGTCATCGTTAACATTTATATAGCACTTTCAAGTTTGCAAAGTGCTATATCTGTGTGTGTGTGGTGTGTGTGTGGGTGTGTGTGGGTGTGTGTGTATGTATGGGTGTGGGGGGTATGTGGGTGTGGGTGTGTGTGTGTATGTGTGCGTGTGACTGTATACATACAGATGTGTATGTACGTGTGTGTATCATCTCATTTTTCCTCACAGGCCAGGGAGGTAGACAGTATTATTGGTACAAAGGTCTGGGTCAGAAGTTCTCGGTCTCCTGGTTTTCATAGGCTGCCTGTAGTAGCCTCAGAGCAGAGACAGGCTATTTTCTTGTTAGGACCATTGGCAGCAGCAATTACCTTCCTGCTGCCAAAGGTTCATTTTCTTACCACCTTAAATAGCAACACATAGTGATAAATTCTTGCTGAATTGGACCAAAATAAATTTTTTCAAGTGAATTTATGGCAGTTTAGGTGATTAGACAGCCTGCTATGTCCATCAGAGTTTCACAGGGAGCTCTTCTGCCCTCAGAATCCAGGTACTGACCCTTGAGAAGAGAAGGGGAGGAAGTCTCAAAGCCACATTCTCAGACAAACTTCTAGTCACCACATCTGGGGCTGGGTCTCGTCAGCAGCTGTCATGCCAAGAGATCTGACCGGTTCCAGCCTAGTCCCTTGTTTCCTCCCTACCCTGTATAGACAAGCACAGACCAGCAGACCTCTGTGCAGGAGAGACACAAGAACACAACACATCTCCTTTGTGCATTTCTGAATGGATCAATCCAGGAGAAGATGCAGAAACTCACACTGCAGGCAAGCTGAGGTGACAATCCCAGGCATTGTAGCAAGACAAACCCACAGAGCAGGGAGCATCCTAATTAGAAAATAGCCCCAAGCTGTTGTGTTGCTGTAACCTTTTTCAGAAACAGGGAAACAGTCAGATCACCAGCATCAGAGGAGCCTTTGACACTGGGACCAGCGGGCCTCCAAGGGGTGGTGGGTAATGAGACCCTATGTTTCACAAAGCATCCTTCATAACTGTTCTCTTCTTCCCACATGTCTGCCTCCACATACACTCTCTACTTCATTATGATGACTGCTGCCCGTGAATACCCAGCATGTGTGGCTTTCACTGAGCATGCACTGACTTTCTCCATCAGGTACCTGCATCCCAAAGCCCAATAATGTTTGCTGTTGTCAAGAATCCCTACCTGCAAACACTTCTGTGTTTGCTGTTCCTCACGGGATACCCCATTTCCCGTCTCAGCCTTTGGCCTGGCCGTCCCCCATACCTGGGATACCCTCTCTTCTTATTTCCACCCATAAGGTGCCCTGGCTTCAGACTCAGCTCAAATTCCCCCATCTCTGAGCTGACATTGCTTCCACTCTGTAGCTATCTTGTATGGACCCAATTATGTACACATTGTCCCCCCACTTACTTGTGAGCTCCTGATAGGGACCCTGCTTTCATTTTCCCTTTTATCTGCAGTTCTCAGCACAGTGCCTAGCATATAATATCCTTAATAAATCCTTTGATCGAATGAGTAAAGAGAATGCTCACAAAGTCCACCCTAAGTGATAAACATTTATCTTCCCTTTCAGCATACCGCAGAATCGGAATTCTTCTACCTCTGTCCCCAAAGCACAAGGTTGAACCATGTTCAGAGAGAAGATGGTACCACCTGCAATGTTATAGACCCAAGAGTCCTCATCAGACAATAACCCTGATGCCAACAGAAGCCGATGATCTGAGATGATATGATTTAGGAGGCATTGAGGGGCATTGCTTCCTGGAATAAGGAAGCGGTAACTCTACTGTATTCTGCCCTGGTCAGACCACACCTGGGAGATTGTCTCCAGCTCTGGGTACCATATTTTAGGAAGAACATTGAGGAGATTGGGTGAATCCCTCTGGCAAATGTATGGAAGGATTAGGGACAGAAGCTGAGCAGCATGGGTGGTCAGAGATGGGCTGGCATCTATAACCTTGGAGGGAAGACAAGGAGATGACAGGTCCATTGGATGATCAGAGTACTGAGAAGCCAGAGAATATCTAAAAAAGAAGTCAGGCCTCAGCTAATGCCATATGAAAACTGGCTAAAGGAACTAGGAAATTAGTCAGTGGGGGCATAACAGCTGTCTGGGAGCTTTTAGAGGGCAAGGATTAGATTTCTGCTGCATATTTTGTGTAGACTTATGTGTGTATATATTGTTTCAAATAGAATGTGCAGTCTTTGAGACTAGGGACTGTTTTATCTCTGTATCTCTAATGCCTGGTACACAGTAGGCATTTAATAAATGCTTATTGATTGATCAATAGACCCCGAATAACAGAATTCAAAGCAAAGGATTGAAGTTGTAAAAAAAAAAATTAGGTTGAAGGTAAAGAAAATTTTCCTAAGAATAAAAACCTCGCAAAAGTGGAATGGTCATCCAGGGGAGGTAGCAGGGTCTCTAGTGGGGATACCTTTAGGGTTCAAGTTAGACTCAGTGGGCACTGACACCCTTCTGACTCTCAAATTCTGTGACTCATCAGAGAGAAATAGACAGCCAATGGTCGGGTAGATTGGAAAAGGAACTCTCTTCTAGGTGGGTCTTTCGTGATATTTTTGCATTCTGACATTTTTTGATTCTTCAAATCTCAAGGAATTCATGCAGTCATCATCGAGCCTGACAGTGAAGGAGTGGGTCGTGATACACAGACACGTGCTCTGGGATCATAAAGGCCTTCTTAGTCAACATCCCTGGCACCCGTGACCTGCTGCGTGCACAGAGTAAAATTAAACCTTGAATAGAATTTCAATACTGGCTATAATTACAGTGGAAAAAAAATCTTTCCCAAAGATACTAAAGTCAGTTGCACATTTTTGTTTCCAAATACATGAAGTCCTAGAAAAGTAGCCAAAAAAAAAGGCAGGGAGGGAAGAGGATGAGAGAGTGGGAACATGCTGGCAAAAAGAATAATAGAATGTTAAATGCTAAAGCGTTTTAAATCCCTCTCTGAAATCACATGTTTCTAGCCAACATTTGGTGGTGGACTTTTTTGTTTGTTTTGTCTTTTCCTCCTTTCTTTTTGTAGAGCCACCTTTCTGGCTTCATTCCTGAGACGTTGGTGGCCCATCTACTGTGTCAGAGGCAGCAGCCGCTCCAAATGGATGAGTTGGTCTGGTGGGAAGAAAGAGCTGGACGCTGAAAGGGGAGCGATCCCCATGGGCAAGGCCAGTGGGAAGAGGAAGCTGAGAAAAAGGCCCCCAAAGAACTGTGCGGCTGCCAGGAGGGCAGGCTGGTTGACCTCCCTCTCTCAGTGGGAGGTGGGAAATGTGCCTACAGATGGAAGGCACAATTGCCTGGGCATGCTTTGTTTTTTCAAGGAAAAACTCCTAAGGACCAGACTGTCCCTCAGATTGGCCAGGCATCCTTCCTCCCTCCACATGTCACTTTCTGTTACTGCCCAGAGTTTTCCAGGTCACACAAGGAGGGTGGGCTGAAGTCAAGGCTTTGTGCCATCATCCAGGAAGGATAATTGGAGTATTGTTGGCTTCCAAGAGGCATTTCCCAGGCCTACATTTTCTGTATGCATCCTGCTCCACCCCACCCCCAACACACACACACACACACACACACACACACACACACACACACACACACCACACACAGGAAGGAGGGAATGTGTGGTTTGGGGTCGTAATCTTGTTTTTGGTCAAACAGCTCAAATTAAATCACAACATCAGTGTCAGAGTTGGAAGGACCTCAGAGGCCATCTTGTCTAACCCAGACCTGAGTGGGATTGCTCACTACCATATTCCCCAGCTGTGGTCATTCATCCATTGCCTAAAGACCACTAGGGGAGTAGGGAAGGAGCCTCCTGAGGCAGCCCATTCCACATGTACATAGCTAGTCCTTGGAAGGGTTTTGGGTTTTTTCCTCCCATTGGCTGAATCTTAGCCTGCTTCTCCATAACTTCCACCCATGGCTCCTTGCTCTGGCCCTTGGTCACAAGCAGAGCAAGGCTAATGCTCCTGTGAGAGATGGCCCTTCAGATCCTCCCCCTGCCCAAGTCTCTTCCTGGTCAAACCTCCCCAATTCCTTCAGTCCATGCTAAGATGCCATGGCCTTGAGGCCTTTCCCCATCCTGACTGCCCTTCCCTAAACACTCGCCAGCTAAGCATGGACTTTCCTAGACTGTGGCCCCTCAGAGCTCAACCCACTTGTCCAGATGGGGCCTGACCCAGACTCCATCTCATCTCTGGGCCTCTCTTAATGTATCCCTAGGAAACTCTGGTCTCCTTGGCTACTAAAGCTACTAAAACTTTGCCCTGCTGTAGGAAGCTTGGGAAAAGAATGCCTTTGATGATGTCTATAGGCCAAGACTGGCAACAGCAACTTTCGAGAGGCTCTGTCCCTGTCCTGAGGCTTGGCCCGAGCTCACCATGAATTCGGCGGGCACCTCTGTGCTCCAGACACCCAGTAATAATGAGTGCATCTGCCCATCTCTTTCCTCCCAGTCCTTCCTTTTCATCACCCGCTCACCTCGCCCTCCTGACTGCTCTGTCTCCTCCCCAGCAGCCTTGCCCCACTCAGGATGTCCCTTCCCTCTGCCCTGGTCTCCCACCTGGCCAGTCTGGACAAACTGCCATTTGCTAAGGACTCCCAGTTTGGCCCCTCCCCTCCCCTCCATTCTAGCTCCCTTAAAAAACCCCTGATGGTGCTTCTTCCCTGACAGAAGGTTAGTTGCTTGAGGGTGGGTGCCATCTAGTTTCCTTGTATTTGTAGGCCAGTGCCTGGAACAGAGGAAGCTTAATGCTCTCTCAGGTCTGAACCTACATTTACATGTTGCCCTTCATTAGAATGTGAACTCCTTAAAGGCAGGGGCTGTGTCTGTCTCTGTCATCCTCAGCATTGTGTCTTAGTGCCCCAAACATAGTAGGTGCTAAATGATGTCCTGTTGACTGGCTGACTGCCAGGAGTGCCTCTGCCAGCCCCAGTGTGCTCTAGCAATGGAAGGGGCCATTGTCATGACAAAGCATGCAGCACTATTTAGCACATTGGCGCAGCCCATGGTCTGGGGCTGGGGTGCAGCTGGAAGCAGTTCTGCCATTCGTGACCTCTCTGACCTTGGGCAAAGTCAGTGCTTTCCTCCAGGTCTCAGAGCCCTGAGCTGTGAAAGGAGAGGGGTTAGACCACAACCCCCTGGCCCTTTCTTTTTCTTCCCGCTTAATGGTATTTTATTTTTTTCCAATTACACGTAAAGGTAGTTTTAGACATTCGCTTTTATAAGGTTTTGAGTTCCAAATTTGTCCCCTCCCTCTCCTCCCCCAAGGAGGTAAGCAATCTGACTCAGGCTATATGTTCACAATCATATTAAACATACGTCCACATTGGTCGTGTTGTGAAAGAAGAATCGCAACAGAGGAGAAAAACCACAAGAAACAAAAGAGAGAGAAATGGATGTGCTTTTGTCTACATTCAGACTCCGTAGCTCTTTCTCTGGATGTGAAGAACACGCTCCATCGTGAGTCTTTTGGAATCGTCTTAGATCCTTGTATTGCTGAGAAGAGCTAAGTCTATCAAAGTTAGTCATCGTACAATGCTGTTGCTGGAACAATGTTCTCCTGGTTCTGCTCGCTTCACTCAGCATCAGTTCGTGCAGGTCTTTCCAGGTTTTTCTGAAGTCCACCTGCTCATCATTTCTTATGGAGCAATAGTATTCCATCACATTCACATACCACAACTTGTCCAGTCATTCCCCAGTTGATGGGCATCCCCTCAAATTCCAATTCTTTGCCATCTATGGCCCTTTCTAACTGTATCTATCACTGACTGGGTGGGCAATAGTCTTATTCCCATTTTAAGGATGGAGAAACCAAGACTGAAAGTACTAATACATTTAAACAAAATTTAAGATTCCAAAGAGTCACGAATTGGTATTTACCCCAGAAAGAAAGAGTGAAAAAAGTATTATGTTCTAGACAAAACTGCTTTCACCTTGAGTTTTCTATGCGACTTAAAGCAAGGAAGCCTCATAGACATGAATTACCTCTCTATACTCATCCAAGCAATTAATAAATCAGTCAACAGAGATTTAATAAAGGCCGCTGATGCACAGCCCTGTGACAAGCCCCAAGGTCACACAAAACTCAGAAGAGGCGCAGACCCTGGCTTTGTGGGGCTTACAGTCTGGGATCGGCTCCTCCTGATCTGCAGATCTTCCCAATGGAAGTCAATCCAATCCAGCAAGCATTTGTTAAGCACTTACTATGGGCCAGGCACTGTGCCAGATATTGAGGATTCAAGGACAAAGAATGAAACAATAAGGAACCTTCTAATGGTGAGGCAACAAGTCCTTATATAGATAAGCAAGTACAGAATACATATAAAGACAAATACCAATAAAGATAGTCATTAAATACACATACTGTGGTTGGGAGGGAGGAAAGGCTCCAGGCAGAAGATGGTGATTGGGCTGAGTCTTGAAGGAAGAGGGAGAGGCAGAGGGAATCAGGGAGTGCCTTCCAAACATGGGGACCAGCCAGAACAAAGGGAGAACCACAGGAGAGGGAGCTGGGACCAGCCAGACTTCAGCACTGCTCATACAGCCTCCACATCGAAAGGCAAAATGGCAGACCCTTTCTGCTGGGATTATCCATCCAGGTCTTTGGGCAGTAACCTAGTGAAACTCATTATTGCTCATTAAAATAGAATCATTTGGGATGGTGAAACGTGAAAGCATGCAGTTTCCTAAGTGCATCTGATAGGCAGCTATCCAAGCTGGAGGGGACGGAATGCTCTGTTTGGACGAGTAAGCAATATCATAAGTGAACGTATTATTTGGAGCCGGAGACCCTGGGGCTCGAGTCCTGCCCATCCTACTTCCTGTCCTGTGGAACCAATAACAAAAGGGAGCGGGAGGGAATTGGCCAGAGAGTTTTAAAGAGCCGTCTCCTGCCTTTCTGTGTATTCTCAGGGTTTATTTAGCACAAGACCTGGCATATAGTAGGTGATTAATAAATGTTCATTGCCTGGCTGACGTCCAGAATCCTGATGGCGTGAGCATCGTAGGGTTATCGAGAGGAAGGCGCTAGACAATGTCCAAGTTTCTTGAGGGCAGTCTTGTTTCCAGTCTGTCTGTCTGTCCCCAGCCCCTGGCCAAGTGTTTCACACACAGTAGGTATTTAATAAATATTTGTTTGCTTGGATTAGAAGCATGAGCTGGCATTCAAGGTGCAGATGATTGGTCCAGATACTGGCTGGGGAGTGGGGAGGAAGGAGGTTCCAGGGTCTCTTCCCTCCCCCAGGACCCCTAAGAACAAGGTTTGGGTTGGGCTGGTTCCACTGGATTCCTCCACTTCCCTGACAGGTGGTGGGCAGGAGGGAGCAAGAAGAGGCCCTGGGACAGCCCGCCCAGCTCCCTCCCTCCCTGGCTCCAGCAACTTATGGGCAGCTCCTCCCTCAGGGTCCATCTTGCCCCGGAACCCTCCTTCAGGAAGCTGGCATCAGAAAGAAGGGATGAGGGAGAGGTGGTGGCGACGTCCAGCACAGAGAGAGTGAATGGGGCCCAAGAACAGTGCGGCTCCTTCAGGGATCTCATGACTCCTGCCTCTCATCCACACTTGAGGGAGGCAAACACAGCCTTTGATAGCATGCATTGGAGAAGTCAATGGGGAGGCAGAACGGGATCCAACCCAGCCAACAGAGAAGGACCAGAGAGGGGCGTGTTATCTGGGAATGGTGCAGGTCCCTAGGGACACCCTGGTAGAGTGGGGAGGGGCAGAATGAATGACTGAATGAATGAATGAACGAACGAACGAACGAATGAACGAACGAATGAATGAATGACTGAACGAAGGAATGAACGAACGAACGAATGAATGAATGAACGAACGAATGAATGAATGAACGAACGAAAGAATGAACGAACGAACGAACGAACGAATGAATGAACGAACGAAAGAATGAACGAACGAACGAATGAATGAACGAATGAATGAAGAGCTTTTATTAAGCACTTACTCAAAGGTCTCCTAGGAGAAGATACCACCTGAGCAGAGACCTGAAGAAAGCCAGCGACTGCAGGAGGGGGAGGAGGGAGATGTTACAACACAGGAAGAATGGGAAGTGAGTCAGTTTGGCTGGAATATGGATCACATAAAGGTGAGCAGTGTTCAATGGCAGGGAGGATGGGCCGAGACAGGCTATAAAGCCTCGGACACCAAACAGAAGATTCTGTGGTTTAGTTGAGTTCAAATCCAACCTCAGACACTTGCTAGCTCCATGACCCTGGGCTAGTCACTGAACTGCCTCAGTTTCCCCCTCTGTAGTGCCTTACTCCCTTGCTGTGAGGTGTTTAGCACAGTGCCTGGCTCATGGCAAGCCTGATATTAGTGTTAGCTGTTATTATCCTATAAGCCGGACAAGTCCCTGAGGCTTCCTGTGAGTGGGGGCGGTGGTCAGCCACGTGGAGAGGGGATTGAAGAGCAGAAGGACAGGAGACAGAGATGCTGACCAGGAGGCAAACGTGGGGGTGAGAGATGCAGAGGGCTGAACCAGGGTGGCGGCTGGGGGTGTCTCCCAAGAGAAGGCGAAAGAAGCAAAAGCTGCTTAGGCGGGAGAAGCACAAGGTCTGGGGACGGAGGGAAAGAAAGGGCTGAGTCTGGGCCAGGAGACCTCAGTCTTGTCCTGAACCCAGCGATGGTTAGGGGGAGATCTGACTTCATCCCTGCTATGGCCAAAGCCAGAGTAACCACCAGCTTTTCCATGACAGGTTTCTGCAAGGGGCACTAAAATGGGGGGCTGTTCCATTATCTGGGATAACTTCTGCCCCCTCTGTTAGGGACCGGGGAATGAGAGGGAGGAAGAGGGAGTGACCAGCTGATAGCCAAGCAAACAGCACCTGGCCCTTCTTGGGTCACAGGCTTAATTTCCAGCCTGCAGTGTCCACAAGAGATCAGGGATGTCCCAGGGCAAATTTCAAGGTTTGCTGTACATTAGATGCTATGTCACTCCATGATTAAGTTTAAACTAGACCCTTGGGCCCTGCCAAGAGTTCAACTCAGGGCCCTCTAGACCAAAGGAAACACCAGCTAGACCAGGCCCACTCTGGCTGGAAGACACCTCTGAAATTACTCTGGCTGTCTCATCTCAGGTACAAGTCCTGTGAGAGGCCTCTTTCTTAATCCCCCAAGCACAAGTGCTTCCCCACCCCTCTGCCCCTGATTTCCCAATTGCTCTCTATTTGCTTCCTATATATTTAGTATTGACTTTTTGTGTTCATGTTGTTTTGTTCCAATAGAGTATAAGCTTCTGAAGGTCAGAGGTGTCCAAAGGGCTTTGTAAACAGGGTTTTACCTACATGTGAGTTATTGGAGAAGGAAGAGAATGAGAATGACCAGTGACCTTGTGGGGCTAAGAAAGAGAAACCAGGTTCTTCCCATTGGAGGTGTGTGTATGTGTGTGGTGGGAGGAGCTAGACCCTCTCAGAAAGGACTCTCCAAGAAGAGTCATAGGGAAGGGTCATAGGAAAGAGAGAGAAATAGTGGCAGTCGGTGGCTCTCAGGACAGCAGCGCCAAGGTAGCTAGAAAAGCAAAGGAGTGTGGCAAATGGGGCGCTGGATTTGGAGTCGGGAAAACTGGGGTTCAAATGCTAGCTCAGATAAGTTACTCAATTCACTGTACATCCATTTCCCCATCTGTAAAGTGAGGGGTTTGGACTTAGGGACCTCTAAGGTCCTTTTCAGTTCTAAATGGACAATCCCTCTGAGAGTGGGGTCCGGCTAGAAAGCATAAGCAGCCCTAAAGGCTGGTCGTGAACGGTAAGGATTATTAAAAGGAGTTTTAATTACAGTCAGGAACAAAAGGAAAATTAAAGTAAGAAGACGGCAGGTGGGATGAGAGTCAGTGTGAAAGTGATGATGGTAGCAGATGACAAAAAGAAGGAAGGCCTAACTGAACTTACTTTGTCTCTTGGTTTTTGTTTTTGTTTTTAGCCAAGGAGAATGATCTTTGGACTGAAAAGAACACAGTGAACAGGAAGTTGGACCCCAATAAAAGTGAGGAGTGGTGAAGGGAGCACCCAGCTGCACTCAGTGAATTCAAGCCACCCATCCAGGCCAAATGAAAGCAATTGGCAGAGGGGCCTGCTAAGCCAGTGTTGGCGATCTCTGAAAGACCGAGGAGACCAGGACCACTTCAGTGTCTCCTCCAGCTTCAGAAAGGAAAAGAAGTGCTCAGACTATAGGCCAGTGAGTTTGACTCCGATTCTTGGCCAAGTCCGGGAATGTCTTTGAGGAGATGGAGAATGAACTTTCAGAAAGCAAAGAAGGGATGACAAAGAGCCAAAATGGCCTCGCCAAGAGCAGCTCCTGCCAAACTAACCCGCTTGTCTTTCTTGACTAAGCTGGTGAATCGGAGAAGTAGGACTGGGCTTGTGCTCCGCAGACCTGGATTTGAATCCCAGCTCGGCAGCTTCTTCCCTGAGCGACTTTACCTTTCTGGGACTCATTTTCTCTCACTTGTACCATCAAGGGGTTGGGCTAGATGACCTCTGGACTTATGTCCCTTTCTGGACTTATGATTCTAGTGGTGATTCCCCTAATGTGAGTCCCCCAGCCCCCTCATAAACTCACTGGATATAGTTACAGAATACAGTCGTACATGACGGGATTTTAATATGTCAACAATGTGAAACACCCTGTGCGATCCCTTTATGGTCAAGTCAAGAGGGAACAATGGCATTAGCAGAGCAATAAATTAGGCGTGCTTCTGGGGGCTTTAAATAGCTAAGCCCTGGGCAGATTTTAGCAGTTTAAGAGCAGAAGAGACTGAAAACCAGGAGCTGCCCGGGGAAGAGTGGGGGACACTTCCATGGGAAGCTACTGGATCAATAAAGAGGTTTTATGTCCAGTGTGGAGTGGGGATGTACACTCCAGAGAGATACAGATACAGGAAGACAATCACCAGAGGAATGGAGGCTATTTAAGGAGCATGACCTCTGATAACAGGGGAAAAAAATCAGACTATAGAAAAGGAGCAGAGCCTGGGAACCCGGCTAGGCACCTCCCCCAGAAGATTTGCTGAAGACCCGACAGAAAGTAAAGGACTTCCAGACCCTGCAACACTGGGAGCTGTGAACTGCCTTTGCCATACAGGAATCCTACACATGTGCCTCGTCCCTCTCCCATAGACAGATACTTTGTGAATTTGTGGGAGATTGTGCCCTAAATTTTTGGTGGGGGTTGGTGAATATTTCACAGTTACCTTCTCTCTCTCCCATTTTTTAAAATTTATTTTTGCTTTTTGTAGGGGGAAGACAGGGCACTTAGAGTTAATCGAGTTGCCCAAGGTCACACGGCTAGTAAGTATTAAGTGTCTGAGGCCACATTTGAACTCAGGTTCTCCTGACTCCAGGGCCAGTGCTCCCCCCCCCATTCTAATAAATATCTAATTATTTCAGGGATTATCATCTAATTATGGCCAGGGATGGTGGCACATGCCTGTCCCTCCTGTTGTTGAGTAAGCTGAAGTTGGTGGATAACTTGAGCTGAGGAGATCTGAGCTGCAGGGGTACTAAAGCCAATCAGGTGTTTATACTAGGTCTGGTACAAATTCCCAGAAGCAGAAATCACCAGGCTTCCTAAGAAGGAGTGAAACAGCCAAAGTTGGAAAGTCAGAGCCAGAAGAAAGTTTCAGTGCCAATTATTATCAGGGTCAGGCCCGTGAGTTGCTGTTGGACTCCCTGGGGTGAAACAAAAAGATCCAGTCTCCAAAGGAAAAAAATCTAATTTTATCTATTTGCTGTTTATCAATGGGAACCACATCAGTGGGGGCTCATGAACTATATAGTTTTAGAAGGACAACTTCATACAGGTAGCTCTAGAATGCAAGCATGTTATTTTCCCTGTGGAAGGACCCAAGTATGAGTCTGCATACAAGTTAGAGGAATAGCCCAGAAGGAGTTCTACACTATGATCCTATGATCAGGTGAGTATGGTGAACCCCCAGGAGCAGAGGGCCATCAGACCTTCTGATATGCTGTAAATACCTAGATTTCCGCTAAGCACTTAAGAAAGCCATTCATCCTTCTCTTGTGGAGAAAATAGAGATGAAGGGCTAGGTATTCAGGTGTGTTCAGAACTGATAATTTTTTTTTTTTTACCTGGGGAAGGCTAAAGTGGCCCAGAGATTGGTTTCTTTTCCTATACTGATTAGAATTTTCTGATT
This sequence comes from Petaurus breviceps papuanus, assembly GCF_028583685.1. Taxonomy (NCBI): domain Eukaryota; kingdom Metazoa; phylum Chordata; class Mammalia; order Diprotodontia; family Petauridae; genus Petaurus; species Petaurus breviceps. The sequence goes on along the minus strand of NW_027185797.1, from coordinate 32,042,191 downwards.
AAGGATTTAAATGAAATCATAGATGGAATGCTTATCAAATTTGCTGATAACACAGATCTGAGAAGAAAAGCTAACTGGATAAAAATAAAGACTCAAAATTATCTCAGTGTGCTGGATAGTTGGGTTGAATCTAAGGAGAGAAAATTTAATATAAAGCCCTATTTTTCAGTCTAAAAAATATCAGTTTCACAAGTACAGGATAGAGGAGGCACAATTAGATAATAATTTGTATGGAAAAGACCTCAGAGGTTTGGTGGACTCTAAATAGAACCAGAGTGATTCAATGGTGTGATATAATAATACCTGACATTTCTATAGCACTTTCAGGTTTACAAAGTACTTATCCTCACAACAACCTTGTGAGATAGGGGCTGTAAGTATCCCCATTTTATAGATGAAGAAACAGAGGCAGTAAGGGCGGCCAGGTGGCACAGTGAGTAAGAGCTCCAACCCTGGCGTTGGGAGACCCAGGATCGGTTCTGGCCTCAGATACTTGGCACCCACACAAAAATAATAACTGGCCGTGTAAACCTTGAGCAAGTTACTTAACCCCAATTGCTTAAAAAAAAAAAGAAACAGAGGCAATTAGAGAGGTTAAGTGACTTGCCCTGGGTCACACAGCTAATGATTATCAGATAAGATTTGAATTCAGTCCTTCCTGATTCCAAGTCCTTGAAGCACCTTCCAAATCAGAGAGTGTGACTCTGTGTGAACCATTTCTCTCCCTCTAATAATCTCTTTTAAAATTAGACATTTCAGTTAACCATCTGCTTCACAATCTATACCATGGACACTGACCCAAAAATGATTTCTACATTACATTTAGAATCTCAAGTGAAACAATACTAACAAAAAGGATGTTCTAGTAAGAAAGTCCAAATTTCTCTGTTAAGAAATGTTATTTTCCTGGATAGAACTAACCCAATCAAGTCCTAATTTCGAAACTTCAGAAGATCACCTTTCAGGATTTTCTTGGATGGGATTCAGTCAAAATACTTTATTTGTCAACCTTGTCTCAGCAACAGAGTGATTCTAGAAGAATGATCTTTTCAATATGTTTCCCTTCTGAAGAAAGAACTTGTTGGCCCTCCTGCAGAATAGGAGAGGCTTACTAACCACAGCATTCTCAATGGATGATGGACAGCATGTGAGGTGGCCATCAAAATATACAGGTAGCTGATAATCATTGGAATTCAGAAGCTATGTCTGGCACAGAGAAGAAGAAAAGCCTCATCTTGAGGTAAACAGCAGAGAGTGGCATTCAGATTGATCAATCCCAAGAGGGAAACAAGATGACGCTACCAAAAAGTATCATCAATAAGGAAGTATCAGAGGTGGAATCAAATGCCCTAGACCGTCTTCAGATAAACACTTCTAGGAATAACCACCTCATCTTGTATTTGTTAAGCTAATTTTTAAAATTCAAGATTTTCCATTTTTCCCTATTACATTCCATTTTATTAGATTTGACTCAATATTATCAAGATCTCTTTGGATCATGTCATCTAGTTAGCTAATCCCCAGCTCATTGTCACTCACACATTTTATAAGAAGGACATTTATGTCTTACAATAACTATCTGAGTTATAGACAAAAATGTGAAAAGGCATAAAGACAACCACAGATCCCTAGGGCACCCAGCAGACTTCTGCCAAATTTACATCAAACCATTAGTAAGAATTCATTTAGTAGAGACATTCAACCAGTTTCCAATCCATCCACATGCCTATGTACAAAATTGTCCTGCCAACCACAAAAGAAGAAAATCTCAGAATCTCAGAGCTGGGAAGGCCTTCATATGCCATCTAATCTACCCTAAATGCAGGAAAGAATCCCCACTAGTGAGTCAACGAGCCAGTCATTATTAAGCACTTACCATGTTCCTGGCACTGAGAAATGTTTATTTAACCTTTGCTTGAAGACTTCCAATAATGGAGAACCTACCCTCTCTACTCTGGGACAGATCTTATTGTTAGAAAGTTTTGTTTTTTTTAATTGGCATTAAGCTTAAATACGTCCTGGTAAAACTTTGACTCGTTGCCTCTGGAGCCAACCAGAAGCCCTCTGCTGGCCTTTTGAGGCTGAGCTTGGAGGACTTTTCCATGTGTTTTGCTTCTCCATCTCAGTCATAGACACTTTGGTTTGGGAGAGAATCTGAAGGGCATTGGTCTGGAAAAGGCTTCTAAGGCAGCTCTGGGTCTGCCTTTGAGATTCCCTTCTAAAACAAGTATACAAACCTTTGTAATCCCCACGCCCCCAGCCAGGTTTTAGGGTCCCTTTGGAAAGGATCCCCAAAGGCGCCTCCAGTTCTAATTAGATCTTAATCTTGACTGCATTTATGGGAAAATCAGCCATGGTTCACATGGACTTATTTTGGCTTCGTTTTCATTTTTTCAAAATCTTTTGGTGCCAGATCCAGACAACTTAGCCAAAAGAGAGGAAAGACTTCTGATTGAGAAGGGCAATGCATCTCTAAAACAGGAGGGTCTGCACATGCTCAAGGGATCTGTGGACAGATTCCAGGGATCAATGGACGTGTTTTTAAAATATGTTTTGATGACTGTATTTCAATGTAATTCATTTCCTTTGTAATCTGATACATTTTGAAGACCATGCTGCTGAGTAACTGTCCATGGGCTTCCCCAGACAGCCAGAGAAATTCATGACACCAAGAAGGTGAAAAGTCCCTGCCTTCCTTCAAGGGCCTCAACCCTGTCCCAGCCTCTGACCCTGTTACCCAGCAGCCCAGCTGTCATCCAAGCATGAGGGCCAGGCAACTTGCCCTTCAATTTAGTCTTTGGTTAGAAATCTGTAGCCTTTCTTCAAAAAAGAAAATTCATAAAAAATGGAGTGCTGTTACCACAAAACCACAACTCTTAGCCAAGCTTGGTCTGGGAGCTGGAAACAAGTTGTTGGTTTTTTTTCCTTCAGACCCTTACTTCTCCCTCCTACAAAAGCACCCAGCTTTCCAGTTTGGGGGGGAGAAAGAAGAAAGAAAGGAGAGACAAAGCCACAAAAATCTACCACCAGACTTTTTCCAGGAACCCTCAAATTCACTTCCAAAAATTGAATTATCCCATGGTTTCTCTGAAAATGGTGGCTAGGCAATTGGGGAGAGCTGGGGGGAGCCATTAATGGTAACCAAGAAATGGGGTGGAGGGGGGAGAGATGAATGAATCAAATTTTCCTTCTCTGTAAAATGACAGAGTGTAGCGGCAAGCACCCCAGTGTCCCCAGGTTGCCTGCTCACACAGGTTCATGGATCTGCTTTGTTAAAGGAAAGCAACTCAAAATGGGTTAACAAGCTTACTTTAATCAGTCAGACATATATCGTTTACCTTGTTCAGGGGAAAAAGGTCAGCACCCCAAACTTCAAAATATACAGACAGAATTATCAAGACAGAAACAGATCAAGTAGACAGCTTTCCAAACTGTCCAACCATTACATCCATACCCAGTCAACATCTGGGTTTCCACATCTGGGTTTTTCAAAGCCAGGGGACTCTCAACAACTGCTTCCCAGAATTCAGATCAAATCACAGAACACTTCTCAAAGTGAGTCCCAAAACAAA
>NW_027185797.1:31996013-32038609 GCF_028583685.1 Petaurus breviceps papuanus | reverse complement strand
TTAGCCTAGGGGCAGGGAAGATCTTCCAAATTTGCATTCCCATTACACAGGGCCAGACTAGATAGCCTCTAATGTCCCTATCCACCTATGATCCCATGGGGAAAAAAATCCCATGTGTTTAAGGACAGCTGACTGCAAATGATAAAGAATCCTTGCATTTCTATAACACTTTAAGGCCTGTGAAGGGTCTTACAAAGAGGATCTCTTGGGGCGGCTAGGTGGTGCAGTGAATAGAGCACCTGTTCTGGAGTCAGGAGGACCTGAGTTTAAATTCGGCCTCAGACACTTAACACAAAAACTAGCTGTGTGACCTTGGGCAAGTCACTTAACCCCAATTGCCCTCCAAAAAGCAAAAAAAAAAAATTTTTTTTTAAAGACTAATGCACTGAAGAAACAGTGATGGAGAAAATGCTTTAAAAAAAAAAAGAGGGAGCGGCCAGGTGGCTCAGCGAGTAAGAGCACCAGCTCCAGTGTCGGGATGACCTGGGGATCAAATCCAGGCTCAGATACTTAGCACCACACCCAGAAATAACTGGCCGTGTAACCTTGAACAAGTTACTTAACCCCAATTACTTAAAAAAAAGATAAAAAGAGGATCTCTTATAGCCTTCAAACAACCCCAACTACTTATGACTAACAAGTGTTAATGAGTTACTTCAACGTGTCCAAACAACTGACAGAACCTGTAATGCCCACCTCATAGGGTTGTGAGCATCTCAGACTGTCAGCAAAGATGAGCTACCATTATCTGGTTTTCTTAAGTTTGGACCTACCTGTACAAAGTAGGAGGTGGGGGTGGGGGCTCAGACTTAGCATTTCTTAAGACAATGATCCCTGAAACCAGAGAGATCATTGAGGGGATCACTCAGCCTTAAACACCAGACACAAACAGTTCCCAACTGCCAACTCTCTCTATCAGCCATGTGATTGTTCTCACGAATAAATGTTCCTGTCACATCTGCCATTAAGGTACAATTAATTGGTCTGCTTATTCTCCTGGAAGCTGATTCTATAATTAATTCCCGAAAAGAATCACTGACTTGGAGAGAATTCTCAAGCTTCAATAGAGGAAGACAACATTTGATATGAGAAGGGGGCATTCTGTACTTTACCTCATGTATCTATGTATCACCTTGATCTTGAAGGTTTGGGGGTGGTTGGGGAGTACAATCTCCCAACTATACAACTCTCTGCCTGCCAAGAATTCTAGGCTTAGGTGTTTGGGTGAAAAACAATGTTTTATTAACATCTAAACCATGACAAGAGTCAGAGAGGCTGCTGGGAGGGAGATGGGCTGATAGAGAGTGGGGAAACCAGGGACTGGAAGAACTAAGCTCCAGTCTCACCTCTGAGATTTCCTAGCTGTCTGACCTGGGGAAAATCAATTCACCTTTCTGAGCTGCTGTGTAAACTGGGAATGCTAATCCCTACCTCAGAGGGGAATCAAATGAGGTAATTGGAAGTAATTGATGTCAAGGACTATATAAACACAAGCTGTTACTAAAATTATTGTTGAAGTAGATAGAAGTGACAGGAAAAGAGGGGAAGGCTAGGTGTAGGGCACCCCAAGTTTGAGTGTAGGTATGAGTCGAACTTTGCCGGTGACATCAGTCCAAAAGATGGAGAAAGAAATTCTCAAAAATGAAATTCTGAAGACACAAACAGAAAATATTCCATTGAGGGGAAAAAAAGAAAAAAAAACGGGGAAAAACCAACCTTATTTCCTTGTACCCTGGTACATCAGAGGAATGCTATGCACAGGGAATGGCAAGCTCCCAGAATGGGAAGGAACCACCCAACCTAGCCCTCCCACTTTTTCTCTAACACTCCCAATGGGGGGGAGCAGAGGCCAGCTCTCAGTAGACTATCTATCCCCCCTGAGGGCAGGAGTTATTTCCTTCTTGTCCTCAGACAAGAATCCTCAGCACCTAGTAGGCATTTAATAAAGGCTTCCTGGGTTGGATTGACGGAAAGAGTTTGGGATTGATGCATCCATACTGATTCAGACCAGCCGAAAACAAGATCGTCTATGAGCAGCACCATCTGCAATGTGGGACTGCTGTTTGAGGTACTAACAAGGGAGATTCTGGAGTCGTGAAATCTTTGGCTTGTCTTTGAGCTCTGCTCCCCAGCCCAGAGACACAGAGAAGCTCAATGTTCTAGCAGATATAATTAGGTGGCTGCAGACCTCAGACACGCTGTCTCTGTTTTTAAGCTGATAAGACCATGCAGCTGTAGTTTGGAAAAAGACCACGTTTTAAGAGGCACAATCTGAACCTTAGACCTAAAGCAGTCAGAGAAGGCAGAACCTCCAACTGCTCCCCAGACTTCAGGACCCAAGTGCAGAGTTGATAGGGCAGTGAGCACCTCCCTCATCTTCAAGCCCAGGTGAAAAAGAACCAGCTAGGGGCGTCCAGGTAGCACAGCAAGTAAGAGCACCGGCTCCAGTGTTGAGAAGACCTGGAGATCGAATCCCGGGCTCAGACACTTAGCACCCACCCAGAAACACCTGGCCGTGTAACCTTGAGCAAGTTACTTAACCCCGATTGCTAAAAAAAAAAAAAAGAAAAAAAAAAAAACTAAAGCAGACAGTTGGACTAGCTAAAGAGAGAGGTGATGGCGTTATGTCAACCTGTGGAGTTTGGGCTGGGGACCAGGGGGCTGGTGAAGCTGGGAAGACTGCTCAACACAGTCCTGAATGGGGTAAATGGTTGGCAGGCTGTTTGTTACCTGGCTGGAGGTGCTACTGGATGGAGCCCTGCCTTCTGAGCAGGAAGAAAGCCTACCAAGTTGAAGAAGCCCATAGCCCAAGTCCTGGCTCTTTGAAGTATTAGGCCTCTATCTGCTCCCTCCCTTTTTAGACTTATCATGAGGTCCCAGAGGGAACCTGGGAGGCTGCCTAGTCCAACTGTCTCGTTTAGTGAGTCACACATCTAGGAAGAGCCTGAGAGGGGATTTGGACCCAGGTTTTCCTGACTTCACATCCTGTACCCCACAAACTGCCTCTCAACGAAATTATAAGACCTCTAGGTGCTTCAATCCTAATGAGGAATCAAAGCGCTTCGTCCGCTTGGTAACGGTGAGGTGAGCAATGAGGCTAGCCCACAAGGCGCCTTCCTGGGGTATGTTAGGAGCTCACAAAATTAGGCTATTGATGAAACCACGGAGATAACTTTGTTTAATGAACAAGGTTGGGCCTAGTCACCAGATGCATTCACCACTGGAGGATCCAAATGGAAGAGGGATTCCCTAAGGATGACAAAGCCTATCAGATGCTCTCATACTCAGGTGACATTGCCCTGACTGCATGAGACCCATGACCACTCAAAAAGCAGAAGCTAGCTTCAATCCCAGCTCCTAAATCTCTGAGTACAGAGCTTCCTATGCCTTCTTTATTATTTCACAGGTGAGAAAATGGAGGCCCAGAGAGAAGACTAATGCAAGACCACACAGGGGGCAGAGAGCAGAGCCAGGATTCAAACCCCAAACCCCCAACTATAATTCTAGCACTCTTTCCAGTATGACCCATAGCCTGTTCCTCTTGGTGATGATTCATTTAAAAAAAAAACAATGAAAGGACTGAATCTTTGAGAGAGAAGTCCATCAAGCGACCAGGACCCACCGCATTTCCCATGACTTTCCTTTCCCAAGAATGAAACAATATACTCTGGCAGCCCAGGACAGGGGAGGAAGTCAGCCAGCTCTTTGTCCTTGTGTAGACCCAACAACTGCCAGGTTTTTTCTAAACTTTTCAATAAAATATAAAGGAACCACATCGCCAATATATTTGAAAATCTGCTTCTCCTATCTCCTACCTATTTACCAAGGGAAGGGAAATGAGTGTTGCCATCTGCCCTGTGGAACCACGATGGTTCTTGGCAATTAATCTGAATTGGATAAAACATTTATGAAAGACTTATCCCTGTAAGCAACAGTCTGGTGTGGCCAAGTTGTGGGTTGCAAAAACAAGTCAGCAAGATGATCCCTGCCCTCAAGGACCTTACATTCCAATGGGGGAAGATCTGTAAGGGGAGTCTGGTAGAGAGGGAATTAGAGCTTCAGAATGGCTTAGAAAAATCCAGAAAGTGCTGGGGAGGCCAGATCTGGGCAAGATAAGACCATTCCTGGTCTGTCAGTGCCAGGTGATTTCCTGGTGAGGAGGATGTAGAGATGATGCCCTGAGAGGCAATGGGGGTGGTGTGGAACCAGCTAGGGGAGAGTGGTGTGGAGCCAGCTGGGGGAGCTCATCCGCCTCTTCATGGTGTCTCCATTTTCACTAACATTGCCATTGGCTGGTGCATTGTAGTCCTCTCCCTACTCTCTTCACTCTGTATCGTCTCCTACATTTCTCTGAATTCATCACCTCCATTTCCTAGGGGACAAAGATACTCTAGTACATCCACAAGCCACAATCAATGGGCACAGACTCAGTCTCCAACTTTTTTGTTTCTCCAAAGAAGGCTGTGGGATCTTTCACTTAACCCTCTCCAAGCCCTGCTTTCCATGCCATCCAGCCACCAACCAGGAAACCAGCCTCTGCCTAATGAGGCCATCCTGCCACATTGCTCCTCCTTCTTCATCTCCTGCTCTGGGATCAATAATTCAATCAGTACTCCCACCACTTGTCCATTTACTGCCCCATGGCTCCATCCCCCAACCCTGTGACCAACCAGACCCAACTCCCTCCTCTGGTCACCATTCAATCCGGTATGAATTTGTTATATGCTCAGTATGTCAGACACTATGCTAAGGCACGGGGATACAAAGAAAAAGAGATATAATTCCTGCAAGGAGGTTACATTCTCTTCTATTTGTATTATCTTCCCTATTTGCTATAAGAACCTAGAGGGTAAGAACTGCTCCCTTTTGTATTTGTGTCTTGGTACCTAGCATCCTGTTTGGTATCAAGCAGGTACTTTTTCAATCATTCAGTCGGTTAGTCTTTGCCCGGTGGTGGGATCTATGAGAGAAAGAATCCTAAGACTTTACTGATTTTTCTTGCACAATTTTCCCTCTCTAGACCAGCTGGACCCACTCCTAACCATCAGTAGTGCTTTGATATTCCTGTCTTTCCACAGCTAAGCCAACATGGACTGTTTCTGTCTTACATCCTCTTTGCCAATTTGCAAGGTGTGAAGTCAAACCTCAGCTGTTTTCATTTGTTTCTCTTCTTCTGTGATTTCAAGCATTTTCCAGATGGCTGCAGTTAAACCAACCATGTTCAAAAGAAGGAATGCAGACTATCTATCTCCTTTGACTACTTATCTTCAGGGTGCTACTCATTTGACAGATGAGGAAAACTGAAGCCCAGAGAAATAAAGTTCGTCAATCCACAAGCATTTAGTAATAGTTGAGAATACAAATCAAAAGCAGAACGGTCCCTGCCTTCAAGGAGCTTACACTAATGAGGGAGACAGTGTCACCATCACCATCATCATTGTCATCAGACCTAACTGAACAAAAGCAGTGCTCATCTTTGCACCCATGGTCTCTGACTCCACATCCAACATCTTTAGAACATCTGCACAACTCAAACATCTGGTCAGTTCATCCAGAACTGTTGCCTGCCTGAAAGGATGGGTTCTTTCTGCCTCATCCACCTAATTTGGTTAAATGTTGCATATATATACACAATCTGAGTCTTGTCCAGACACAACCTTCCCTAAGAGGCAGGAGGGAAGAGCTTGTCAGCTTGGCCAGTGGGGCTGATGGGGCAGTCTCCTGGTCATTATCTTTCCTGTCCTGGCCGATCTCCTTGCCAAGAAAAGGGTCTTCTCAGAAAGGGTATCTCACATTCAGAATCAGCCCCAGCAGGTCAGTAAGCATCCAGAGAGAAAGAATGCAACCCCATGAACTCGTCAGGGACTCAGTTCATTAAACCAAGAAGGGAAATTGAAGTCTGTGGTAGCTTCAAAGAATAACAGCCACAAAGAATCATGAGGCCTTCTGTCCTTGATCATTTCCCCAATTGGTCACAGGAAACTGGCCAGCTGGGGAAGGCTGCTTCATCTGCCATTGCTGGCTGCTAGACAAGTGTCACTGGACCTCAGGACCTCAGGGCCAGCCCAATTCAAGCAGTCCCCACAAGGCTGCTGGGTTCCAGGTCCCTGTTTCCAGAATTTTTCTACCCTTTGTGTTTCTTTAGCTTGGAATTCTCTGAGCAATAGGCTCATGACCCCAGGGACCCCCTTCTGGGCCTCCCAGTCTGCAGCCCACTGGAAACAGCACTGCTGAGTAGATTTGGAGAAGAATTTGACACCAGGTGGTTTTATTTTCTGCAAGGTCAGGGACTTTGTTAGATTGTTTTTCCATACTCTTTCATAAAAGAATGATTATTTTTCCTTTGGCTCAATTCTCTCTGTTCCTCATAGGTCGTACATTGAAATGGAGAGGTTTGTTGTGCTCATGTTAGAGTTGGGCAGGTCCTTAGAGGCCTTTTACAGGGAAGGAAACTGAGGTCCAGGGAAGTTAAGGGGCTTGCCCAAGGTCACAGCAAAACCTGGATTTGAACTCAGGTCTTTGAACTACAAAACCAGCATTCTTTACCACACTGTGTAGTTAAGCCCCGACCATGTCTGCATATCCCCTTCTCTCTTCCTATCGCATATCGGGGACAACTGGGCCTATCTCTGGGCTCTAAGCGACCCTTGAGGGACCCTCAAGTGTTCCTAGATTCAAAAGATGACTGTTTTGGAGCTGGAAAAGACTCAACCCCTTCATTTTGTGTGTGGGGAGACTGAGCTCTAGAAGGTAAAATGAAGGAAGTTGGGAATCTACTTTCTGTGACTTCAAATATGGCACTCCTTCTGCCAAACCATATTCCTTCCAGCCTAGCATCATCTAGCATTTGGCAGTCAGTGTGTAGTAGGGGACAGAGTGCAGGAAAACCCAGGTTCAAATCCGGCCCCAGACACTTACTAGTTGCATGACCCTGGGCAAGTCGACTCAGTTTCCTCATCTGAAAAATAAGGGGCTTGGACTCAATTACTTGTAAGAGCCCTTTCAGCTCTCAATCTATGACCTGGTTATTCTGTTGTGCTAACTCTGTTAATTATTGCTCAGGTGCAAAGAATAATAGTTGAAAGGAACTGTTGAAATTCAGTTAAAGATAAGGACAGAAGTGGTCCAGGTATCATAATGACCCTTTTAAAAAGTCCTCCGTAGAGAAGAAGAGGGAGAGAAAGCAAGGTATTGGGAAAGGATCTCTGGGTTTAGAGCCAGAGGTTCCAAGCAGGTCCTGCCATCAATTAGCATTTAGAGTAAAGCCCTGCCTGCACTCCAGACTGTGGTTTACCAGGCTGTCCAAGGAAGGGGCTGCTTAGATCAGGTCCAGAATTAAAGACCTGGGATCCTGAGGCCTTCTTGGCCTCCCTGCCTCCTCCCTCAGACTGCCTTCACATTCTCTCTTTCCTTTTCCTGCCTCCTCACCCCCTCCAACCCCCAGTACATCCATCAAATTGGCCGTTGTGTGGAAGCAAGGCATATTTTTGTATTTGTGTCGTCAAGATTTACATTCTCTGGTCTTAATTTTAAAAGCAACTGGAAAAGTTTTACATCTTTCCTCTTAAAAAAAAACACCACAGTCAATTTGCTTTTTGCTTTTATGTGAGGCTCAATTGATTTTTTTCGCCTTTGAGCTACTGAATGTCAATAGAAAATGTCATCCTCCTCACCCCCTGGCAATTTCCATCTCGTTCAGCCCACAGCCCATCCATACTGCTGCACTGAGACTCTCAGATAAATGAAAATGTCTCCCAATCTTAAAAGCTTCCTGAGGAGGGCATTTCAAATATCCCCCAACAATCTGTCCTGTTTTGTATCAAACCCCTACTGCCCAGAGTTTCTTCTCTAGATCTAAATTGAATTGATTGTCCAAAGCATCCCCGTCTTCTGGGCTCCTTCTCCACTCCCACTAGCAATGGCAGATTGGGTCCCCAGAAAGCATCGACTCTTCCCTCCTCAGGGTACTTGGGTAATCAGGAGGGTTCGGGAGACTTTTCTAGCACTGTTCTCTCATTCATCTGCTCCCCATTGAGTATCTGTTAGTTGTACCATCTATTTTTACAGAAGGTATTTACTCAGAAGAGTTGGTACAACACCTAGAAGACACTATCCCCTCTGCACGTGCTTGATCCCTAAGGAGAATATGTTCACACTTAGAGAGGATGTGAGGCCACAATCTGGTTCACAGCTGTTGGCTTCTAGAAGCCCTCTGCTTCTTTTGTGGGTCCTCATGAAGCTCTCCCTGTGTGGACAGCTCTCTTCCGGACTCCAAGGACCAGTGCCCTGGCCTCCCCTCAGCACATCCTGCGTATTCTCTGCTTGTGATTACAAGCACTGACATGGGGGGCTGTGGTTTCAGGACCATGGCCACCAGCCTCAATGATGAATCCAAGTCTTTGACCTTTACAAGGTTATCCTTTGATCAAGGAAGGAGAGGGAGAAAGGGAGGCCCTCTCCTCTCCCACGCCCCAAGGAATCTCCTCTCAAGTGCTTGGCCCAAGCTGCCCCACCGCCAGGCTGCTCTGTTCTTGGAAGACTGGATTCTGGGCCGGCTTCCCATTTTATCCAAAACTCTCATGTTGGGAATGATTCTCTTCACCCAACTATGAACCATTTCCTGAGTGCATCATTGCTTTCTTCCAGTTTTTGCCTGTGGTTGATTCAATAGATGTGCCTAGGAATTAATTATTCACACCTCAATGATACCTTTGAGGAATTGCTCCAGAAACTGAAAGAGCTGTTCTTATTTGCTAGAAGTGGTTGTTGGGTGTTTTTGGAGGGGGGAAGGCAAGACAAGTGGGGTTAAGTGACTTGTCCAAGGTCACATGGCTAGTGTTAAGTGTCTGAGGCTGGATTTGAACTCAGGTCCTCCTGACTCCGGGGCTGGTGCTCTATTCACTGCTCCACCTAGCCACCCAAAAGTGGTTGTTGTTTCCATCTCGGTGACTCTATTTGGAGTTTTCTTGGCAGGGATCCTGGAGCAGGTTGCCATTTCCTTCTCTAGCTCATTTTACAGATGAGGAAACTTAGGTAAATAGGGCTAACTGACTTGCCCAGGGTCATGCAACTAGTATTGTCTGAGGACAGATTTGAATTCAAAAGAGGAGCCTTCCTGACTCTCTACACTGTGCCACTTAGCTCCACATTAAACTAACTAGTAGTCAGTTAGAAAACCAGTCCCCATTGTAGACAGATCTAAATGGGCCTAATCATTAGGAGTCACAGAATCTCAGTCAGAAGGGACTTGAGACACCATCTAGACCAACCCAAGCCTGTAGTGGACTCTTCTCCAAAAGAGTGGTCACTGGCCTCTTCTGGAAGCCCTCTAGAAAGAATCATTTCACATTGGGATGATTTTTCAGGCATTTTCCCTGATATCCTCCCAAATTCTACCTCTCTCTGCTTCTCCCACCCGTGGCTGCTGGTTCTGCCCTTTGATAGTCTTCAAATACTTGAAGGTTAAGATTAGAAACTCTGCCTCAGCCTCCCACCCCGGCCAAGCCTTCTGTTCTTCAGGCTAAATATGACTATTTCCTTCAACAGCTCCTCACATTGCAGGACTTCCATCCTGGTTAACATCCTCTGGGCACTTGCCGTCTTCCCCATGTCCTCCTAAACCATGGTGCCTAGAACTCAGCCCAACACTCCAGATGTGGTCTGGCCAGGGCAGAGGTCAGCAAGACGACCCCCTACCTCTTGATTCTTAGAAGCAACATCTCTTTCACACAACCCAAGATCCAATAGCTTTTCCTGGATGCCATATTACCACCACCCCCACTCCCATTGCTGCACATAGAGTTTGTGACATGAAAACCAAGACATTCTAACTCACATTGAAACCTCTCCCCGATCCTGATTAGTCCCCTAAAATTGTAGTTCATGTCACTTGGCCATGGCCACAAAGGTGGTAAGTTTCAGGGCCAGAATTCAAACCCAGGTCTCTCCAGAGCCTCAGCCCTGACCTCTCTGCTTATCTCCCTTGACCGGCCCAAAGTCACTGGGCGTGTCTCAGAAAGACTTGTGGGAAGAAGCCTCAACAGCCCTGAAGGGGTTCAAAGGAACCGGTGTCAGAGCTGAAGGCAGTTCCCAGGATGGAGTTCCTCAGGAGCTTTCAGCAGGGGCAGCACTGTGAGAATAAAACTGTCCCCCAGAGATACTTGGAAAGAGACAACAAACTTTTGGATGTTTGTTTTATTCCTTTCCTTGCTCATTTATTTACTTAGGGTTTACAACTGCCTCCTTCCCCAAAGGACTTCTCAGAAGTTTGGGTGTGTTTCCTTTAAAAACCAAAGCAGAAAAAACCCCAATCCCCAGCATAGCTGTCTATCACACTCTACTTGATACAACTTCTGCCAAAGGTTGTCTATCATTTCTTTGGTGTGGAATGGAGGGGAGGGGGCATTGGGAGATGGGGGAACTTCAGGAAGGGCTGCTAAGGGCCCTGCCCCTGAAGGAGGGGAGGAGGATGTTGCCATTTATGTCCCCTTTTCATTTTTTTTTCCTTTCTCAAAACCTTGATTGAAATGGAAACTGTCTGGAGGATCCAGGCAGATTCTAGGTGGCACAGGGAAAGAGTTCTAGGACTGGCATCAGGAAGACCTGAGTTCAAATCTGACATCAGACACCTACTAGCTGTGTGACCCTGGGTGAGTCACTTAACCCTGTTTGCCTCAGTTTCCTCATCTGTAAAAATGAGCTGGAGAAGGAAATGGCAAACCACTCCAGAGTCTCTGCTAAGAAAACCCCGACTGGGATCATAAAAGGTCAGACACTGCTGAAATGAATGAACAACAACCAGGCAGATTCACAGAAATGGGCACAGCTCAGGTTTTGCAGAATGCTTTCCTCCCCACAGCCCTGGGAGGAAGGGATATGGATATTACTATCCCCATTTTATAGATGAGGAGACTTTCCCAAAGGATCATAGGTTTAGAATTATAAAGCACCCACCTCCTCATTTTGCAGATAAAGAAGCTGAGACCCTGAGAGATCTCTGCTGGAAGGTGCCTAAGGGCCAGTTAGTGTAGCCCAGGGCAGTTAGGGGCTGTCCCAAGGTACACAGGCTATGCTCCAAGGCGGCTCCCCACACTGCCTGGTCAGGTTGCCTGGGCCAGGGTCCCACCACTCTGATTCTCCTAGTTGGCATCAAAGGCAGGACTCAGACCAGGCTTCTCTAGAGTCCAAGCCTTCTCCTGCCCCCAGCCCAGCTCTGCTGGACCCCCTGCACATTCCTCTGGTCTTATAGACCCTCCCTATTGGGGGAGCCTCGGCTGGCTGCACTTACCTCCTTAATCAGGCCACACCATCTCCCTCACTTGTGGGCTCTCTGAACAATGGGATGGGTAAGTTGGCCAGGGGCTGGTCAATTCTGAGGCCAATGGCTTACCAACCTTGGGTGGCAGTGAAGGCATCCTTCCTGGCCTGCTGGCTCCCTCTGATCCCAAACCAGCAGCCTGTGCTTGGAGAGGGCCAGGACAATGGGGTCACTGAATACCAAGGTTACAAAAGCCAGCTCAGAAAACAAAGCAAGGCAGCCTGGTTGTCTGCCTTCATTTAGACAAAACCTGGTGACTGTTTTCCTGGCCATCACTTCTTGGGGAGCTTGAGGGGGTCTTCTTCCCAAGCTGCACTTACCTGCCACAGCCTGCTGGGGTGTTCCAGCTGGAGCCTCTACCCAGATCCCATAGCTGCTCTAACAGTCATGGTCGAGGAAGACATTGATGTTCTCCTACCTGGGACAGGGGACCCAGTGAGTCCCCAGCCCGTCCCAAGCACCATTGGCTGCTTGCCCCCCTTGCAGGAAATCAGAGCCCAAAGGGAACCTTTCAGGTCTGATGCTGCTAGGAGGAAAAAGACTTGGAAGGCCTACATAGTCCAGCACCCCTCACTAAGCCAGCCTTCAGGTCCCAGGGCCTGTCAGTCACATCACTGGGAAAAGAGGCTTTCTTAATTGACAAAATTCATCATCCATTTTTTCCTTAGGTGATTTTTTTTTTCCTCTCTCCATGGACATTTATTAGGTTGCAATATTTTAGAAAAATTTCTGTCTCTGAATACAAGTTTTCCCAACCCAAACTGTACTTCAGATGCAGAAAATAGAAAAATAATAATTGTTATAATAGACATTCTAATAGCATTTTGAAATTTGAAATGTCTCCCCAGCTCTGTGAGGCAGTCATTTCAGGCAAAAGATGCCACACAGGAAATATCTTGTGGCTGGTTGAAAAGAATCAGTCACACTCTATAGGGTTCACATATAACAGCAAGCCAGTTCAGAATACAGCATTCCAGTAACGGGCCATTTGACAGATGGGTAAACTGAGGTTCAGAGAGGTCATTTTCAGACAGCTAGTTGGAGCTAGGACTCAAACCCAGAAGGAAAACTCTGCTGCCTCGAGCAGTTCAGAGAAAAGAGACAGGGAACCAGACAGAAGGTTGGAGGTCAGGAGGGTCAGAATACCAGAAGAGGAGGAGAGAGAGGAGAAAAGGGGAAAGAGGAGTCTCTTGTTAAAAGTTTACGGGCTTTTAGAAATGAGGACCTTTGGTAGTAAAATCATTGCAGACCAGCAAAAACCCGGAGCCAACTGGCAAAGAGCAAGTGCTGGGCACACCAGCAGAGAGGGAAGGAGGGAGGGAGGTCACTGGAAGAGAAGCAGGAGGCTCCACCTTGCGTCCTCACTTTCTCTGCCACTGGTCAGCTATGTGACCTTGGCTGAGCCATTTCTGAGTCTCTGGGCCTCAGTTTCCTCATCTGTAGAATGTGCCCGTAGGTGCGTTGGGAATCACACGAGGGAGAAGCGAAGACCTGCCGGCCTTGGAATGCTTGAAGGAGAGCTCTGGGGAGGGGGGGCTAGATTTGTTGTTTGGCCCCAGAACTGTCGGCACACGCAGAAAGCTGCCGAGAGACGCGTGTAGCCTTTGGTGGAGGGAAAAGCTTCCCAACCGTGTGAGCTGCTCAGAAGTGAATCAGGCCCAGGGAGGTCGGATGGGAGAAGCCCCTTGTGCGGCTGTGGGGTGGACTTTGTGGCCATCGAGGCCCCTTCCTTCTGAGCTCCCGTGGATCTGGAAGAGTCGGACTGAGATCTAGGCACCCAGGACGCTGGCGCTGAGCCGTTACTTCACGGAACCCGACTGGTCTTCATCCCCATTCCCACCGCCTATGCCGCGCTGACTGCATCCCCGGACCACCGGGCTCGGACGGGGCCGCCTTTCTCTGACCTCACGGAGGCCGGCCTCCCCGCCGCTTTCTGGCTCTCTCTATACCAGGTCACCGGCTTCCCCTTATTGGGTTTGTCTGTTGGAATGTAAGCGCCCTGAGGGCAGGAATTGTCTTCCTTCCTTGTATTTGTATCCCAGTGCCTGACCCGTGATAAGTACTTATTCAACTCTCCATCTTTTTGTCAGACTGTCTGTCCTGTGGCCCACAAAAGATGCACCTTTTCTTTCTTTTTTTTTGGAGGGGGGAAGGTAGGGCAATTGGGGTTAAGTGACTTGCCCAAGGTCACATAGCTAATTTTGTGTTAAGTGCCTGAGGATGGATTTGAACTCAGGTCCTGCTGACTCCAGGACCGGTACTCTATTCACTGTACCACCTAGCCGCCCCTACTCAACAACACCTTTTGAACCTTTCCCATACTCTCAGACCTACTTCTGTCAGAAGCCCCATGACCCTGGCTGTCATTGGGTGTGGGATCTGTGTGGGACCCCCTAACCAAGATGGCCAAAATAAAAATCTATCGTTTAAAGATGATTGTTGGGGTTCATCAAGCCATAGTGTCAGGGTCCCAAGCTGTCTGACCCAGGCCCAAGTCACGAAAGTCACTAGTGTAAAAAAGGACATCCTCTGAGTCTGGGAACCCGCTTAAACTCCCCCTGACTATCTCTTCCCTTTGGTGCCTTCACATTGGGTCCTGGGCAGCAATCAGCTTATGCTGTAACAGCACACACACACACACACACACACACACACACATACACACACACCCTTCATGGATTCATATCCCAACTTCTCTCCTGCTATCCCAAAGGGAGGGCCACCAGCAGAGGCCTCCAGCACATCTAAAGAAGGCACACGTCTGGGAGCCCAGCAGCTACAATTGTGGGGAAAGAACAAGGAAACTTCATTTGAGCCCCCTTTCCACTCTACTTCCATTGGCTCTATAGAGTCTCTCCATGAGGAAGTGGGAAGTGGATTGAGAATCTTTTGCTATGCCCAAGGACAGAACCAGGAACAAGGGATGTGAGTTACAGAAAAGTAAGTTTAGTCCTAATGGGGAAAATAAAAGACTTTCTAACAGTTTGGTCGTCCCCAATGGCCTGGGCTACTTCAAGAGGTCCCAGCTTCCCCCTCACTAGAGATTTTCAGGAAAGGATCGGATTGGCCACCCATTCCCTTAATCGGTGAGCACTGATTAAGCATCAACATGTCATCTGCCCTTTGCAGCTGAACTCCCAGAACAGATGAAAAGGCGTCTCCACCTGGTGACTCTGTGTTCTCCCCTCTCACTCTCTCTGTCTCTCTCTTTCTCTCTGTCTCTGTCTCTCTCTCTCTCTCTGTCTCTTTTTGTCTCTCTCCTGGTTCTCCTCTTACCTCTCTGACTATTTTTTCTCTGTCTTCTTTGCTGGATCCCCATCCAGGTTACACCCATTGACCTTGAGTGTCCCATAGGACTCTTTCCTGGACCCTCATCACCTCCCACCTGGACCATTGCAATAACTTCTGGGGGGAAGGGAGGCAGTGCCTGCCTACCTCAAGTCTCTCCCCATGCCAGTCCATCTCCATTCAGACACTAAAGTGATTTTCCTAAAGCAAAGTTTTCACCACATCACCTTCCTATTCAAACTCCAGTGGCTCCCTATGGCCTCCCAGCTGTTCCACAGACAAGGCCCTCCACCTCTCAGCTCTGGGCACTCTCTCCAGCTCTCCCCCATGCCTGAAATGCTTTCTCTCATTCACACCAGACTACCGCTGATCTTCCTGGCTTCCTTTAAATCCCAACTCAGATCTCACCTTCTCCAGAAAGCCATTCCCAAGCCCTCTTGGTTCCAACGCCCTCCCCTCTTAATTGTTCCTCATTCATCCTGTCTCTAACCTTCTTTGGATGCTTGTTTGCATGTTTTGTCTGTCCCAGAGCTTAGCACAGCCCTTGGCACAGAGGCATTTAATAGATGGCTACTGATTGACTGATTAACATAACAGAACTAGTCCCTGCCTCAAGAAGCTTGCATTCTACAGGGGTAGACAAACATGTACAAGGTCCTGGGGGAGGGAGCTCAGAAAAGGCCTCACAGAGGAGAGAGTATTTGAGCTGACTGTGAAGGGGTCAGGGTGTCCCCTGAGCAGTCCCAAGTCTGTGGGTCACAGAGCCCGGGGAATCCACGACCCCTGTATCTGCCAAGCAAGGCCATTTCGGTTCTTGTTTAGACACAACAAAATGTGCATCATGATTCAGTCGAATTAATAAGAGGACAAGCCTTCCAAGGCCTCAGTCAATACTGTTGGCCACATGTTGACATTTCCCCATATGTGTGGATGTCATTGTGAAGAATAAAAGACAAGTTCATTTAACAGTGCTCCAGAGTTCAGAGCAACTTTGGGTCCTCATGCATTTTCTCAGCAAACAGATTCTAATAACATAACTATCATGATGGAGGATGGGGGGGGGGAAGTCCTTGACTTTTTATGCTTAAAAAAGTCACCTTACTGGAAGAGGATGGGACAGCCATTGCAGAGGGAACTCTGGTCCAGGTGCAGCTTGGAGCAGTGGGCCTCTCAGGCCCCTTCCTGCTCAGGCTCTGGATTTCTGTGAAAAGAATTCCCAGGGCTTAGCATAGGACCTGCAGACACAAAGCCACATTCAGAGTGTTTTCCTGATTCTCTTTAAGGAAAAAGGAAATAATTCTGTGCCCCTGGTCCAAGGGTCTACACAAGGCCCACAGGACAGGTAGCTAGCTTCACCTTGCTATCTCCACTTCCTGGGTCTAAGGCTTTGGGTCTAAACTCCCAGGAGTGGAGGAGGGCTGGGGCCTTGCTGCATATATTTCCATACAAAGGTGTCCCACTGGACTGCAGTGTTAATGAGGAACTTTTCAGCCCCATTGGATGAATCTGGCCACTTATTGGGTTGGTGTAGAAAGGCAGCTAGGTGGCACAGTAGACAGAATGCTGGGTCTATAGTCAGGAAGATCTGAGCTCAAATCTAGCCTCAGACACTTCTGAGCTGTGTGACCCTGAGCAAGTCATGTTACCCTGTTTACCTCAGTTTCCTCACCTGTAAAATGTGCATGGTAATGACGGGAGTGTCCACTTTCCTGAGACTTGAATGAGATAATTAATCAATTATTAAGCACCTGTTGTGTGCCAGACCCTGGGCCAAGTATTGGGAGATAGAAAGATGAAAGTGAGACAGTCCTGCCTGCCCTCGAGAAGCTTAAAATCTACTATACCAGAAAGAAGGAGAAGCATTGGCCAGGCTGAGAGCGCCCTGCCATTGCCAGCTCTTGGTGCTGTGACCTTAGAGGGCCTGAATCTGTACACACACACACTCTCACATGCTCACACACTTTCACACACACTCACTAACACACATACACTACACACTCACATATAGTTACTCACACACTCACTCACACACACATTCTCATACACACACACTCACCTTGAACCTATTCCTGATTATAGTTGGGACACCAAGGCGTGGAGGGTTAGGAATTGCTGGGTAACCCCAGGCAAGCCACCTCACTCCTCCAAGACTCAGTGTCTTCATCTATAAAATGAGGATAATGATGCTAGCTGTCCCTACCTCAAAACCCTCTGTAAATGTGTCATTAGTGTGATCCTTTTTATGAGGGCTGTTTAAAGAGGAGCTGCTGTTAAAACAGGGCCCACAGTCATGCACCTGCCTCCAGGGCCCCCAGCCACCCTGCCTGGGCACCTTTGGACGGGCATGGAGTTCTGCTGTCACTGTGATGGCGGGGTGGAAGAAGCACTGTGCTTGGGTTCCGGGCCTGCTCTGGGCCTGTGCCACAGACTGTGCCAAGCCCATTCTGTCCCTCAGTGAGGCGAGGAGGCCCATGGTCTGCCTCTGTGTAACAAACAACAGAAGCATCGAGGCAGGGCTTGGGAATGGGCTGGACCAAGAGTTAGGAAGCGCTGAATTCGAGTCCTGTCTCTGCCACTTAGCTCTTGGCTGCCCCTGGGCAAGTCGTTCCATATCTCTGTGAAATGAGGAGTGTGAGTCCTATGTGAGGCTCCTGCCTTGATGCTGCCTTGAAATCAGAAGGGCTGGGGAGAGCAGCTGCAGGGACCCAGGGCCCTCTGCCAGAGCTGCAGCTGGGGCTCACCAAGCCATGTGGCTTCATTAGGTCACCAATTCAGAGGACTTTCATAAGCCCTACTATGAGCAAGGTACTAGTGACACAAAGGGAGAAAACAAGAGGTTCCCTAATGTTGATTTTATGCTCTAGGCTGAAAAAAGTACCTACTGTATGCACAGCATTGAACTAGGCCCTGTAGGGGAGACCACTCCTGGGGCCGTGGGAGCTCTGGGATGAGGGTGCCCCAAGAGCCCTAGATCTGGAGGAGAGTCTGGGTGCTTACCTGCACCCAGCTCTGACTGGCCATGTGGCCCAGCATGTCCCTTTGTGAGCCTCAGTGTTCTCAGCCATGAAATGGGGATGCTGGCCTGCAGGTCATGGATGGAGGGGCTCGATGGGACAGCCAGGAGGAAGCCCTCCCATGCTCCAGAAATGGGAAGGCTGCCCTTGACCTCGGGGCTCCTTCAGACTGAGTTAGACTTTGTCTGTGTGACCTCAGGTGAGAGAGGTCATCTCCCCAGGCCTCAGCCCAGAGGCTTGTGTCGTGACAGCCTGTCTAACTCCACAAAGACACTCATCTTTCTCTGTCTCTGTGAGTCCCTGTCTCTCTTTGTCCCACCCTCTGTGTGTCTTTATTTCTCTTTCTTGGTTTCTCTGTGTGTCTCAGTCTCTCTCTGTGTCTCTCCTGTCTCTCTCTGTCTCTAATTGTCTCCCTGTCTCTCTGTGTGCCTTTATTTCTCTTTCTTGGTCTCTCTCTGTGTCTCTCCCTCTGTCTCTCTCTGTTTCTAGTTGTCTCTGTGTGTCTCTGTTTCTCTGAGTCTCTCTCTCTAACATCTGGATATTCAGCAGGATCCAGCCTGCAGACCTCCCACTGACCATTGCCCCATGGCTGTATCTAAAGGGAGCAGGGGGCCCTTGTCAGAGCTGCTGGAGCAGGTGGGTGCAGAGTCATAAGGAAAGCCTGGCTCCTTATCAGGCCTTTAGGCAGCATGGGAATGAAGGTCTCAGAAGAGTCCCCTAACAGGCTTTCTCTACACTTCTGGAAGATTCTTAGTAAGAAGGAAAAATGAAGCTCTTAAAACATTTCCTAAGGAAGTTAGGGAGTAGAAGGGGCACCCCACATCATGGCGCCTGAAGCAGCCTTCAGGGGCCAGGCAGCCAGGAGTGACCCAAGGGTTATCAGTCACTCACGGACACTGTCTTCAGAGAGAAGCCTTCCCATCCCACCTGAAAAAGGAGGCCCTTGGGAGCTGGGGAGCCGAAGCTTGAAATATCATTGCCAATGAATCGATAATGAAAGGTCAACTAATGTACGTGGGTTGGTTTGTTCGTTTCAATCATTCCCAGCACAGAATGTTAGCCCTCTTAACCCTTCAAGGGAGGGCTCTGGGAACAGGTGGGGCTGGTTGTTAGATAGAGAGGAAGGAGACAATGGCGGGCAGTGGGATAGATGTGTGTGTGTGTGTGTGTGTGTGTGTGTGTGTGTGACAGAGACAGAGAGAGACTGAGTCAGCAGCTCGTTTCCAGCTTTATAAAGAAGATCTCCGTGGCCACGAGCCCCAGGACCAGAGCAGGTCTGCTCTGCCAGTAGTGAGCATCAGAACATACACCCTCCTCCTTTCAGCTCCTGACAGCTTGCTTTACAACAGATGCTAAAAGGACGCCAGGCCAGAGGGGTCACAGGTCAGGCTGCCCCGTAACAAAGAGCCAAGGATGTGGCCACAATGGTCTCAGGATGATCAGCTTCCTGAATGACCTCACTCCAGAGATCTGCAGAGCCCAGATAAGAATCTCCAAGCTCTGTTGAGGGGCCCCAGAGGGAGAGGAAAGGGAGGGGAGGCCGGCTTCCCGTAACTGTGGCCTCCTTCCCCTGTCTTGTGTCCCAGCACCTGCAGCCCTGCAGACCCTAGCACCCCGACTCTGTCCCCTCCAGACTACAGCTCAGGGAGGCACATGGGCAGGCAGCATCTCTCAGCCACACCCACCTTTCTCGAACTCACCTCTCTATTTTAATGGGGTCTTTGGTCACTCTTAGGTTATTTACTTACACCGTGTTTTTAAGAAAAGTAGAAAACAGAAGGAAAGGACAATGTGCGTCCTCAGGCCTGATCTTTTAAAAGGCCTGTCCACCTTGACACAACATTGATGAGACCATAGTTCAACACTGGCAGGAGGGGCTGGGGAGAAGAATGGCTTGGAGCCCAGTAGACAGGGCTGATAGCGAACTGGGGAATCAAGCATCCCTGGTCTGTCCTCAGCCCGCAGTGGTTGTATGATGAAAAGAGCCAGACTGAAGGAATAACCCAATAACCATTTCCCAAAGTTCTTTCTATTTGCTCAGAATTTTTAACTAGTTCATTACTTCCATTAGGACCTAGGGGGGCTCCAGGGGTCTCAAGGGGAGGCCAGCAGCTCTCAGGCTGAGGTCTTACTCACACAAAAGCTCAGGAGCTTGGGGCCAACAGACTCCATCCACCAAGGATGTAACAAAGATAGCCCAGCCCAAGAGGAGCTCGGAGAAGACACCTCCCTCCAGACTGTGCGTATAGAACACGAATATACTTGGCTGGTGGATTGACCGGTTTTACTGAACTGTTCCTTTTTTCCCTTTTTTTTATTTTGTTATAAGGGATGGCCCTCTGGTTATGGGGTAGGAAGGAATATATTGGGAGATGAAGAATCAAAAGCTGCCAATACTTTTTCAAAACTATGTTTACCATCCAAAGAGTAGCCTGGATTAGTGTGAAGAATTTTGTCACCAGGACCCTGGCCATCAGATGCCATAGGGACCCATGGAATGGACAAAAAAGTAGCAATAGGCCCTTGGTCCTAAGAGGTCCCCTTCCTCAGAAATGTTGGCAATGTAATGAAAGTGGACAGGGCAAAGGAACTGAAGACACGTGAAGTTCTTAAAAGTCTACAAAGGCTAAATTAATTATTGATTTTCTTTATATAAGCTCTTTGAGATCAGGGATTGTTTCTTTTCTCTTATCTTATGTCCCTCAAACTTCAGACCAGACCTTGCACCTGGTAGGTGTTGGGTAAATATTTCCAGAATGGAGATAAGATGGGATGAGGTGGGATGAGAAGGAATGGGACGGGATGGGATGGGATGGGACGGGATGGGATGAAACAGGGTGAGATAGAATGGAGCCGCCTCCCTTTGTCCAATGACCCCCAAGCTTAAATAGTCTTAGAAAAATGGAACCATATCCGCCGTGAACTTCTCCCGAAAGCAAGGATGCTGCCGCCCACGGCGGACGAGGATGGCTGCCACACGGGCAGGCGCCGGCAGAGATGCTGGCGTGAACATCATCGTTTCAGGGCGTACTTGGCCGTCTTGCCTGGAAGCACCTTTGGTGAGCAGACGCACAGAGCGATTGCTGCAAGGATAACTGCACCAGTGCACAAGAGAAGATGACGAAGGGATGCTGGCAATGGCGTGTGTCTGCGAATCATGGAACACCGAGCTCTCAGAAGAATGCTCGCTGCAAATGCGCCAAAGGAGGACGCGAAGATGCGCGGAGGGGCCGGTGGCTGCGTGCAGCCGGCTCCTCGAGGGAGCAGCAGTGCAGACCACGCGCCCCGCCTCCGAGAAGGTCCGCGGCCACGATGCCTGACGATGCCGCGGTGAAGTCTGCAGATTGCTTTCCACGTTAGGTTTCATTGATCCTCCCCTCAGCCCCGTGAAGGAAATAATGCAGGTCTGTGGCATCATCCCCTCCTGTGGAAGAGGAAATTAGCGCCCAAGGGGGGGTCGGTCCCAGGTGAGCCTCGCCAGAGGAGCGCAGGACTCCACACCGACTCTGTCCAGACCCGAGCTTCACGGCTCTCCTCCATGACCCCCCTCCCCAAGCGCACACACAAGCACGCACACACCTTCCCCACACCACACACACACCACACACACACACGCACGCACGCACGCACACCCCCCACACCACACACATGCACATACACACACGCACACACACACATACCTCGAGCCCCACGTATGCCTGGCTAGACTTGCCACAGCCAGTCAGCCAGAATTAAGACTGAGCGACTTAACAATAAGAATGCCCCATGAGCCATAAGGAAATTATCCCCCGCTAAGCTAACCGGACTCAGGCACCGGGAGGTGACCGAAGAGCATCCTTCTTAAGTAGACGTTGCCAGAATTAACGTGGCTAAAATGAACATGAGTAGACAGAATTGGAGGGGGGTGAGGATGTGCATTGAGGGAAGGCGAGTTGGGCCAAACGTTATGGTGTAAATAGTAATGATGGCAAGGAAAAGGAGAATGCAGCATTAGCTCTGCCCGGGGCCAACAGAGCAGAGCAGGGACCAGCCCATGAGGGAGGCCCCTAGCGAGGATTCTGCCCCTGCCCTTGTCTCTCTGTCATTGTGGTAAGGAGTCAGTGATCCTGCCCTTGTCTCTCTGTCATTGTGGTAAGGAGTCAGCGATGCCCCCTCCTTCCCAGCTCGCTACAACCCTGGGGGATGTAGGGGTACCCTGTCCTTCAGGGTCACCCAGCAGGAGCCTTCTCCATAGCCAAGAAGGAAGGAGAAGTCGGGACCATTTTGGTCTTGGCCTTGATCAGTGGGGAACAGGAGATGACCAAGTCAGTGTCCATTCCTAAAAGGGCTTGGTTCTACAGCTCGGATCAAGAAGATACCGTAGAAGTCAGACTCCAATTCTCCAATTTTACATAAATAGAAACAGAGACCCAGTTGGTGGCAGAGATAGGATTTAAAACCAGATCCACTTGACTCCAAATCCTATTGGATTTCCATTGTGTCTTCAGAAGAGGAGCTCGAGGGTGATCTGAAGAATGGAACTGAGAGGACAGAGCCCCCCTGGAAGTCCCCTTCCAATTCTGGTCACTGAATTACAGGATCCCGAATCCAGAGCTGGAAGATTCCTAGTGGTCAGTCTAGTTCAGCCCCTTCATTTTACAGGTGAGGAAACTGAGAGGCAAGGGAAGCAAAGGCCATGCTTGAGGTCACACAAGTGAGTGAGCCCCCAGGTGAGGATCTGAACCGGTGCCCTGGGACTCCAGAACCAAAGCTCTGTGATTCTATCAGTGTACCGCCTAAGCGTGATGCCCAGAGCTGAGCCCCAGGACCACCCCCTCCCCAGTCCCAGACGCTCTGGTTTGTCCCCTCCCACATCTGGCCTGTTGCCCCGTCCTCGGTTGGCTCCCTCGGAACAGCAGGGAGATGAGGCTGGCCCAGGCTATCCATCTCTCTTTATACAAATCCCCTCAGTGTCCCCCTAGGCGCAGAGAGCTCTTACCCTGGGTCCTGGGCCAGGTGAGCAGGTACTTACAAATTCACACTTTGAAACTGAATTGGAAGTGGGTTTCTATCTGCTCTCCTTGATCAGTCAGGATGTCTTAGCCGTGGCCAGAAGATTCATCTCCACGATGCTGACTGGCAGAGAGATAGCCGCCAGCCTGGTGCCAGGACCAGACACCAAACCCTTCTTGCTGGCAGGGAGAGGCTGCAGAAAGAAACCTTTGGCCTCAGAGCTGGGCTTTTTGGAACAACAAGACATCTGGCTGGTTTTTCCTCGTCCCCCTTGGGGTGGGGGTGTCCTCAGATGACCCCGAAAGTTCAGACAGCCTGAGCTGACCCACTCCAAGCTACCTTCTCATACTGCCCTCTTGGGAGGAATGAGTTAATCAGAAGCCCCAGAGAAAAACAGGTCATTGTTCCCAGGACACTTCTGCAGTGAGCACCTGAAAAGGGAAACTTTTCAGCTCAGGGGCAGCTTGGCAAAGACCGAGTTAGAGCCAGGGAGAAGGAAGATGTCCTGTGCTCCCCTGGGTCCATTACCTGCCTTCGTCATTGAGGAGGAGAACTGTGACCCACTGGGGAAACCTTGGGTTCAAATCTCCATCTGTGAAATCTGCTGCTGTGTGACTCTGGGCCTAGACATTTTTCCTCTTTTGGCCTCAGTTGCCTTATCTGTAAAATGGAGACAGTGAGGCAGTAGATAGCCAACTTCAGAACCAAGAAGTCAGGGGTCAAGTCTGACATATTGGCTGTGTGACCCTCAACAAATCACTGAACCTCCCAGTGCTCCCCCCTGAGGCAACTCTCTAAGACGATAAGATGCAGATGGATATAAAGGGAGTTTCCACACTGGGAGTCTGCTAGACCAATGAAATCACCATTTTATTTTTCCCTAACCCCAATCCCAACCCTAAATGGTTATGATGATTGGGAAGAGCACTGGATTTGGAGTCAGAGGACATGAGCTGAGTTCCTGGTTCTGCCCTTTATTACCCAGGTGACTTTCAACAAACACATCATCTAACTAGCCTCTCCAGGCCTTGGTTTCTCTGGCTGCAAAATGGGCTCACCCAGGTGATCTCTAGGGTCCCTTCAAATAAACACTCCTAGGATACCCACAGCCATTGCTTCTGACACATACTACCTTGGTGGCATTTGGGCATGTCTCATAATCTCCCTGGGCCTCAGTTTACTCATTGTAAAACAAAGGGCCTGGACTAGCTGGCCTCAGGGGTTTCTAACGGCATCTGGACCTAGGATCTCTCCTGTCACATCTTTCCATTTTGAACTTGAAAAGTTAATTTGCTGGATCCAGGTGTAAGCTGGGACCTTTCTCCCTCCTGGATTTTCCCTTGGTTGATCTGGGTCAATGTTTTAATACATGTAGTTGTTTTTTGCCCCCTGGCCCTGCCATCTGCTGAACCAGCCAGCCTGACCAACTTGAGGCATGCTGCCCTTGAATATCCTGAAAATACTGGAGCAAACTGGCCTCTGCTTTCCTCTGGGGTGGGTCCTCCCCACTCCCCACCTCCCTTCATGATGAGCACATCAGAATTCTTGTGCCCTGGGCACCCTGAGCGCTGTCAGTCCCCGGGAGAGAGGAAGCTGGCGGCTGGAGGCTGGAGGGCCCTCGCAGCCCACGCTCATCCGGGCAGCTGTCCTCCACTTTGATCCGCCAGCAGGGTGGCAGAGGGCCAGGGGGAAGCACCTGCCTCTCCTTGGGGCCCCAGAGGGAGGCCAGGCCCCACTTCCTTGTTCCTGGCTCCAACGTGCACTTGCCAGACTCCATTGCCAACTCCAGGGAAAAGAGGAAGACACTGCCCAGAAGTCATCCTTCCTCACTGGGTACATAAAGTTTCAGCTGTCATGCACCAGGCCCCTGAGAACACACCCCACCCTTTGGGGTGCCCTGCAATGAATCTGGCTGAAGGGGTGGAGAAGGATGGGTTAGTTCACCACTCCACACACACACACCTACATCAATTAATGCAGTGTCTTCCGTGTGTCAAACACTGTGCTGGGTCAAACAAAGTCACACTCCCCATCCTCAAGAAGCTTACTTTCTACTTGGAGGGAAAGTAAGTAAAAATGTATGCAAAATAAATAGATGGTAATTGGAGAAGGGGCTCATGTCTTGGCTTCACATAGGATACAGATAGGGGCAGGGAGGATTTCTAAGAGACAGAGCTAAGGAGGGAAGGCATTCTTGGTATAGGGCACAGCCTGTGCAAAGGCAGAGGGGGAGGAATGTTGTGACCAGGACCGAGTGGGCCAGGAAGCTGGTCTTAGAAGGTAAGCTCCCTGATGGCAAGGGCTGGTTTTGCTTTTCTTTGTCCCCCAAAGGCTTAGCCCAGAGGCAAGGGATAAATAGTAAACACATGATAACCTGTCACAGCACAAAGGAGCACTGGATTTGGAATCAGAGGCCCTGAGTTCAAATCCCACCTCAGACCTTTCCTGAGTGTGTGTGAGAGAGGCCCTGGACAAGTCACTTACTCTGTCTCAGTCTCAATTTCCTAATCTGTAAAATGAACAGATTGGGTTTGTTGTCTTGTAAGGTGCCTTCTACTTCCAAATCGACCTCCCTAATACATGCTTTTTGATTAATTAATTAAGGAAGAGAGGTTGGAGAGCTGAGGGTCCCACTGCTGCAAACCTCCTCATTGCACTGACTTAGGGAAGCTGGGGAAACCTCCCATGAAATCAAAGCTGCTTTCCTCCACCAATGTCAGGAGACTGGCAAACCTAGGCGATTTCAAGAATCGCTTAATGAGCATTTCATTATTGTTTCTGCTCTGAGGGCAAGAACTGAGAACATCACTCATGAACAAATTTAATAAAACCATAACAAATCCTAACAAAGGCTCTCTTTCAAATTGAATTTTGTTCTGGAGTAATATTAACTAGCATTCTTTACCGTTTGCAAAGGGCTGCACAAATATCAACTCATTTTATCCTCACCACAACCCTGAAAGATGGGCACTATCCTTGTTCCCAGCTTACAGATGGGGAAACAAGGCAAGACAGAAGTTGAGACTTTGCCCAGAACACGCAGCTAGTAAGTGTCTGAATCTGGATTCGAACTCAGCTCTTCCTACTTCCAGGTACAAAGTCACCTTCAAAAGGTTACTGTCCTCTGCCCAGAGGGCCAAATTAACCAAATTATTTTCTTTAAAATGAATCTCTGTGGCTAGTGTAAACATGGGGATATTTCAGTGATAAGTTAAAAGATAATAAAACCCAATTCTCATATTGAAAGGGGTCCAGACTCCCTGAGAGGCTGCCAGGCACTGGGGGGAGTCAGAGGCAGCACCAAGCCCTGCATTGAGAAGGGCTGGTGCCTTCCTCCAAAGAATGGTCTCCAAGCAGCAATGCTTAGACCCAGAAGGTTTGCTGATACTGACTATGGAGATGGGAAATAGAGGCCAGGTTGTGAACTGGTCTGGTCAGACCCTTGGTGATTTCCTATCCAGACTCGATGACTTCCCAGAGGTACAGGGCTGGAAGAGGCCCCAGGGGTCACACGTGAGAGGAACATCCCTGCCCCATGGTCCTGCAGCCTCTGATCGAAGACCCTCAAGGACAGTCCATTCCTCGCCGGGATGGCCCTCCCTGACAGGGAGGAGATTTTCCTTAAATGCTTCTAGTTCTGTCCTCAGAGGCCGGAGAGAACAAGCCACTCCCTCTTCCACAGGACTTCAATCCCTGAAGGCCACTGTTCCCACCCTCCGTCATCTCTTCTCTGGGCTGAATGTCCCCAGTTCCTTCAAGGGGTCCGTGTATGTTAAGGCCCTTCACTGTCCCATGTGCCCTTCTCAGGCCATCGTTTGATTTCTCAATGTGCTCCCCAAAATGTGTTTCCCATAACGGAGTGGAATCTCCAGATGAGACCTGACCAGGGCAGAGAACAGCGTGACTGTATTGTATTTAGATGACTTCGCTGGTACCCGAAGGGCGGAAACCAGAGTCATGTCCGCACCTGTTGCACTTTCCACAGTCTTGGAGAGCTGTCCAGGAGGCCTGGTGATGCATCAGAGCCATCCCAGGATGTTTCTGGGCACCCACCTCTCCACCAAGACCCAGTTTCTAAGAGGTGTGTTGACTTGTCATGTCATTATCTCGACTCATATCAAACCCACAGTCCCCTGAAGCTCCCCAGGTCTTTTTCAGATTATCTGCCATCTAATCATGGCTTATCCAGCCTGGCCTCGTCTTCCTGAATATTATATTTCTTATGATTCTTCATCACTGTCTCCGATGGTAAATTCTCCACCCTTTGACATAGAATAACCTGGGACTTATCCACAGATGACTTTGGAGGGAAGCGGTCTGGGAGAACGTACAACAGACAGATAAGTCTCAGAGTAAGAAAACGCTTCAGTCCTATAGCACACTTGCCCTGCCTTTGGGAAAGAAAATTGTTCATCTTTCCA
Organism: Petaurus breviceps papuanus; assembly: GCF_028583685.1. NCBI lineage: Eukaryota > Metazoa > Chordata > Mammalia > Diprotodontia > Petauridae > Petaurus > Petaurus breviceps. Next base: position 32,011,577 of record NW_027185797.1, on the reverse strand, counting down.
ATGCCTCGGTTTTTCCTGCTAGAAATGGGAATGCAGTGCTGCATTAGGACCTGCAGGCCTGGGGTGTAGGGAGGGTGTAATGGGAGCCTTTCAGGCATTTCTTTAGGGGGCTTCTTAGAGTTTCATGCCTGTTTTCCCATAAAGACAGCTGGTCACAAGACCAGAAATATCGTTCAGGATGCTCTCTGTCTTAGAATAAATAATCACAGTAATGTGTTTGTATAACGGCAATGAGGTAAGCCGGGCTTCTGGAAACGTCTGAGTCCTGGGCTAGGAAGGCAAACAAGCAGTTTGAGGCCAGCTGGACCCCCTAAAATAGCTCCCTCCCTTCCCCCATCCTTCTGCCTCCCTGATTCTCCAACTCAATGCCTTCGGAAGTGGTTGGAAATATTTATGGCTTTAAATTGGTCATGGAAAGATTTCAGGCAAAGATTGTCTTCCGGAAGACTTATTCCCAAGAGAAGTTTTCTACTTAAAAACAAAATGCAATTTATCTCAGAGTTTGGGGAAGGAGAAAAAGAGAGGAACTCTCTCCCAAATTCCTATGTGCATTAAGAATCAGGATTTGTTGGAAGGGACCTCACCATCCATTTAATCAAAAGGACACCTGAAAATAGAATCTCCGCTATGATAACCCAAACAAGTGGTGATTCAGCCTCTGCTTGAAGACCTCCAGTCATGGCGAGTTCACTCCCTCCCCAGATAGCACCTTCAAGGCTAAGGCTGCGATAACCAGCCAAGGGGAACTTTGCCTTTTTTCAGCTTCCACGCATTACCCAGACTTCAGTGTATGGGGGTGGGGTGGGGTGGGGGCAGAAGAGGATCTATTCCAGACAATCACTTAACCAAAGAATGGAAATGGGACAGGACAGGACAAGTATGGAATGTGTCTAATTGGCCAATTAAGCTGAAATGGTTACAGAGAGGGAAGCAGGGGCCAAGCTTTGGCTAGCTTACAGTGCCAGGTCAGAAAGTCTGTACCTCATTCTCTAGGCAATAAGGAGCTATGTAAGATTTGGGTTTTTTTTTTCCTTATTTCCTATTTTTATCCTGAACTTAACAAATCCCAACTAAAATGGACATTTCCAAATACACAACAGAACAGGAAATGAGGATCCTGTGAAAAACGGGGAATCTCTATCAGGCACTGCGAGTCTCCCTTTTAAGTAGACAAGAAAGTCCATGAGTAATGTTCACACCTTCAAAGCTCTTCCGCTCCTCCGTGCTTCCTCCTGGCCTGTTAAAAATGACCCTCTTTTCTTTCTTTTTGGGTGTTTGGTCACCAGTCCCCTCTCTCTCCTAACCACTCCCCCCCCCAAAAAAAAACCAAGATTAAAAAAAGAAAGAAAAGCAAACATCTTTGCAACAAATATGCTTAGTCAAGCAAAACGAAATCTCATGTTGGCCACATCCAAAATTGCATGTCTCAATACATATATACACACACAGAGGCATACATGAAGTAATAAATAAGTTAATAAGTAGATGAAATGAAAGAATAGAATAAAATTTAAAAATTGTACTTCAATATATACATGAATGCATAAATAAATAAGCAAGTAAATAAGTCAATACATAAATAAAAGAATGACTAAAAAGAATAGAATAAAAACAAAATTGTATGTCTCAATACATACATGAATTAATAAATAAATAAGTTAATAAACAAAAGAATGACTGAATAGAATGGAATAGATTAAAAACAAAATTGTGTGACTCATTCTGCATCTAGAGTCTACACCTTCTGTGACAGGACATGGACAGTATGTCATTCTCAGTCCTCTCGGAAAAAAATGATGACAGACTTAGACTCTCAGTTGGCCCGAGTCGGCCCGCGTACTGATCTGAGTTCTTAAGCCTTCTGAAGAAGTTTGGCTTAACGCTGTTTTTATTGGATTAACTGTCCCCTGGTTCTTCTCCCTTTACTCAGCAGTAGTTCATACAAGAGTTCCCAGTCACCCCCCCCAAAAAAAAAGACCTGTCTTTTTCATCATTTCTCATGGGGCAATAACCTTCCGAATGTTCTGTTACATTCATGTGCCCTGCTTTGTTCAGTCATTCCCCAGTCGACGGGCATCCCCTTAGATTCCAATTGTTTCGATGTGTTTTACATGCATGGGTCCTTTTCCTCTTTCTTTGATGTCTTTGGGGTATAGGCAAAGGAGGGTTTTGAGTAGAGACAAAACAAAATGAGAGGGTTGTAACAGGAGGGTGAGTCCAGCAGGTGTAAGAACAATTGATTGGAGATGGAAGAGACAGGGGGAGGAAGAGAAGGAAGGGACAGCAGTTAGCATCATCAGAGCTGAGGTCAAAAGATTTTGGGCTTAGACTACGATTGTTTCTAGCAGGAGTGGGGGAGACCAGTGTCACAGGTGGAAACTACAGAACTTAGAGTCTCTAAGTTGGAAAGGACCTCAGAGGCCAGCAGAACCTATTCATGCCTGAAGGAAATCCCCACCATGATGAGCCGAGAGACTGTCTAGCCTTTGTTCGAAACCTTCCAGCAAGAAGCAATGAGTTCCCTCCCCAAGGAGCCCATTGCACTGACGGCCAGCTCTGAAGGTTAATCTGGATGTGGGGCAGGGGAGGGGGAAGAGCCAAAACTAACTTGGAGATCCGAGTGCCCTCTGGGTTACTTCCTCCTAGGTGACCTTGTCCAAGATGCTTCCCCTCTGTGGGTCAAGTCGAGTGAACAAGCTTTGATGAAGCTCTTACTAGGTGCCAATCCCAGTGCCAAGCTGAGAGTAAAAATACAAGGAGAACAAGACAATTGCCTGCCCTCAGGAAGCTTACACTCTGATGGAGGAAGACAACATGTAGAAGGGAACTGGAAGGTAGAAGAAGGTGCCCAAATCCTGGAGGAGACTAAGACGTGGCTGGTCTGCTTCTGGGAGGAACCAGCCAATCAGGCAGAGAGGCTACAGGTGCCAGGGTAGCTTCTGATGTGGGGAAGCAGGACGGAGTGACTGCCAGGACGGAGAGGCTTCTGTGGCTTGGGAGTCAAATGAGGCCTCAGTTTCCCCTCTAAAATTTTTTCAGGAAGTTGAGCACTTATTAAACACCTACTATGTACTAGATGCTTTGTTAAAATGTGTTCCCTCAAAGAGCTCACAACCTAACAGGACAGTCTCCAAGGTCTTCTCCAGGCCCTAAATCAGGGAGAAAGGTCACACCGAGAGGCTTTGAAGGGAAAACCCTAATTCTATGAATATTGGAGAAAGTTGCCCAGCCTTCTGCAGATGGCAGCCCCCCATCTCTCTGATTCCAGATGTTCCCTTGACAGGCCCCTGCAGCTGGCAGTCCCTCAACACAAATCCCAGCTCTTTTACATCAGCTTTTCCTCCCCAGACAGCCTCCTCATTCCTCACCAATGCAAGGGCACATCACATTTTCCAGACACATAGAAATAACTGGGGTGTGCCGGCTTGGATCTGGAGTGTGGGGGACTTGCAAACTCCTGGGAAAGTTGTAAGCCTCATAAATCTGAGGCTTATAATGAGAGTGCCAAGGCAACCACAGAGCCCCTCCCCCTTGCTCTAATGATATGGTATTAGACAAAGAAAGCAGATGAGGTTAGAAAGCATTGTAATTACTGGGGTTGGTCGGCTCTAAGATCCGTGTGCTCTTCTCGACTGTGGCTTTCCCTAGTGGAACCCCACAGCATCCCAGTGGGAGCATGGCCACCCTCCATCCAGGCCAAATGTCTGGACCTGGAGACAAGACCTGGGTTGAATTTCCAGCTCTTTTGTGACCCATAATGAATCCTAGGCTCCCTCTGGGCTTCAGACCCTCCTCTACAAAATGGTGGGGTTGGACTAGAAGGCCCATAAGCCCAGCTCTAAGTCCCATGATCCCAAGATCTCTGGGCAAATTTGTTTTTTCCATTTTCTTTTTTCTGAACTTAAAAAACACTCAATACAATGAATGTTTCCATGTGCATTATAGAACAGGCCCAGAGGACTGGTCATGAAACAGAATCTCTCCATTATGTAGAGAGCTCGCTTTTCTTTTTAAGTATCTAATAAATCCAACATGCAACGCTCCCAGCTGCCCTGCTTGTCCATGATTCCTCTGGGCCTGCTTCTGGTTCTCTTCTTATTTGGGGAGGGGCAGCCCTGTCCCTAGCCAACCACCCCACAATTGAAAAGAGAAACAAAGGCTTCCCATCGTATGCATAGAGAGCCCGGACAAATTGCTGCAAAGAGCTCTTTCTCTGGCCCTTCTCACTGAGATGAGGTGAGCGCTATCCAGAGAGACTTGAGAAAAGCCTGATTCTTCCAAAATCAAACTGCCTTAACAAAGAGAGTTCAATTAAATTCAACACGCATTTATTAACCACTTGTGCTATGCAAGAAGAGATGGCCTTTTGAGGCCCTGCCATAGTGCCTGGGCTAGAGGCCTTGCCTTTGACACATCCTGTCTTTGGAACCCTCCTGATTATAGATTTCCAATGAGTTAATGATCTGCATTGGTAGAGAGTGTTTCCTTACTGGGAGTTACTTTTTTCAGTTACGTTTTCAGTCCTTCCAACTCTCCATGACCCCATTAGGGTTTTCTTGGCAGAGATCCTGGAGTGGTTTGCCATCTCCTTCTCCAGCTCATTTCACAAATGAGGAAACTGAGTCAAGCAGGATTAAGTGACTTGCCCAAGGTCACATAGCTAGTAAGTGTCTGAGGCTGGATTTGAATTCAGGCCTTCTTGAGCCCAGGTCTGGCTGGCACTCTATCTACTGTACCATCCAGGTGACCTTGGGGAGTTTCCAATTTCTTTTTTTAATGCACAAGACGCTGTTTGGAGTGTTTGGGAAGCAAAGGAAAAATGAAACAGTCTTTGATCTTGAAACACCTCCATTCTACTAAGGGGAAGTGACATGTCTATATCAAAATAAATGCAAAGGTCACATAGCTTCATTTCTGGGAAGCACTAACAAGAGGGCTTGAAGCAATCAGGGTAGGATTGTCTGGTAGGAGGTGGCCCCAGGCTGAGCCCTGAGGGGGCTAGGATTTCTAGGAAAAAGTGTGACTTGGGGAAGGGGTGACAGTCTACTTGTATGCTCCACCTCCCTCAACAGGAATGCTGAGTGCTGAGCACTCTCTGAGATCAGGTCAGTTGAAGCTGGAGCCACAGTCCAATTTGTCCATTGGCTCTCGCTTCTGGAAGGTTCTGGTTGGGGGAGACATCAGAGATGCTCGCTACATCTACAACTTGAAATCTGCTGGAGTTTGGCTGGAGTGAAGGCAGAGTGAAAGGAAGGAAGCAATCAATGGCCATTTTCTTCAACAATGTGCATGCATTCTTTGACTGTGCGCCATATTTCCATTGGCCCAAGAGCCTGGGGCTCAGGTTCCAACACTATGGCCTATTTAATCTGGTCTTTACTTATTGTGTTTTTCTTTTTGCAGCGAGTAGAAGCCAAAGGGGAAATGAGGGTCTGAGAGAAGGAGAGGCCTCTGGTTTCCCCTCCACAAAAGGGAAGGATTAGCCCAGATTCTGTCTTCAGGCCCCTTTGAACTGTAAGCTCCAATCATTCTAGGCTCCCTTCTCTTGCTGTCATCTGGCATTTGCTCTGGACTGAGACCTTTCAGTTCCTAGTTTCATGTCATTATCATCATTTCCTCTGCTGTGATTCTGCTAGTTAGCAGGCTGCCCAACCCTGATAAACTACCTTGACTGCTTGCCCTGAGCTCACTGTAGTAAGAGGCTCCTTAGAGGTCACCTGGTCCAGCCTTGCATTACACAGATCCAGGAAGGTGAAGGATGGGCACCCTGAGCATCTGTGTCTCTACCCTGAACCACACACCCCCAGTGACCACTAAACATTAGCCACCCAAATACAGGAATATAAATTCTTTCAGAATAGCTAAACGTATCCAATATTAATAAAAAGAGTTTTTGAAAGACAGAGACAAGTAGGTACAGTTTGGTGCCTTGCTCCCTGATCTTTAACCACTGGATTCCTAATCTTTTCCTACCTTTTACTTTATAGACACAACCCTGCAACCTTATCAGACCAAAGGAGACCCCTTTGGACTTGGCTTCTTTTCAAAGAGGTTCCCAGAATCCTCCTTCCTTAATTTCTCCTGAAGTTTCAGCTTAATTTAAGTGTGATGTTTTTTTTTCCCAACTCCTTAAGCTTACAAATGGTCTTTTAAAAAGAAAAAATGCTTGGGGAGACAAAACCAACTTCAACAATAAAGAGCCTTCTAAACAGCAAGTTTTTACTGGGGTTTTCATGGCTTCCTCCTGATTTCAGGGCAATGTGAAGAGTCGTTTCATTGGTGCGCATTTCCAGGTAACCACTGTCCTTCAGCCTGGGTGATTCTTATCCAGGTCCCAACATTTCGGGAGCCGCCATTTTGAGGATGCCCATTGGTTAGTCCTCTCTCTCGCTATGTGACCAGCCCATCTGCGGTCACTGAGACATTTTTGGACCTTCTCTTCTCCTCTAGCTGTTCTTGATCTTGTTCCCAGATCTGTGCCACATCCCACACCCACCATCTATCACAACATCATGTAATACCCAGTGTTCATTATGACATCAGCAGCCCAGAAATTTGCTTGCAACTCTGCGCCTGACTGGCCATCAGGTGTTAATGACCCACCTAACTCTGGATTGAGTTTTGGCTCAAGGAACAGCATCCACAGACCTGATTTGCCACTGCTCTGAATGGGGTCATCTCCTTCCTAGCTGTCTGGCTTCATGGAAACCAAATCCTGGGCTCCCATTCATCCCCTCCGCCCTTCTGCCCCCATGGCTGCCATCTAGGCCAGCCCACTCCCTCAGTTAACTGGCTTCCATTCACCCAGATGCTGGCAACCATCATAGCTCCTTGTTTGGGCAGACTCGGGTTTCTGGTTCCAGACCACTGGATGACACTGTCCCACTTTGCACAATAGGAGACTGTTCCTCATTGGGAAGGACACCAGCTTCATGCTCAATGTGCCCTTTTCTGGGCCTGGCCATTGAGGATGCCTGCTGCACCACCCCAATAGGGCCAGGTCAGCAAACACAGACCAATCCAAGGGTCAGTTTTCATCGGATCTTTTTGGTTTTTTATCAGAAGATTATAGATTTAGAACTGGAGGAAACTATAAAGACTTTCTAGTTCATCCCCTTCATTTTATATTACAAATAACTGAGGCCCAAAGAAATCAGGTAACTCACCCAAAGTCACACAGTTAATAAGTGGGCAGGGTTTGGATTAGATTCAGATCCCTCAATTTTAAGTCTATCACACTTTCCATTACATTCACACTGGTGATTCCATCATGTTGGGAGACAGAGAGAGACAGAAACAGAGAGACAGAGACAGAGACACAGAGACAGAGAGACACAGAGAGACACAGAGTCAGAGAGACAAAGAGAGACAGAGAGACAGAAAGAGAGAGAGAGGAAAGAAGAACGAGAGTTCCAGTGTGGGAACTCCCTCCACCAGGGCTGCTCTGCAGTTTAGAGAGTTTCCTGAGTCACTAAGAAATGCTTTGTCCACAGTCACACAGCTGCCATGTAACCGGAGTAGGATTTGAACTCAGGTCTTCCTAACTTCAGGACTTTTCCTCTTTCCATTATCCTTGCCTGCCTCTCTCTTTGGCGTTATGATCATGTGTACCATACTTCTTATTCGAGGTAATTTCTGAGTGGTTTGAGGTCACCTTGGAGTCAGGAGAAGGGAGCTGCAAGCCTTGTCTCAGACATCTTCTGTATGACGTGAACGTGTCACAACCTCCCAATGCCTTGGTGACCCTTTGAGACTAGACACATCATACCAGAGATTCCCTAACCTGGTGCAGTCCCAGGTCTGGCCCCCTTTCTGTCCCCCCTCCCCATATTGCTATTTAAAATACCTAAGAAGAAAATGAACTCTTGCAGACTCTTTCTTGAGAATCTGCTGGAGTCTTTTTGGAAATAGAGAAAACCCCATAATGTGTTAGTATATTTTTCTTTCCTCTACTAACCCACAAGCTGGTGGTGTTCATTATCCACTTGGAAAGGCATCGGAATAAATTAATATTCAAACATTTAAATGTAGCCTATCATGAAGATTTCTCACCTGTGATGGGGAGGCCCCTGACAGTGGCTTTGGGAGTCTCATTCTCAGCTCATTACCTCCTCTCCACCTCCGCCCTCCATTTTGCCTGCTCATTGCCTGATGAATTCTTGGGGTGCAGGGATTCGTGTACTACTGAATTGTTCTCCACAGCCACAGCCCCAGAGCCAAGCTGGACACAAAAAGTGCTGAGAAAAAGGGAAAGAGATTCCCAGCCAGGTAGAAAGTGAGCCCAGACGTGAACAGAGGGAATCAGGAGGGCAGAGAAAGGTCCCAGGCTGGCGTTCTGGGGGCGCCCAAGAGGCTGCTGCATTAAAGGTTGGAGTCAGGAAAACCCAGATTCAAATTCTGCCTCAGACATTCCGGAAGCTGTGTGATGCCAGACAAATCCAAAAACTTCTCTCAGATTCAGTTTCCTCATTCGTAAAATGGGGGTCATGATAGCAACCCCCTCCAGGCAGGTGAGGATCAGAGGGGATAAAGATGGTGCGCCCTTCACAGCTCCAGGGAGCCCAGCCCACTGGGGCCAAGCTAATTTTTCAAGGAGACTAAAAAGGAAATGTAATTATAGGTTGTGGCAGGTGATTAAGCCCCACACCTGCAATCCAGAAGCCCCCAAACAGCTGAATTATTTACACTGTCCCAGGCTCAGAGGTGAGCCTGGCCCAGACATGTCCCACTCAGCAAATTTCATTTCAAAAAGGAAGCCCTGAAGAAATCCTATGCAGGGGTATGCCCAAGGGGTCTACAGGAGGAAAAAAATCAGTCCAGTCTGCATATCCCTAAAAATAAACTTTCCCAGGGAGTCACACCCAGACGCCCCACATAGCCCCACCCATGACCTTGGACTCAAAGAGTCTGTATTATTTCTGCACCTGGCTGGCCTGGAAAACTCATTGACCCTGAGCTTGGGGCCTGCTAGGGCTGGCCTGAGGCCCAGGCAATCTCCTGTCTACAGCCTGGACTGATTGGAGGGCCTCTGTGCTAAGGTAGTGAAGTGAGGCCCTGTCTTCAGTGAAGTACTAAGACCCCACATTTATCCTGGTGATTCTAAGGTTTGCAAAGCACTTTCCATATATTACCACATATTACCTGGTCCAGAGACCCATTCACCCACCCACAGCTGTTAGCACTCTCACTCCATCAGATTAGCTTAGTCAAGTCTGTTTGCTTGTGTCCCCTTCCCACAAGAGGGTAAGCCCCTTGAAGGCAAACACTTTTTTTCTGTTTGGGGTTTTATTATTTAACTTTCCATCCCCACCACCTTGCACACAGTAGGCATTTAATAAAATGCTCATTGGATTGGGTCCCAGGACAGTGACATATTCAGGTATTGTCAGTCATTAACACTGTAGTCCAAATTATTTGATAAAAAGAGATCCAGAGCTGGAAGACCCCAGAGGTCATCTGCCCCAAATCTCTCATTTGAAAGATGAGGAAATGGCTCCAAGATGGTAAAGGAATTGTCCAAGGTCACACAAGAGAGTGAGGCTTTCAACTCAAGTTCTCTGACAAGTTCAAGGCCCAGTTCTACCAGAAAAGCCTGGAAGGTCCAAGGCAAATAAGAGGACCCAGGGAGATGTGGCCTGAGGGCCATGGGCATGGGAAGGGAGCCAGTAGAGGACCCCAGCTCTGGCGCCAACAGGACCTCAGAGCCTAGTCCAGCTCCCTCATTTTACAGAGGAAACAGAGTCACCTGTCCAAGGTACCACAGCAAGTGGGACTGAGCAGAGATTGACCCCTGGTCTTTCTATTCCAGGTCCACAGCTCTTTCCTACTCTACCATGAGGGGAACCCTTCAACGGGCCCCCCCCCCAGCCACCAAACACCCCAGCCTGACAAGCCAAAAACTCCTCAGCATTCATGATTCTGTCCCATCTTACTAGAAAGAGTTTAGGTTCAGAAAGAAAGCTATATGTGTTCATAGGAGTGTGGGTCCCCTCTGAACACAAATAACACCAGCTGCTCCAGGGTCTTTGCAAAAAAACAAAAGGGTCATGAAGAGTGGGACATGATTGAGCAGCAGCAACAGCGTGAACCTGCATTTCTGTGGGACTCTAAGGCTTAGCCAGCTCTGTCTCCACAACAATCCGATCCATACCTGTACCGAGGGCTAGGCCAGCGGGACATTTTCCCAGGGTGCCAGAATATAGAGGGTGCCAGTGCACCATTGCAAGGTGTGCTTCCTCCTTCCCCACTGACAAGACCTCAAGCCCTCCTTCCCTTAACCACTTTGCTCCGCAGAAGCCAGTGCCTCAGCATTGTAGAAACCTGACACCCAGGAGTCCATATCCTTCCCCTGCCCTGCAGTATGCCTGACTCAGGCTCCATACTACAGAAGCAAGGAGCGGAAAACTTGGCTCCAGGAAGTTAGCTGGCCACCCTGAGCCTTACCCTCCTCATCTGTAAAATGTGGAAGGATGATACTTAGATGATCTCTCTGACAGGGTGAGACCCAGGGGATGAGCCCACTTCTACTGAACTCAAGTCCACCCATTAGGGTTCCCCTAACCCTAAACGCAGCCCGCCTTCCTCAGGCACTTCTAGGCTGGGTGACCTTGGGAGAGTCTTTTAACCTCTGTCTGCCTCAGTTATTTCATTTGGCTGGCCTTCTGCTCTGAAGCTATGACCCCTCAACCTCCCCCCGCCCTGCCCAGCAGTTTCCAAGGATGTAGACTGAGGCCCAGTGCACAGGAAACAATGGGCCCACCTCCTGGCCTTGGACTCTTCTCAGCTGCCTTGTCTCAAGTGGAAAATCCCCGTCATCCCTCCGTGCATAAATCCCCCATCAGTGGGAGCGAGGCACGCGGCGTCTGCTGTCATCTGAAGCCTCCTGCTGTCACACAGTGACATTTATAGGGCTGCCTACACCTCACACCTTCCCACAGCTCGGCTTTTCTTCCCTCCCTTGAAGAACTGTCTCCTGTGGGAAGAACAGATTGGTGTCTGACCCTTCCAATTAGTCCTACCATGATTGTTATTTTAATCTCTCACACCTGCTCCCTGAGGGAAACCTTCCTCTGCTGCCAGGGAAGGAGGTCTCTGGCAGGGCCAGTGTGTGCCTGTGTGCACAGGCATCAGAAGCTTCCAGCAGGAGGGGGCCTCAGACGCCAGCATCTCCCAGACCCGTACTCGGAGACAATGCCCCTATGACTGCGCTGAATGGAGACCTGGGGGGGATTGGAAGCTCCTGGAGGGGAGGGACAGCTTTGCCTTTTGTCTTTGTACCACAGCACCTGATTCACGATGTGAGGAACAGGAACTGGACCTATGATTTCATTCCTAGAGGGAGCTCCCGAGCGAAGAAAGTCCCCCTGTGTGTGCAGGTTGGCATATTTGCACCCTAGAGTGCTCCTAGAACATTTGGAGGTCAATGACTTGCCCAGACTTGAATACAGGCCCTCCTGGTTTGGACACCAGTTCTCTCACCTGAGTCTTCTCTGGCTGCTGCCTGTAGCAGGCAGTTAATACATATTTATTGAATAGAATAGAATGGGATGGCCTCCTTCTCTGTCTTTGCATTCCTAGCACCCAGCTCAGGGCTAGGAACACAGCAAGAGATGCTTACTGATTGGCTGAACTGAATTTCAGAGCCCCCTCCCTGGGAGGAAGCCCATACCAGGCTGGGCTGTCTCTCCTTCTCAAGGTTGTTTCTTTACTCATCACCTTGAGTCTAAACCTGGCTTTGGTCCCAAACACTGTGCAAATCCATGCACATACACACCTCACCATCCTCCTCATCCCTAGAAGGATCTATCTCCTCTCTCACTTTCCACCTTGCCCCCTCGAATTCCAAGACCATGGGGACACATTAACCAGTCAATAAGCATTTACCAAATCTCTTCTCTGCGCTAGACACCATGCTCAGTTCTGGGGATCCCAAAGCAATCCCTGCCCTCAAGGATCTTACATTTTATCCAGGAAACAACATATACACCTGTAGTCATGTACACCAGCAAAAGAGTCTGTTTTTAGTGGAAGTCAGACCACCGAATGCCCTATTGTCCATTGACAGAAAGATCCCAAGGCCAAAAAGACTCATCTGTTACAGTTGTTGGTAAAGGAAACAGAACCAAAGAGTTTTAAAAATTAATCAATCAATAAGTATTTATTAAGAACATACTACTACTAATAGCCAGCGCTTATATAGAACTTTAAGGTCTGCAAATACGAATATGATCTCCTTCTCATAAAAGCCCTGGGAAATAGGTCCCCCTTTTATGAATGAGGAAACTGAGGCAGGTAGCCCAGGAGCACACAACTAGGAAGTGTCTGAGACGGGATTTGAACTCACATCTTCACTGGTCTCATTTTATATACATTTATAATACCAAATGTACATTAAGTACTGCAGAGGCTGCCTGGTGTAATGGGTAGAATGGGGAGTTTCTATTCAAAAAGACCTCAGGTCAAATCTGGTCTTAGGCACTGAAGATGTTACCTAAGCAGGTAATTTAACGGCTTGGAGACTCAGGCTCATCATCTGTAAAATGGGTAACATTTCCATGAGCTCCCACCACCCACTTGGGGATCTGAGTCTGCATCCTTACCCACCTGTGTGACCCTGGGCAGGTCACTTCTCTTCTTGGGTCTCAGATTCTCCATCTGTGAAATGAGGGGCTTGGAGGAGCTGGCCTCTCGGCCTCTTCTAGCTCAGACTTTCTGATTCTAATGATGTTCTCAGATCAAGTGAGACAGTGCACCTCAGGGGGCTATAGAAATGGCAGCTATTTTCATGCCTTGGTTTATTGTGAGAATGATTCTTTTTCTCTTGGAGCCAGAATAGATTGTCTAAATTCAGTAAAAACCAGTGGCAAAAGAAAATTTCATGAACTTGGCCTTAGGGCCCTGTAGCCACATTGAAATCTTTAAAAAATGAAACAGGGATGGAAACTTTCCTAGTGTGACAATGCATTAGCAGCCTCAGGAGGTGAGGGCTCCCCGTGAGGAGGGGGCTTCACAGCAGAGGCGGCCAGGGTCCAGATGGGAATCCATGATGTCATAGATAGGACTCCATGCCATGTTGCTTGTTATATTTCTAGTATTTATAACAATTTGTCATACTCCTAATATTAACCAAAAATCTCAAAAATTGCAAGGCTTGCCTTTTCTTTTTCATCTCTCTGTTCCTGCCCTTCATTATTTGTTTTTGTTTTCTCTCATGGGGAAGAGAGATTGGATTCCTTGGGTCTGGTCCCAGAGACAGAGCCGAGGAATTTGGGGTGGGGGAGGTGGGGACAGTGGGAGGCTTGATGTCAACTCACAGCTGGCCAGAAGGACCATGAGCTGCCTTGGGAGACACTGAGTGAACCCTCTTTGGAGTTCTACAAGCTAAGGCTGTTGTAGATGGGACTGCTTCACCCAGCACGGGGTTGAGAAGTCACGGAGGTCCTTTTAGGCTCTAAAATTCAGGACTTTCTGGGATTCTAAGACTTAGCAGAAATAGAAACAATTCTTCCTGAGTCCCTTCAGCAAAGGAGATGCCCTGACTGTATGTGATACCACTCCCTCCGTGACTCAGCAGATGGTCTTTCAGAGTTGTTGGCCAAGCAGGTGATGAGCCTTCCTGAGGAGGGCGAGCCCGTCACTGGACATCGGGGCTACTCTGACTCTGTGCTGGAAGCTTGGTAGGACCCACCAAGTAGAAAATAGATATTGGAGTTGTCAGGAGAAAGAATTCCTTCCTCAGTAGACCACCCGCTGAGGCTGAGCCTAGAGCACTGAGAGAAGTGTTAGCTTGGAGGTCAGGGGAACCGGGTTCAAATCTGGGCTCTGTTCCTGAGTCTTAGTGGAACACTGGGCCAGTGGTTCTGGGCCCTAGCTTCTTCTCAGTGAAGGAAGGGTCCTATCCAGTCCAGAATATGTTTCTAAGGAGGCCCCAGTGATATGGTATAAACATAAAAGGTAAGGGCAGCTCACACCAGGCAGGTGATCCTGGCTGGGGGCAAATAGTACCAGATTTGGCCTATGAGGGCCCTTGTTCAAATCCTGCCTGGCAGCAGCATTAAGTTAATTCAGTGGACAGAATGCTAGGCCTGTAGACAGGAAGGCCTGAGGTCAAATCCAGCCTCAGAGACTTGTTCCTTGTGTGACCCTGTGTGGATCATTTAACCTGTTTGCCTCACTTTTCTCAGCTGTGAAATTGGCACCCACCTCCCAAGGTTGTTGTGAGACTCAATATTTGTAAAGCGCTTGGCACAGAGCAAGGCAAGTTCCTTCAGTGTGCAGGGCCTCAGTTTCCCCAGTAAGGCCATTGGGCTGCATTAAATCAGTCAAGAAGCATTTACTAGATGCTACTGTGGACCCAGTACCTCAGTGCTGGGGCTACAAAGACAAAGAAACTGGCCTAGCCCCTGCCCTCAGGCAGCTTCCATTCTAGGAAGAAGGACAATGGGACATCCAGGCCCACATCCCTCCCTGGGCTCAGCCCAGGCTCAGTTTCTCTTTCTGATATGTCTGGCCTGCAGGAGCTCCCCACCTTTCTGTGAGTCCTCAGAAGCCGTGGGTCCTCTGGGGGAGCCACACCCACCGATACCTGCCTAGACTCACCCTCTTAAGTGATGGAAACAGGTGCCCAATTCCAGCTGGGCGGCAGGGAAGACAAGGAGCCCTGAAATCTGGGGGAGGGCCCCAGAGGCTGAATTGTGGCTTTGCCAGTCTACAGTTGATGGCTGTGGGCTAATCTTAGGCTCCCCTGAACCCCAGTTATCTTATCTATACGACGAGGGTAAGAACACTTATCATCTCTGGCTTTATTTCTGCATTAAACAAAGATAATTTTTAAAAAGAAACCTTCTCCCTTTCTTCCCTGATCCTCTGTTCTCGACCTCTGATTATTCCCATGATCCTGATGAGAGTAACTGCCCCCAGGCTCTGGGGAGGCAGACAGGTGTTGGCTTGAGGCTTTCTGAGAGGAAGGGCACCCCAAGGGGCTGATAGATACCCAGGCCTTTTTCCCACCCTAGCCACACCCCTCCCCTCCCCAGCCTGCAGAGGGTTCCCACTGACTTCAATCAGTTCATCTGGGCAGGGCTGGGGCTGGAGCTTGGGGGGGAGACACGGGGAGGGAAACTGCACTCGGGATGTTCAGGCCCAGACCTGTACCTCCTCCTGACAACAGGAAAAGGAGGTAGGATACTGCTTTGAATTAGATCCCGAGTAGACAGAGAGACCCCCACTCTTCACAAAAGCAGGTGGGAGAACAAGTAAGTCAATGGTGGGGGTCTTGGGGGGGGTGTCTGAGTCTTGCCCTCACTAGCCAAATGGGGGTGGCCCACTGAACCCCAGATTCCTCCCTCAGCTGTGTAGCATACTAACACCTGGATCCCCAAAGGGGGGAACAAGGGGAGAAACCTGAGAGTTTAAAATCAGCCTCCACCCAAGGGAGGAAGATTAGGAGGGGGAAAAAGTAGAGGAAAGGGAGGAGAGGGGGAGGAGGAGGAGGAGGAGGAGGAGGAGGAGGAAGAGGAGGAAGAGAAGGAGAGGGGGAGGACAGGGGGAGGAGGAGGAGGGGGA
>NW_027185797.1:31979215-31991013 GCF_028583685.1 Petaurus breviceps papuanus | reverse complement strand
GAGGGGGAGGAGAGGGGGAGGAGGAGGAGGAGGAAGGCTTTTGGTTATTCCTTTCTACCTTTGCTCACTTTCTATGTGATCCCAGAGAGTAGCAACCTAAGAGTTGGTAGAAGAGTGGGAGAGTGGTAAGGAGAGGGAAGTCCCAAGAGGGTTTGGGCTCCATGTAAAGAAAAAACTTCCTACCTGATAGGATCCTAGCTTTAGAACTGGAAAGGACCTTGGAAGCTATCTAGCCCAACCCCTTCATTTTACAGATGAGGAAACTGAGGCCCAGTGTCCCACAGGGAGTAAGCATCAGAGATACTTTGAACCCCAGCCCTCTCCTCCAAGGTCAGTGCAGAGGCCCCTCTACCATGCTGTCTGATAGCAGACCTATCCAAGGATGGAATGGGCTGTCTCACAAGATGATGGCATTGATCTCCTTCTTGGAGGACTCAGATGTCATTGATGTTTTAGAAGGATGTAATGGGAATGCAAATTTGGAAGATCTTCCCTGCCCCTAGGCTAAAGTGCACCTGGAGCCTGGGGTGGGAGGCTTGTTTTTCAGTAGATACTTTTTGATTGGCCAGTGGGTCCAGAAGGTTGTTACATTCTCTGAGCCAGGAGAAGGCTATATAAGCCCTGCTGTGTAGCTTTGTTTTGGGACTCACTTTGAGAAGTGTTCTGTGATTTGATCTGTATTCTGGGAAGCCGTTGTCCAGAGCCCCCCCGGCTTTGAAAAACCCAGATGTGGAAACCCAGATGTTGACTGGGTATGGATGTAATGGTTGGACAGTTTGGAAATCTGTCTACTTGATCTGTTTCTGTCTTGATAATTCTGCCTGTATACTTTGAAGTTCGACGTGCTGACCTTTTTCCCCTGAACAAGGTAAACGATATATGTCTGACTGATTAAAGTAAGCTTGTTAACCCATTTTGAGTTGCTTTCCTTTAACAAAGCAGATCCAAGAACCTGTGGTGGCAGCAAACCCTGAGGACACCAGGGTGCTTGCTGCTACAAAGGATCACAGATTTAGAGCTGGAAACGCCTTCTGAGGTCATCTGGTCTCAAACATACATCATACAAACCCAGGCAGGGCCAATGATTTCTCCAAAGCATACAAGGAAAGTTGGATATGGGATTTGAACCCAGGGCCTGATTACCAACCCAGATTTTTTCTGCTGTACTGCCCTGTGGATTCTTACTGAAGACTGGTTGGACTCAAAATTCTTTCTAATTTCAAGATTCCATACTTCTTTTCTTCAAATGAAGCCCTGTCCTGGTGCCTCATCACTTCATGGACCAGACTCTGTGTTCTCAAATGGAGTCCGAGCTCTCGGAGGCGCTGCCAACCTGAGAAACCTCCAAGGGTGGGCCTTGTGGTGGCCGGTGTGTCTCTTGTCCAAGGATCAGCTGAGCTAAGGCACCAGAAGGTGAGCTGCCAGGTACAAACATGGCAGAGCCATCTCTGAGGGTTTGTGATTGTCATCTGTGGAGGGAGTGTCCTCATGGACACGATTGTGACTCCTTGAAGCCTGTAAGTATTCTCACCTCTAAGCCCAGAATAGAGGAAGCATGGCAGACCATGGTGGTTCTCAAACACTTTTGTTCATGGCCCATTATTAGGCTTTGCCATAAGGAATCAAGGCTCCCTACTGGAAAGCTGAGAATCTCACCCTTGCAATTTGCAAGTGTGAATTCCATACAAATGGCAGCACAAAAAAACTCCCAACACACCCTTTAGGAACAACAGCATGGTGGATAGAGGCCCAGGCTCAGAAGCAAGGAAGGAGGAGGGGGCATGCCATGAAAAAGGCTGGGTGAGAGTGAGGCCACTGGAGAGAGCCCCAGTTGGTGTTTGCTCAGGCTGTGTGCCACAGGCCATGGTCAGCCACAAAGACCCTGCCGGTGTCCCACCAGGCCTGGGTCCTGGGCTGAGCCTCCTCTACCTCTTCTCTGCTCCACATTCCCTTCTTTTGGGGGGATAAATTGTATTTTCTAGAGCTGAGAGAAGAGAAGGAGAGGAAGAAAGAGGAGGAGGAGGCATAGAGGAAGGAGGAGGAGGAGGAAGAGGACGAGGAGGAGAGGAAGAGGAAGGGGAAAGGGAGGCAATCAGTCATCAATAAACATTGATGTGTGCTGGGCTGAATGTGCATATGTGTGTATGCATATCTATACACACATACACATATATGTACACATGTACATACATATACAAACACGTGTGTATACATACATATACATATACAAATTGTTATATTGGTTATGTTATTCTGTGCCTGATCACACATTAATTATAAAGCATTTGCAGTGTGCCTGGGCCGAAGAAAAGCCTTTTCACCTTCCCTATTAAGCACCTGTATGTGCCAAGCACTTTCCAAACCTCACCTCGATCCACCCTCACAACAACGCGGCCTTGTATCATTTCCATTTGACAGAAAACTGCTGCAGACCGAAGGAAGGGCCTGGCCCAGGGTCCCATGGCTAGGAAGTGCCTGGGGCTGGATTCAGGGCTTCCAGACTCCAGGCTCTGCCCTCCAACCACGGGGTCACCCCACTGCCCCATAGGAAGAGAAGGATGAAGCAAGGTTAAACAGGAAAAAAAATCAAACCCAACCGAGACTATAATAGAGGGAGTGCCCACAGGACAGGTAAGGGGCAGTCTGCCCTGCTGGACTCTAGTCATACCGAAATATTCCCTGGGCAGGTGCAGAAAGAAGGCAACAGGGAGAAGTGGCTACCCAGGGAGCGAAGACAGTGGGGCCAGAGCTGAAGCATACTTCCTGAGAGCAGCAACAAAACAAAATTATGTGTGTGTGTACATACATACATACATACATACATATATATATATATATATATACGTGAAAGATGCAAATTCTTTCTGAGATTTGAGGGGTTAGTCAGTCACCCACTAGTCCGATGACTTTGGACAAGTCACTTAAACTGTGGACCTCAGTTTCCTCATCCAACAAATGGGTATAATAATATCTGTTACTTCATCTATGAAATGACCTGCTCAGACTCGATGGCCTTCGACTTCCTTTCCAGCTCTAGACGTGGGTCCTAACTTACTGTAGGATACAGGCTCCCGAGACCCGCCCTTAACTCCTAATAAACAATTCACATTTCTCCAGCGCTTTCCCTACAACAGTCCAGAAATATAGGTAGCCCATGTGTGATTCTCTCCATCAAATGGGGGGGAGGGAGAAGGGATCTCAGTGACCCCTTGCCTGTGGTCACCCAGCAAATGGCAGCTCTGGGCTGAAAAAGACCCAAGTCGGACCAGTGGGCATCTTCCATTGTCCCGCCCTGCTCACTGAGCTCCAGGGATCCTCAGAGACACAATGGGGCTTGTCTGGCTTTCCCTCCAGTGTCCCGGAAATGTGAGGCTGACCTTATTTTAAATGATCAAGAATTATACTCTATGTCCATAAGGCTTTAATTTAGTCAACAGTCTTGGAGAGTTGTAGGGGGGAGAAAAGGAATCTGTCTAATTGTGGTGCCCTCACTCTGCTATGGACGATCTCAAGGCATGCCAAGTAAATCGTAAGAGCTGGCATTTAAAGATGGTGACACATTTTCCCTGAGTTGTCCCTTCTGTCCCGGTACAGCAGTTATGGAAGGAATCATTATCCCCATTCCACAGATGAGAACACTGAGGCATCAAGAAATTAAATCACTTGCTCATAGTCGCAAGTCTGTTTGCGCATAGTCAAGCCTTCTTGGCTCCACCTTCAGCCTCCCAAAGAGGGGCCCTTTGTACTAGTTCCTGTAACCTCTGCTATTTATGATAGGATCGGGGGATTTTCAGAGACCTAGAGAATCGCTGCTTTTTCCACTGGGGACAAAACCCGCCATGAAGAGCTTCCCTCCTGTGCACTCACACTTCTTTCCTGTGAAAGCTTAAAATGTTGAGCACTTCTGCCATGGGGTTTTAGCTATGGGCATCTCTCCTGGGGTTCTGAAGGCATCCCTCCCTGCCTGCGTACTGGGTGAGGACTAGGTCCTGGGCTGCGGAACTGGGTGAGTCCCAAGGCAATGATGGGCTGTAAACGCGCCTCCCTCGAGGTGAGAAAGGATGGAACTCACCCAGCGGCTCCCAGCACAATCTTTACCTCCGTCTACACCAGCACAGGAAAGTATGGACTAGGCACAATTACACAGGTGATGAAGCATGAACAAAAGACTGAGCTGTACTGAAGGGAGAGGCTAGGGATCAAGGATCCAGGCTGTGTTACCAAATATGGTCACTCCTTCCATAATTTAGGCAGCTTGTCTACACGGGTTGAATTAACCAGATGATGGCTCAGATTTCCTTCCATTTTCCCTTTGTGCACATGAGTTTAGACTTCACTGGGACAGTGGCTACATCAAGTCAGGAAAGGCCCAAATTCAAATCCCACCTCCAACAATTCACTAGTTGTGGCATAAGCAAGTTACTTCGCCTGTCTGGGCCCAAAGACCCTGAAGGACCTTCCTGGCTCTACACCAAAGCTCTTGCTCACTTTAAATCTGATTATTCTTCCTTCTATCTGACACCAGATAGCAGGGCCTGTCCTCCCAGTCAATCCCTGGAGGTTTGTCTGTGAACCTGCTGACAGGGGAAGCTGGGCCAGATTCTTATTATGGGGCGCTAGCCAAAGGTCACGGCCGCCGTCCCTGCCCCTTTGTTCATCCCATTTCCCTTTTCACTGGCCCCCATGCACTTGGGCCTAAGGAATCAATAACCCCTTCCTGGGCAGGGTTTGGAGCAGACTCATTCCTGGGTCTTTTGTCTTCCCTGATTCAGTTTCCCTGAGAGCAGGCCCATAAATGGGGCTTTTAAGAAGGGAGACAGGAGGGCCCTTTGTCAGGGGCTTGCCTGCTGTCCCCATCACGTCCTGTTCTTTCTGGGCTCCTTCATGGGCTTCTGGGAGCCCGGCTGGGCATTTTCTCCACCCTCCCCCCAATCCACTTCAAGAACATTCGTATTGTCTGCCCAGGATGGCAAATGAAAGAGGTGGGAGATCAAGGGTGAGGAGTTTCCTGCCCAGTGGGCACCAAGTTTCTTGGTTCCAGGGTGGAAAGGCGGAACAGTCTTCTTTCCTAGCTGGCTATTTTACGACAAGATCAAAAATGTAGAACTTGGAGGGATCTTAAAAATCATCTCATCCCAACCCCTTCATTTTACAAATAAGGAAACTGAGGGAGGCCAGCAAAGAGAAATGGCATGCCCATAGTTGCACAGTTAATCAGTGAGAGAACCAAGATTTTAACCTAAACCCTCTCACAACAGAGGCATCATGCAGTCACCTCAGTACCAGAGTCCTTCTCGATGGTGCCAAATTGGATTCCAAGTACTTAGTGGGCTCCCATCACTGCCCAGGCTCCTTTAAGGCTAGATTTGGACTTTTATGGCTGCAATTAAAGGTGGTTCCAGGATGCCTCAGATCTTTGCAATCCAGGCAGACCTTGAGGCCAAAGCCTCAGAATTCTGGCTGTACTGGCAGACATTCTGATCTCCTTGCCAGTTGCAAACAGGTGATTACAAAGTCTTACCATTTTGGAGAAAAAGATTCCATGATTTAGGGTCGAGCAGAGTGTCATCCAAGACTGACTGGACCCGGCTGGGTCTGAGTGTTCTTTGCTTTTCAGATCCTTCTGCTTCCATTCTTATCACCCCCTTTCCAAAGACCTATTTCCACTAACACTATGAAAGCCCCACAAAGTCCCTCATCCTTCCCGGGTCATGGAGTTAGGGATGGAAAGGACTTGGGAGACATCAGGTCTAAATCCCTCATTTTGCAGATGAAGGAATTGAGTCCTGGAGAGTTTGAATGCTCCATCTAAGATCTCTTACAGGCAACAGTGCCAGAACTGGGTAGTAAAGGCAGCTCTTGAAATCTTAGAAATCTATGCCCAGAGGGACAGATGTTTGATAAGACGTCTGCCATGAATAACTGGACTGAAAGAAATGAAGGCCTTTTAGAGATGCTGCACAGGCTATCCCCCATGTTGGACATCCCTAGGGGCCTCCTGTTCACAAGGTCACAGGATGTGAGAGCCGGAGGGATCTTAGGGAAGGACCCCCTCACACAAAGCTCAGCCTTCACTGGGTGACTCAGCTTTTGAGGGCTACCTGGGCCATTGAGATGTCCAGGGTTGTTTCCATGGCCAAAGGCAGGACTTGAACGCAGGTCCTCCTGACTCCAAGGCCAGCCCTCTGGATATGGCTGCCAATGCCAGGTTGCTTCTTTGGTCTGTAAAATGCAGACTGCACTACCAACTCTGCAGATGCTCCTTAGAAAAGTCCATCAACAAACATTTATTAAGCACCTACTCTGTACCAGGTACCATTCCCCAAACAGTAGGTACATGAGGCATGAACACAATGGAGGGCAGTCTATCAATCTGAAAGCATTACCAGACCTCAGGGAGGTTGAGTAACTTGTCAAAGGTCACACAGCTCTAGTTCTCCGTCTATGAGGCTGACTTTCCTTACTCCCTAGAGACCACTCTCCTTTCCCCTCCACCACCAGTCAGGTCCAGCCACACCAGACCAGGCTGCCCCTTCTTTGTCTCCTTTCTGGGTCCTCCTTCCCCTCTCCCCACCTTTCCAGAGCCAACACGACCTTTACTCTGCCCAGTGTCTGCCTGGGTCCATCCCCCCGCCACCAGCATCCCCCTGAGAGCAGACATAACTTTGCTGCCCGCCTACCCACACCCTTGAGATTTCCTGTTGTACATGGGGTGTTTGTACAAGAGGGGTCAAATGGCAAAGTCCAGAGGGAGGGGCAGGGTGGGAAAGAACAGGAAGAGCATCAGTCTCTGAGGGCCTCCTCTCCAAATATGAAACAGGATCCCAAAGCAACCTAATCTTTAAGAGGATATACCACCCCCTTCTGTAGTCACAAATATACAAATTTCCAAATGCAACATTAAAAAGTCAAGGAGAAAAGAGGGGTTTCCTGTCTAACACATGAGGGCCACAGATTTGGAACTGGCCAGTCATTTCATTCAGCCGCCTTATTACACAGGTGAGGAAACTGAAGCCCAGAAGGGTAAGTATCTCTTATGCGTGGGCTGTGATCTGCATTAATGGGGAGGAATGCAGCTTTGAGGGACTCACCGAGCTTCTGGAGAATTCGAGCATCTCCATCCCCACAGAGGATTTTTTCCCTGAATAACAAGCACTTATTTTCTCTCTTTCCCACTCACCTCTCCCCAAAAATTGAACAATAAAAAAGAAAATTCTCATCACAAACATCCCCTAGAGTACCCAGAACAAACACCTTCGCTTCAACAAAAGGAGAAGGGAGGAACCCGGTGTTGCCATGGAGATGTGAGTCAGGAGCCTCGGGTTTCCATCCCATTTGCTGTGTGACCTTGGGTAAGTCATCTATCCCTCTGAGCCTGAGTGTCTTCCTCTGTCGATAATGGGAGACATTGTAGAGAAGCCTCGTGCCCATGGAGGTTCCCACAGGTCCTGAGATCCTATGCTTTCCAACAGGCATGTCCATTGGCAGCAGAGAGCAGAACTGGAGGGTGCCAGGCCAGAGGACCACAGATGCGGAGCAGGGCCAGCCCTCCCCTTTTACAGATGGAGAAACTGAGGCTTAGAAAGGCGAATCAGCTAACTCAGGACTGTCCAGACAGCAGGACCAGGGTCTGGAGCTGCAGCCCTTGTTCCATTTCCCCTGGGAAAACCAGGTTTTGTCCAGAGAGGTCACCCCCTGGGGCGGGGGGGGGGGGAGGCGATGGAGGGACACGGACAGCAAAGATGCTGGATGAGGGCAGCAGCCCTGGGTGTGTCCTGCACAAGTAAACAGTTATGGGCGGCCAGCCAGCTCACCACCGCCACCTGGTGTTCAATGCCTGCCGCGTCGCTGAGCTATTCCACTTCGAGTCAGTCAGTGGCTGAGAACTCCGAGGCAGCGCGGCCCCACCCTCTCCTGTCAGAGCAGGAAACTGAGGCAGGAGGAGTCAGTGACAGAGCTGGGATCAGAATAAGGTGTCTTTGTCACTGCCCATTCCCAGGGTTGGCCAAGATAGACTGCACAGAGCGAGATACAAAATATACTCCCTACCGATTTTCAAAGAGACTGCAGGGATTATTAGTAATTTCCCATTCTAGAATGTCATGAGGCTTAGGAAGCATTTTGCTCAAAACAGCCTGGTGGGGTAGGAAGGAGAAATATTATCACCATTTTATAGGTAGAGAAGAAATAGAGATGCCCAAAGTTCAAGTGACTTGCCCAGGGTCACACAGCTAACACAAATTAAAGCCAGGGTTTTAACAGATCTTTCTCCTGACTCTAGATACAGTGACTTTTCTTTATACCAGAGGTTCTAAAACTTTTTGGTTTCCAGAACCCTTTCCTCTTAAAAAATATTGAAGACCCCTTATAAAAATTATTAAATTATTGAAATTTGTGATTTTATTATATTATTAAAAATAAAATATTATAATTAAAATTAAGATTCAAATTGAATTTAATTTAAAATTATTAAAATTAAGACTGCAAGGAGTTTGTGTTTATATGGGTTATATCTGTCAATATTGACCATATTCAAAATTAAAATGAATACTTTTTTTAAGCAATTGGGGTTAAGTAACTTGCTCAAGGTTACACAGCCAGTTATTTCTGGGTGTGGTGCTAAGTATCTGAGCCCAGATTCAATCCCCAGGTCATCCCGACACTGGGGCCGGTGCTCTTACTCACTGAGCCACCTGGCCGCCCCTAATGAATACATTTTTAAACTATGAATTTATTAATTCATTTTAAAATAGTAATAGACTCATATGTTAAAATAAATAACATTTTAATGAAAAATAACTCCATTTTCTGAAACAAAAAACTAGTGAGAAAAGTAGCATTGTTTTACATATTTTTCTGCCTTAACAGAAAATGACTAAATTCTTCTATCTTCTGCATTCAGTCTGTTGCAATATGTTGTTTTAAAGTGTGTGAAGAAATTCTGGCTTCAAACATATATGTATTCATAAAAGGGAAGAATATTTCAAAAGGCAAAATAATGTTTTGGTATTATTATGAAAATAGTTTTGAAAGGGTCTCAGGACCCCCGGCTGCACCTTGGGCCACACTTTGAGAATCACTAGACCATTAGAAGAAATATGCCTAGTGATTAAAGTGTTTTAGAGTCCTGGAGATTCAGATTTATATTCTGCACTTAAAACTTACTGTGTGACCCTAGGTGAGTTTCTTGACCTCTGTGAGCCTCGGTTCCCCCACTCTGTGTATATACACTTGACTATGTCAAGGATGTGCACACTCCTTCTTCTGCTCCAGATTAGTGAAATAACTCTGTCCCCAAACTTGGTAGATGGTCTTTGAGAGCTGCTGTGCTCAGGGGTTCTCCCCTTGAAGCCGACCTGGGGAAGAGGGTTTCTGAGCAGAGTTGGACTGGGCTGACCTTTGGGTGAGGGACACAGTGCATAGGCAGGCTCAGGCTGAAATCCTTTCTACCCAGAACTTGCAGCCCATTGATTGGCAGAATTTTTGAGAACCTCAAAGTCAGAGGAGAGCCTTTACCTTGACTACAGTAACAAAGGGGAGATGCATCCACAAAGGGGTGAACAGGCAGACAGCTTAGTGCTTGGCTATACCTATCTGCCTACTGAAATTCATCTTAAAATGCATTTCTGTTAAAATTCATTTCACTGAGCATTGAGTAAGTTGCTACTATGAGCCACTAGGGGGCGTCATGGATAGAGCGCTGGGCATGGTCCTGCCTCGGACATTTGCAGTGTCAGTGCCTTGCACACCTCACTTACAAACCCTTTCCTTTCTCCAAAATGGGGCTGATAACAGCACCTACCTCCCAGGGTGGCTGTGAGACTCAAAGGAGGGAGCATCTGGGAAGTGCTTTGCAGACCTTGATGCACTAAAGGAACTGTAGTTATTAGCATAGAAATAAAAAATAAAATGCCCAGGGAATCTTGGCTGTCTGGGGAGTGGGGCTCTTTCATACTTTGGGGCATGCAAGGCTAGGCTTCCCCAGGTGTTTCATGAGCTCGGGACCAGAGGGATGCCATAGGCAGCCAAAGCAAAAGAATGAACAGAAGGATTTCCTTACAGTGGGATGATTTTAGGATGCCGCCAGCTCGGTGGGGAAAATGCAGTTAGGAAAACCTAAATTCAAATCCCATCACAGGCAGATGGTTACTGGTCAAATGACCATCGGCAAGCCGTTTGCCTTCTGCAAGCCTCAGTTTCCTCATCTGTAAAATGAGAATAATAAGAAGCCCTTCCCTCACAAGGCTGTGGTGAGAATTGCCTGAGATACTGTGAAATGTCAGCTAGTCTTACTTTAATATGCCTCATCCTGTATTTAGAGGATTGTCCTGGAAGAGAGATCAGGCTTGTTCTCTTTGGCGCCAGAGGAGAGAACCAGGGACCCTTGGCTGGGGGGAGGGGGAGCTGCAGAGAGGCTGACTTTCGACTCAGCATCAGAAAAACTTACTAACAATTAGAGCTGCCCCCAAAGTGGGATGGCAAGGTCTGCCTTCCTCTGTGTGCCCAGCACTTTGGCCTGGCATACAGTCAGAATTTAATAAACAATACCTATTGACTGACTGCTTCAACAGGGAGTGAGATCCCCCATCTCTGAAAACTTTCCAACAGAGGATGGATGCCCACATTTCTGGGGCACTGGAGAAGGCATTCTCACTCAGATACCAGCTGGACTAGATGACCTCTGATGTCCCATCCAAATCCATGATTCCACAATTCTTTGAAAATTGCATCCCTCAGGCTACCTTGCACTAGAGATGTGGGGTGCTCTCTCTCTGTCTCTCCTCTCTATCTCTCTCTGTCTGCCTCTGCTCTCTGTCTGTCTCTCTCTGTGTCTCTCTGTCTCTGTCTCTGTCTCTCTCTGTCTGTCTCTCTTTCTCTTTCCCCCTCCCCTTTCTGTCTCCTCTCCCCCTCCCCCCATACACACAATATCAATATGCTAGAGGCTATGGAATTTTCTGGCACAAAATAAATGTAAATTTATTCAAAGCAAATATTCAAACATGTCCCTCGGTGCTTTCCCTTCCCTACCCCCATCCACAAGTGTGCCCTAGGCAGTCCGTTCTGGCTCTGGTATTCCCCACCCTCAGCTTCATGTCATCTGTATAGTTAATAAGCATGTTGTCTAGATCTGAACTCACTGATAAAAAATGTGAGCCAGCCCAGGGACAATGGCCAAGCATTTCAGCCCCTTTTCCTTGATCTGTACCATTCTAAGGACATGGCTCTGAATCCAATCCACTAAACCATTCTCTGTCCCATAATTCTGCATTTTGCCCACAGGAGCATAATGTGGGGCAAACACATAAAGGAACTTTGGGGGTGGGAGGGGAACTAGGGCAAACTTCACAAACAAACAGGAAATGGCACAAAAAGCCCTCTCAGATCAACTCTCCAGGACAAATTCAGTGGTAACGAAAAGAGAAGGGAAGAGAGCCTAGGACTTAAGGAAGCCAGTCTGCCATGGTCAGCGGACTACGTCCACTTGAGGTGCAGCAGTTAGGGGAGGGAGACATTTGGGAGCTCTCAGCTTTGCCACATTCATCTTCCTCTCTATACGTTAAACTCAGTTACTTTCACCTCCTGGAGAAGTACATTACTGTCAGTACCCTCTGAACTTCAGTGTCCAGGGGCAAAACCCTAGTTACAGCTCTGCCTGCATTGTGAGAGATGTTGTCAAAAACCTGCCTAAATACAGGCATACAGTGGCTATGGTGTTTCCATTCTATTAATGAGAGAGACAGACAGAGAGAATGAGAGAGAGAGAGAGAGAGAGAGAGAGAGAGAGAGAGAGAGAGAGA
>NW_027185797.1:31966973-31979115 GCF_028583685.1 Petaurus breviceps papuanus | reverse complement strand
GAAGAAGAAGAAGAAGAAGAAGAAGAAGAAGAAGAAGAAGAAGGTTATTATGGCTGGAGGTTTCCTTGATGAGCCTACACCAGTCGGTTCATAGCAGAGGCCACTTCTATTTCTAAGGGCTCATGTACCATCTGTTTAATAATCCAAGTCAAGAATTTACCCAGGAATTGACGTCAAATACAAAGCCTCCAGGGTGAAGGATCCCTCATCTTCCCTTAATTTATCATTTCTTCATCTCCTGTCCCACCACACCTGTGCTGCAGCCCTGCTGTCCCCCAAGAATGCTGAGTGTCACTTGTCAATCACAGTGGCACGTCCAAAGCTCTCATTCACCTGTATCTCTGGTCTGGAATTCATCCAGCCTCATTAGAAGCTGCCTCGCGGACTTCACGATTTCCTCTTTACCGTGGGCTTTAATTCTCCCTTAACAAGATTTTGTTCTATCCTAGTGGGATAAAAATCATTCTCCTTGATAGAGAAAGGAGAAATTTAAAAGGAGATGGACTTTGTGTCATCGGCTAGCATCAGGCTGTCCACAGCCAAGCCGAGGGCCCATCCTTCCTCTCCTTGCTTTCACCACAGCACAGCTCAAAGGGGAATTCTGATTCTTCTTGTCATTCAGGAGAATATCAGTTCCTTATGGGGCCAGAAACATTTGTCTTTGCCTTCCCAGCACAGTGGTGTTCTGCTAAATGTTTAGCTGGCTTTACATACACGCTCACACTCACACACACACACTCACAAACTCACACAAACACACACACACTCACAAACTCACACAAACACACTCACACACACCCCATCACTTTCTTAAATGTAGACAACAAAACAGTAATTCGAGCCCAGAATTTAGCATATTACCAGGTACTTTGAAAGCACTTAACATTTATTGAATTATTAGACAAAGCTCTATACTTTGTCATCTTTATCCTCTGCCCTCCAGGTTGTGGTTTTTAAATAGGAACTCCATGTACTAGCTCCCTCTGTCCTTTTCCTTCCAATCTGGCCCATACGTGACTTCGGGGAAGTCACACACATCTGGAATCTGTGGCCCAGCTGTGACTGCCGTTCTCCTGTGAGCAGGGACCTTAGAAGGGGGCCAATCTAATGCCCTCCAGTGATCAGATGGAGAAGCCAAGGCCCAGAGGAAGAAACTTGCCCAAGGCATTTAGGTAGTAATCAACAAAGTTGGGATACAAGCTGGGGTCTGAGGACCCCAAACCCAGTGCCCTGCCCCCACCACCTGCCCGGGATGTTGTTACAAGTGACCCTCCCAGCACCCTGCATAGAATCTAACCCACAACTGCAGCTGAATTGGAGTCAAGCAATGAAAAATCCACCACGAGATGGGGATAATGAGCCAGTCCAGCCACCTTGCTGCTGTGAGGGCCAAGGCTTAGCTGTCTGCAGGGGTTCTGGTACAAAGGGGATTTTTCATACTAAATTTTTTTTTAATAAGCAAGCCATCGGCTAGCACTTGGAAAGTATGATTTTCGTCAGCCCTGGATTTGTTGCTGTGGGACATGGTGGGTGGACCTGTTCGTTTTTAGAGAAGGTGGATTGGAAAGCGCTTGGGTTTATGGGCAGAAACCCAGGGCTGAAGATGCAGCAAGACAGCCACTCTCTGTGTGTTCCTACACAAATCACCATCTCTCTCTAACCCCCAGTTTCCTCCATCCACAAAAGTGGGAAGACTATACTTACACTTTCCAATGCAAAGGGTTGGGAGGAAAGCTTTTTTGCAAACCTTAAAAAATTAAAAAGGAGAATCCTCAGACTCTCATATTTAGAGCCAGAGACTAATCCCCAATATTAACTCACAGAGAAGGAACCTGGGGCCCAGAGAGATCAGAAGATCCCAGATTTGGAGCTGTAAGTGACCTCAGGACTCTAGTCCAAACCCCCCTCCCCATGTTATAAAGGAAGAAAGCAAGAGCCAGAGAAATCAAATGAGTCCTCCAAAGTTACCCGGGCCATACATACAAGTCAACAAATAAAGTCAATAAACATTATGAACCACATACTATGTGTATCCTGGTAAGTGCCAGAGACACAAAGAAAAGGAGTCCCTGCTCACAGAGCTGTGATTCAAATCTAGGACCTCCGACTCCCAATCCAGGCTTTTGGCGCCCTCTCTATGAAGGCTTGCCAATTGTTAGAGGCCCCTCTTCCCTCGTATTTGGTATCTATTCTTTTGTGTGTGTGTGTGTGTGTGTGTGTGTGTCTGCTTGAGGGCATTTTCTTTTTTTTTAGATGTCCCTTCCTCCTAGCACAGGGCCTGGTACATAGTAGGCATTTAATAATAGCCTTTGCTTGATCGATTTCCATCCCATCCTGCCATGATTGTCACTGGTCATCTCCCCACCTCCCTGACAGCCTTGCAAGTACAACTAAGGAACAGCCATTAGACACTAATGATCCAAAGCTTTCTGCCACAAGATGGGGGTGATGAGTCAATTTTGCAGGCTAAGGGAGGTGTCCTTGCTGGCAGTTAAATTCAAACCTAGATGGGGGATGGAAAACCTCAAGACTGGAAGACAGTCCTTATCCACAAGCCATCTGCGTACCTGCCAGAAAGATACAGGCTCTATATTGCAGAAAAATATGATTTCCTTCATGTAGAGGGAAAAAATGGTTTTCTGCCCCATAGATCTCCCAATAGAAGTCAGCCATTAGCTCATACATGGAAAATGTGTTTTTCTTGTGCAGATTATGGTTGACAGTATATTTGTTGTAAGAGGATGTCAGCTGAAGACCTGCCTGAATGTTTAGTTTATTTTCAGGATGGTATAGTGGAAAATGTGGGGCTCTGAGTTACAAAAACAAGGGTTCCAGTGCCTTCTCTTCTCCTGGCCTGCCACTGCCCTTTGGCAAATCATTCACCCTCTCTGGATCTCCTCAACACATCCAAAAGAGGGTCTAATGACAGCTGGATGGGCATGTCTCAGGTCCCATAATGCAATGCCTGCTGACTCCTGAACTGAACTGAGGTCGCTGGCAGAAAGACCAGGAGACAGACCTGGAAGCCAGGCATCAGAAACATAGGGTGCCCACAGAACACACACAGCTCATAGGCCATGGCGAGTTGGCCAAGGGCCTCTTTCAGCACCCTGATAGCACCCTATTAAGTATGAACCTCTCTGGGACTTGGTTTCTTCATATGTAAAAAGGAGGGGAGACTGGAGTAGCTGATCTTCTAAGGCCCTTCTAGCTGTCATACTCCAGATGGGCATCACAGAATCACAGATCTTGGGCTGGAAGGGTCCTCAGAGGCCCAGCGTCACACAGAGGCAAGAGCTGCCCCCATACCCTCTGACTCTGGTGGTTAGACCAGTGTTCTTTAGATCAAACACCCTGGACATTGGCTCAGGACCCTGGTGGCCTCTGCCAGATTCTGGGATTCCATGACAGCAGCGCAGAAGAGGAGCTTTCCAGCCACAGGACAAGCGAGGAGTCATCAGTGCAAAGTAAAGGGAGGCAGATCTGGGCTGGCTGCCAGGGTTGAGAGCTCTCCTGAGTCACAACGGGCCATCTTGGGATGGTGCTTGCTTCTTCTAGGACTTCTTCAAGCCAAACCTAGATGCCCACTTCCTGGGGCTGGCATGGAGAAGATTCTGGTTATGGTTCCAGTGCAACCCAACAAGTATCTAGGAAAGACATGCCTTATGTGTCTGATGCTGTGGTGGGTGGCTGGTTCTGAAGACAAAGCAGAAATCCTTCCCACTCGAGCTCCCACCCTCTGGGGGAAGCAGCCTGTCTGATTACAGGGTCCCAGAGTCTGAGGGGACATGGGGCGTCATGGGGCCCAACACCCTCATTGTACAGAAGAGGGAATGCAGAGTCTTCAGTGTTAAGGTCACATAGGTTCTGTGCCAATAGAGGAACCGAGAGAAAGGGGAAATGGGAAAGGGCATTAAGAGCTACAGGGAAGGCTGTGTTCCTTCCAACAAACACACACATCCTATCCACCTCTCCATTCCAGCCCAGCATACACTAAGGCAGAAAAGGAGGGTGGGATGCAGGAGGCCAGTATTCCAGGCTAGGCAGGGCTGGCTGTGGTGGGCCCTTCCGTCTCTGACACTAGGGCATCGCTCAGTGGCCCCCCCACCAAGACCGCTCCCCACCAGCATTTGCAGGGTGGAGGTGGAGATGGAGGGGAAGTCTGCGGCCAGGGGCCGGAGGGGAGCTCAGAGGCCCCACTGGGCTCGCAGCCATCATCCTGGCCTCTGCTATATCCTGTGCAGACCGAGCCAGAGCGGAGGAGGTGGGGGGCGGAAGGAGTGGGGGGAGAGCTGCGCTGGGCTGGGAGGCCCTCCCTGCTCACAGCCCCCTGAGCCCGCACCTCCCATCTCTCGACACTAGGTGGCAATGTGGGTACACATCAGGTAGGCTGAGGTCCCTGGGGGTGGATGCTGGGCGGAGGGGGGTTGCCAACAGGTAGTTAGTTTCCATGGAAACCGTTCAACAATGCAAAGCCGAGAGAGGCGAAGGGGCTGCAGGCGGGGGGCTGGGCTGTAGCGCGGGGCCCTGCGAGGCATTTTTCTACCAACGCAAAAGACTGAAGGCCCTGGGGAGGGCTGGCGAGGGTCACCTGCGGGGCCTCAGACCGGGGCAGACCAGCTGTCAGATAGCGGCAGAAAACCGTCCTCCCCTCCGAGAAAAAGACGTCAGAAGGGGGCTGTAGATGCTGGACTTTGGACAGAAGGTTCTGCTGGAAACATAAAAAAATAAATAAAAATAAAAACCAGGATCCCCCAGTTCAGGCTCCTATCATTTAACCACTCTGGGGCTCTTTCTTCATCTGTAAAACGAAAGGGTTGGACCAGAAGGCTTCTGAGCTCCCCTCCAACTGCAGACCTGGGACACTCCTGGGGGTCTCAGTCTCTGTCTGCAAAATGGCGGGGGGGGGGGGGGGATAATTCCTCATATATCCTGAGTGTGTGATACTTACCCCTCTAGACCTCAGTTTCCGTAATCTATAAAGGGAGGGGATTGGCCTAGATGGCTTCTGAAGACCCTGTCAGCTCCACATATAGGACCCCAGGATCTCCCCGACCCTGCTTTAAGATTTGCAAAGCTCTCACCTCCTTTACTCTGTAAGTCTACATATTATTACCCCTGTTTTACAGATAAAAAAAGTAAGCCCCAAGGAGGTTAACTGGCTTTAGGAGACAAGCAAGATTCAGAGCCTGGACTTAGGAGCGAAGATTTACAACATGAAGGAAAGCTGGAAGCTGACAAATCAAAACCTCTCATTCTATTAGACGAGGAAACTGCAGCCCCACCAGGCGACCTGGCTTAGAGGGACTCAATATGTGTCAGAGGCAAGATTTAGGCTCACAGGGCACAGGTTTGGAGCCTAAAGGGGCATTGGGGTCTTCTGGTCCAGCCCCTTATTGCACATCTGAGTGTCTGAGCTCACAGAAAGCAAGCAGCAGAGTCAGAATCTGAACTCTGGACACCAGGGGCAGAGCTCAGGTCCTTCGCCAAATGGGCTATGAGAATCCACATCTGGCCGGACCTGGGCAATGGCCTAAGAATGTTCTCCCTGTTGATGCTGCAGTTAATACAACAGGAACACTCAGATGGAGTCTCTAGCAATTTCTTCATGATATGAGACTCGCCCTCCCTGGGTCCACTTAATGTCACCCCCAGCTCTGAGCACGGGAGGCATGACAAGGGTTTGGAAGCACAGTTTCTAGACCCTGAAGGATTCTCAAAGGCCATCTCTAGGCCCCCCCCCATTTTACAAAATAGGAAACTGAGACCAAGTGAGGGGATGAGGCATGATCTTCTTGGCTTTGGCCAGATCCGAAGGAGAGAAGCAGCTGTGCCTGGTGCCTATAAAGATGGGCTCTCTTCCTGGCACTGTACCAGGATTTCTGAGCCTCACCTCCCTGCTGGTGAGGGGCAAATGCAACGTTCTCCTAGCCTGCTAACCCTACATGGCATGTGCAGCCAGCAAAAATGTAAGAAGTCCCCAACTTTCAAAAAGATCCCTCTCCAAAAGTTCACGTCTCAGTCAATTCTTTGGAACACACACTTCATCGTCCCATGGAAACCAAATTCTAGAAGGTGGCCAAGTTCCCAAGCCAGCCCACAAAAGTCTGTTAAAACTTAACCATCCAGGGGCTACAATTCTGCACGTTTGCAATGGAAAATTGGAGAAAAACACACCGTGGCAGTCTCATAATTGAACAAAACAGAGAAAATGGAATAAAAATCAGCTTTTTTATTTGTCTTGAATAATGATGCTTGAGGAAAAGCAGCCTTAATTAGAGGAGAACAAGTAAGTAAATTAAGACTTCTGGAGATTCTTAATTAAGGGCTTAATTAAGCACTTTATGTCATTTTCAAGGGTTTGAGAGATTTATAGCCCTTGTTAATTACATCTAATTTCACTTGAAAGCTTATAGTTTTCAGAGAAGGTAAAACTTCGAAGTTGGAAGAAAACTATAGTGATCACCTCGTTGCACACTGAACTCTATCCTTGCTTTGGAAAGATTCGTGCCTCAGCCCAAGTGACACCATTTCTTTGGTCCAGGGGTATCCTTAGCACCCATCCTACAGTCATTACCCAAGGTTAGGTTTTTGCTTCATCTCTGAAATGAAGAAGGCAGCAAGAGAGGAGAGAGAGATTTTCTTTAGTTACCTGGGCAAGAATAAAAAAGAGAAAGGGAAAAGAGAAGAGGTAAAATATAAATTCTATCGGAAAAACAAATTCTATTTTCTGTAAAAATAGAAATTGCTATAAATTTCTACAAATATGGAAATCTACTTTAAAAATAGAAATTCTATCAGAGAAATAGGTTTTCAGGGATGGAAGAAACCTTAGAGACAATATAATACATCTTCATTTTAGAGATGAGGAAACTGAAGCACAGAAATTGGCCAAAGTTAATCAGCTTGACTCCAATTCAGTGCAAAGGAAGCATCTAGGATTGATTGGTTCAGTCTCATGTCTTCTCCCCTATGGTTCCTCTAAGGGATGAGTATTGAAAA
This sequence comes from Petaurus breviceps papuanus, assembly GCF_028583685.1. NCBI lineage: Eukaryota > Metazoa > Chordata > Mammalia > Diprotodontia > Petauridae > Petaurus > Petaurus breviceps. The sequence goes on along the minus strand of NW_027185797.1, from coordinate 31,972,113 downwards.
GTAGTATGGCCCAGAGAAAGAGGGCTAGAGAATCAAGGAAGACAATGGAAAAGTGGAGTCTCGGGTGCTTGGAATCATGGGATCCTAGATCAAATCTGTCTTGCCACTTGCTTCCTTTGTGATTTGGAGCAAGTTGCTAAGCCTAGATAGACCTCATCTGTAAAATACAGAAAAATTACAGATTTCCTCATCTGTGAAATAGCCTTTGAGGTCCTTCCCAGCTTTAAATCTATGGGCCTGGGATCCCATTATTTCTGAGATTGCCTGAAGAAGTAAAAGACCAACGTTGGCGGGCAGCACCAAGTGATCCCCCCAGCAAGCAAAGAAAGGAGGAGACAGTGGAGATGGCGGTGCTGGGTTATCCAGCTTCACACACCAGCCACAAGGTGGCAGTGTGAGCCCACAACAGCTTGGTTGCTTTGGGACGGGGGAATTGGGGATGGAGCGGGATGGGAGGAAGTCCTGATCATAGGCATGGAATGTTGACAAGCAAGAGGGCCCAGGGCGTGTCTGTACTGTGCTCTGTGGACAGTCGTTGGCAGGAAAGCTCCGGGCCCAGCTGGGGAGAGGCTGTGGGCGCCAGCTCGAGGACTCGGCCAGAGCAGCCCTGCCCTGACATCCTGTATTGAAGGGCTAGAGGCTCATTCCTGTTGCCTCCTGGAGACGCTTCCCCTGCTCCATCCCCTTAATCTCCCTGTAGCAGCATCCAAATCCCTATCAGGGACACCAAGAATGAGGTTAATTAGTTCGTTAAGCAAGGGAGCCAGAGTCCAGAAGGTGACTGGGAAAAACAATTGTTTCTGGAGGGAAACAAGCCTCTGGAAAAGTTGCATTTTTATTAAAGGAGATACTGGACAACTCTTTTTTCTCCCTGGGTCTCAGTTTCCTCATCTGTAATGTGAAGGGCTTGGACACTCGAAGTTAAGCTCTCCAGTGTCCCTACCAGTCTTCAATCTCTTTTCTCATCGTTGGTGGTAGCATACTTTCTTCATGGTAATTTTAGTCACTAAACCACTTACTATCCTATGAATAAAAGCCATATCAAGCCCATCTGACCTCTTCTCTTACAAAATTAACTCTTTAGTCTTTGCCTTCTGCCTAGTGAGCTGAACTTGAACCCTTATGCCAGCAGTGAGAAATCAAAATTGAGAACCATGAATTTAGGTTTTGAAGGTTATAAGATTGAGAGGTGGTAGGGACCTCAAAGGCCATCTAGTTCAATCCTCTCATTTTGCAGATGAAAAAACCAACGCCTAAGGACCCAAGGTGGCTTACCCATGGTTGCACAGGTACCGTAATGTCAGAGGTGGGATTTGAACCCAGTCCTCAGCCTGCAGGTTCAATCTTCTCTTGCTTACAGAGGAGTTTCCCTGGGGTCACCCTTCCTCATCACCCTGCCCTGATCTCATTAAAGCCTCCCACCTTGCCTGGCTGAGGGTCTCAACCAGGCAGCCCCTCCCACTTCACATTCATTCCTTTCTCCTTGGGGGGAATGATCCAGGGGAGTGAGAGATGAATGTCAGGAAGTGCCCCTTGGTCCCGGATCAGACACACCAGGGAAGCATGGCATCCTGGGAAATGACATGGGTTTGAAGTCAGAGTCATTGAACTGGCATCTATTAAGTGTTCACCACGTGCCAAGCATTGTGTTTGGACCTAGGTTCCAATCCTGCCCTTACCTCTTGTTCCCTGTGTTATATTGGCTATCCATCTCTATGACCCTCAGTTTCTCCATCTGCAAATTGAGGGGGTGAGGCTGGAGGACTTCTGAGGTCCCCTCACCCTCTACGTTCCTGGTCTATGCTGATTGCCAAGGTGTGGATGGCCATTAAGTAGAGGGGATTTCTGGACCAGTAGATGCCTGGGATCTCTCAGCTTTAAAGCTATGATATTATGGTCTATGGAGCAAACTTTAGAAGGAAATTAAAAGGCTTCTTAACTCTACACACAAACACTACCTTCCCCTGCTCAAGCCATGCACCCCATTCCCCCGAAGCTGTTCTGGACAAAGGACATAGATCTTTCTAGGTCGCCAGGGCCTTCCTCAACTTCTCTGAGCAGAGCTGGGAGCAAACCCTGGACCTCGGGAAGAAGCATACCAAGACACAGCCAACTGCAGATGCCTTTTTTGGCTCCACGAATAAAATGAGTGCCAGAGCAGAGGAGGCCAAGGAGAGCAGAGATTTGCAGACTTTCCCAGCGCCTGGGACATGACAAGGGGAAGGGGCCTCCACCCCACCCACTCCCAGCAGCTAGGAGCAGCTCGTGGAAGGAATGGCACTGCCTTGCATGGCACACCAGAGATGGCGTGTCTGTCCTGGTTTTTAAATAAAAATGTCATCGAATGATGAAAGTGGTTTAGTAGAAAAACCTCCGAGGGACCAGCCCCTGGCAAAGAGAAGACCATAGTTCTGAAGGGACTGGTTGAAGCCATACGCTGTGTGCCCAACCAGGCTCCATGTGCAGTATGGCGTTCCATTCTGGGTGCCCCATTTTCAGAAGGACATCATTAAGCCAGAAAGGGTCCACATGAGGGGAACCAGGATGATAAGAGATCTTGAGTTTCATACTGTAGAGAGACGGGTGGAAGGAGCTGGGGAGATTTCATCTGGATGGTAGGAGATTCAAGAAGGACAAGATGGCTGTCCATACAGAGCCGAAGGACCACCATGAGGAAGAGATTGATTACACTTGGCCCCAAAGGGCACAACCAGGGATCTTGGGAGAAAACTACAGGAAGGCGAATCTAGCCTGGATGACTAGGGCACTAGAGTCATGAGCCCATAGTGGGTCCAGTGGGCTCTCCCATAGTGGAGGCCTTCAGCCAAAGGCTTGGGTGACCACTTGGCTGGTGGCTGGAGAAGGGATTCTCTTTCAGGCAGACTAGCTGGCCCTTGGGGTCCCTTCCATCTCTGAGATTTGGGGATTCTGTACCCCAAGAAGGGGCTTTGGCTTTTGATTGGCCAAATTGGCTTCAGTTTCTTTTCTCTAGAATAAGAAGAGGCAGTGTGATTTGGGGGCATCTCTTAGATACAGTGGCCTGGCATTGTGTAACCCATGTTGCCCTCCAGAGGGCTAGGGGCAATGGGCAGTGACTGTCTTGTTACACCAACCTCAGTCCCATAATAAAATCCCCCTCACCCCACCTCACCCCCACACAAGGGCCAAAGAGGGAAACTGCCGAATGTGTGACTAATGGAGATTGGCCCACAGTATTATGTGGTTGTTGTGTTTTTTTAATCAATGATTTTCTCTCTCTCCTCCCCACATGGTACTACTATGAAAATCAAGAGAGAGGGAGAGCAGTGTCCCTCCCACAGGCCACCACTGAGAATCCACCCCCCCACCCCCCAGGTAGAACAGCTTGGGACAGTGACTTGAGAAGAACTTTTCCAAGCCTGCCTCTGCCCCTTGCTGGCTGTGTGACCCTGGACAAGTCCCCTAACCTGTCACTGCCCCCAAGCCCCTCTCTAAGATCATGGATGGCAGAAGAGTGTCTGGTCTGCACTGAGAAGGTGTTTCCTTCTCACTAGGGAGCTCTCTATACCAAGTAGATCATAGGCTTGGAACCCCAAAACACTTTCCATGACCAACACACACCCTACAACTGAATCCCAAGCTGTGTGAAGGAAAAAGTCCGAGAGTCAGAAAACCTGGCTTCTCTGGCCAGTGTGTGACCTTGGATGAATAACATTTGTAAAATGAGGGCTAGGTCTCTCTGGTTCCTTCCATGCTAGCCAAAAGTTGATATGATCTGGGACTAGAAGAGCCCTCAGCTGCATGAAGGGGAAACCCTTCATTTTACAGATAAGGAAACTGAGGCCCACAGAGAGGAAGTGACCCCAAGACCAGGTCACACGTCTGAGATTTGAACCCAGTCCCTCTGATGGAGGGCACCTCCCACTGCCCCACTGGGCAGACAACTAAATGAGTCATAGACTCATTGACTCTAAATATAGAATTAGGTCCTGCTGAAATTCTTATTACGCCAAAAAAAAAAAAAAAGAAAGAAAGAAAGAAATTAGGGACCTCCTGGCCAGTCGCAAATAGTTGTAGCTGTCATTTCTAGAATATTTTAACCACAGTGACCCTGGGAGGAAGGCAGGGTAAACATCTTTGTCCATCCCCATTTTACAGACAAGGAAACTGAGGCATAGCAGTCAAGTCCTTTGCCTGGGGTACACATCTGGGACATATCAGGGACAGTCATTAAGCCCAGGCCTTCTGTTTCCAGAGCCAGGTCATTCAATATGATATCCCAGGACCCCTCCCACATAGGTGCTGCAAGACCTCAATCAGGTAAGGGGAACTTGTGTCATGCACCCAAGGGGAAGACAGATAGCATGAGGAGGTCCCAGAATCGAATTCTGATTCTTTCTGCAGGTCACTCCCAGCAGTGACCCACAGTCCATTGCCAACCTCTCTCCTGCCCACCACTCACCATAAACCACCACTCCTGACATTCCAGGGGGCAGAATGTTGGTTTTATTTTACTCTCTCTGGTAGATAAGTGTTGAGGAAAGGCCATGGGCTGGCCACCTTTGGACACTCGTTCATGAAGGCCAAACTAAGCTCCTTGGGGGAGCTCCGGTCCATTTAGATGTCATTAAAAACCCTTTACTTTTACTTAGCAGTAAACACTCTTTTTAGTACTGAAAAGCCAGAGCAAGGTGGTGATTCTTTACCATTTGGAGAGCCAGTGCGGGGAAAGTGCCTGACCTGATATGAAGAGAGACCTGGATTTCAATCCTGTCTCTGACATTGTGGTTGTGTGACCTTGACCAAGTCATGTAACCACCTTGGACCTCAGTTTCCTCATCTGTAAATGAGGGGGTTGGACCAGATGGGATCTGAAGTCCCTTCCAGCTCTAGACCTCTCCGAGCCTCCTATTCACTTGCCTTTAAAGTCAGACTAGAATGACCTGTAATACCTGCCTTCCTGGGTTGTCATAAGACCCAAATGAGGCCAAGGAGATAAAGTTCCTTTGACAAGTCATCTGACGACGCTCTCTAAAGGTCGGCTCCTCTTGTCTCTGGCTCAGGTCCAAGGAGCCTGAACTTGAACTGGTTTGGGGTTTTATGAGAAAGATCTTTCTGGTTCGCGCTTTTCCAATCTTTCAGAAACCCTCCTGCCTCCAGC
>NW_027185797.1:31941624-31966873 GCF_028583685.1 Petaurus breviceps papuanus | reverse complement strand
CTCATCTTTTGGGGTTTTTTAATTGTTGTTTTTCATGGCAAATCTCCAGAACAGCTCAGACAAGTCTGGACGAGTCCTGCTGCCTGGAGTCGGATGGAGATTGCAGGCTGGGCATTTCCCACTGCCTCATGACGCTGGCTCTGACTGGACTTTAACGAGCCCAGAAGGAAAAGACCCCTGTGATTTCACCACCATCAAAGAGAGTACAGAGTGCTCTAGATTAGGGGAGATGTTTCCTGGATATGACCAGAAGCCAGTCACTTTCCTCTTGGGTCTCAGTTTCCTCACTGGTAAAATTAGGAGTCAGATGCCTGCCCTGGGGAACTCACAGGGTTATAATCTCCCTCGACCCTGGCCCTCCCCTGCTCAGTAAGTTACCACCTCTCAGAGTTACTCAAAACTCCTCTATGTGACCTTAAAAACCTTCTCAACCCCCCCCCCCCCCCCCCCCGCCAGCTTTCCAGCCTTTTTATATATATACCTTTCCTGCTCCCACTGGGACCATAGTCCAACTGGTCTTCCTGACTCTTTATGCACCATTTTGTTTCCCATCCAAGCTAGGAATGCATTTCTTCCTCACCTTTGCCTCTTAGAACCCTTCTTCCTCTAGAGACCCAGCCCTTCCAGATCCCTCCTTCTCCATGTGACCCTTCCCCAAATAATCCCTTTGTATCTATGTATCTATACACACGCTGTCATGGCATCCTGGGTTCCTCACTCTCACTCACTCCATATGGCCCATCCATTGTTGTGTCTCTCTCTACAGTATCTCTCCCATACAGCCCCTTCTCTCCACGCACACAGCCTGTCCCTGGTCCAGACCCCCATCACTGTTCAGCAGGACTATGGCCGTAGCTGCTCTCCCTGCCTCAAGGCTCTCCAGACCATACATACTCAGCTGCCAAAGTGTGGACCTGGCCACGCTCTCTGAAGGAAACTTTGCTCATCTCCACTGCTTGGCACAGTGCCCAGGACATAGTAGGTGCTGAATATTTGACTGTCTCTCCTAATAGAATGTAAGTTCTATGAGGGTAGAGGTCACTTTACTCTTCAGTCATAGTACTTAGCATTTGGTAGAGCCTTAATAGACTCTTGTTGATTTATGGGGAGGAAGTGTGGTTGGTGGAAAGAATATTAATTCTGGAGTATGAGTATCTCAGTCCTGCTACTTAGAACCTCTTTGACCTTGGGCCTCAGTTTCCTCATCTGTAAGAGAAGGGGGTGATGGGTTTGGATGGCCACTGGTCCCTTCCAGTTCCTGCCATGGGTTATCTCTCTCAATGACAGCCATCCCTCACTGCCATCTGAGAACCTCTAATGGCCCCTCCAGGTTTGCATCCAGAAACATGCACCTGTGGTTTATGTAGAGTTCTTAGTGGCCTGATGGAAGGCCAGCTCAAAATGTCACATCCAGCAGTGCTGGTGGACTTCTGAATGAGAGAAATCTGTCAACAGGAAACATATGATGAGAAGCTTTCCCACAGTGAGGTGAGGGTGGGAAAAACACTGTGGATCGGTGGGGCAGGCCCTGGGGGATGCACGGAAGCCCCCCCCTCTTAAAATGAACATCCAAACTATGCCCTCTGACCACTTCAATGGGTTAAAAAAAGCCAACCACAAAGCTAAGTTTGGTCTCCTCACACAAATGTTTTTAAGCAATAACAAGTCTTCTATATTCCAGGCTTGGAATCTGAGAGACAGAAATTAGAAACAAATGTGTTGAGTGACTAAGGGAATCATTTCAACATTTTTGGAAACACACATACATTTTCCTATTTCATTTTGCAAATAAGAAAGCAACAGAGAGGGAACAACGTTATATGTGGACATTGGTCATCATACCAGAAAATGTTCTTTGCTCATTTAGGGATGGGGTTCTAGAGCTCACTGGAGCATGCAGTGGAGTTCCAATGATAAGCCTAGAGCTGGAGCTTTTCATATCTCCACTATGGATAGGGACCCTGACTCTTCCAGGGTCAACCTAAAAAAAATCTATTTGGAGCAAGCTTTGCAGGCAGGGAGGGAGGGAGGAATGGTATTATTTAGCTGTGAGTACATTCTGAGGCATTCTGCCATTGACCTTCTGAACATGATACAGCTCTGGGGCTTAACTGTAATGTGAACAATCAAAGTCCCCCTTGTGCCAAATGATGTGAGTGGCTCTGACATTTCCTGGGCTTCAATGGGAGGGTCTCTGAGCACACTGTCAAGGTGGCCCTTCAGGATCTGCAAGTGGGCTGAAAATGGACCTCTCTGAGCCAGGAACAAGTTCTGGAGGGTCAGGACCCACATGCAACTTTTGTTGAGCAGGCATTTTATCTCATGTTCTGTTGATCTCATTGGCAAGAGCCTTTCTGGTATGGACAGTATCGGAAGCCTTTCTGTTGATTTCTAAGACATGTGCTGATGCAACCTCACTGGAGAAGCTGGTCCTGGACTGTTATGAATGTCCCAATTGGCTCAGTCACTAGAAGTTGTTGGAGAGTTTCATCATGAACACCACATACAAGACAATTCCACAGAATGCCATCTAAGAAATCCCCCAAATTGCACTGTTGAGACAGATGGCCCCATGCTCATTTATAAACAGCAATGCCCTCACCAGTCTGGTGATTCCACTTATGAAATGTACATTTATGATGGGGACAAGTGTGCTTCTGATAAGCCCATAGACTCATTGAAGAAATAGGTGAAGTAGAGAAAGTGAGGGGTCTCATTCTGATTATGGCTGGGTCCCACAGATATAATTCACTCAATAAGAACCTAGTACATGCACGGCTCTGGAAATTCAAACACACAAATGGAACAGTTCTATCCCTCAAGGACTTTATATTATATTGGAAGAATGCATACGTGAGGAGCACAGCATAATTCTATTTGGGATGCCTTGTTTTCTGTACTGGCCTTTGAAGGATGGGTAGGATTTTGACAAGTAGGAATAAGAAAAGGAATCCCAAAGAGAGAGAACTTTGCTAGCAAAAGAACAAAGGCAGCCATCTGAGGTGTGGTATATAGTATAGTCTGTCAAGCACATGGTATATGAAGGGCAGGAAGAGGAGCCGAGCTTTAGGACAGGAATTGGATACTGTGGGGCCCTGAGTGATGGACTAAGAAGCTTGTACTTTATTCAGTAGGCGCTGGGAAGACGATGATACCCTTCAAGTAGGCTTTTCAGCAGGGTGTTTTCTCTGGAGATGATTCTGGTAGCATGCAGGAGAGACTGGAGGAAGGCAGAGAAATTAAGAGGCAGAGAGGCCAATTAGGTAGAAAGGATGAATTAAAGGGGCACTGCAGAGGAAGCCCCCATTGGACTTGGCCACTGATTGGATGTGAAGGACAGGGGAATGGATGGAGTCAAAGATAACCCAGTTTGGAGCCTGGGTAACTGGGAGAAAGGGAATATCGTCCAAAGAAATGGGGAAGTCAAGAGGTATTTGGAGGAGGGATGATCAGTTTCATTTTCAATAGATTTTTTCCTCTTTATCTTTAGTTTTTATATTATCTAAATTTCCTCCCATATCCTAGATCCTACCCGCTCCCTACTGCCCTAGAGTCATGCCTTATAACAAAGAACTTTTCAAAATAAAGAAATAAATAAAAATAGATAAGAAATATTTCAGTGAAACCAATGAGAACCTTAAAAAAGCAGGCTCCATGGAAAGAGAGCTGGATTGGGAGCCCCAATCCAGGCTAAAACGTGTCTCTGCTGCTTCCATACCTGTGTGACGTTGAGCAGGTCCATCCCTGGGACTTGGGGCTTAGCAGTAAAATGAGGGAGTTGAGCTAGGTGCTCACTGGCATGCCTTCTAGCTCCAATCTGTGATCCCACCTGGACTATTCATCTCTTTTTACCTATAGAAAATTCACTTTTTTTAAGGAGGAGAAAAAGACCACTCCCACTAGCCTCTGTAAGACAAGAGGAAGTAAGGAAGCCATCAGCACAATATGAAGGGAAATAGAATCTCATTTTCCTCCTACAGTCCTCTAAAGAATTGGCTCTAACGGGCTCCCATAAGCTGGGTTTTGCCACTTGCTGCTTGTGTGATCTTGGACTAGTGGTTTCATCTCTCCGAACCTCAGTTCCTCATCTGTAACATAAGGGGATGGGCCTGGATGGCTTCTGAAATCCATTCCCATTCTGTACCTATGTTCCTCTGAGCTCTCGGTGAAGACTGATCTCCATTGACTTCCAAACAAAGACATCTCATTTCCTTCTCTTCCTCTCCCTCCCCCTTCCCACCTCCTCTTTTCTCCCCTCCTTCTCCTATCTCCTCTCTGTTCTTCCATCCCCTACCTTCCCTGATATTTCCCCACTCCCATCTCTTTTCTTCTTCTCTCCCTGAAAGCAGATTAAATGGAGGCACAAAATGCATATTACCCAGAGTCCGCAGGAAAATGGCCCATGACAGAATTAGCCATAATTATGCTAAGAACTGTGGAAATCCCCAGACACTGGTTACTCCAGTTCCTGTAACATAACTCCACTAAAGAACAAAAAAATACCAACCCGATAGTATTCGGATGAATTCCATGCATTTCTTCGAGCAGATTCATAGCAATAAGTCTCTAGGCAGAGACACATCATTAGATGGGGCCTCACTAGCACCAACTAAATGGCAGATGTTCCTCAAACACAATCACCCCTCATCCAGGGATCTTTGCAAGTTGGTGCGGTTGAGGTCGGAGCCAATGGAAGAGCTTACTAAGGGAGCGCCAGAGAGAATGAGGGTGCTCTGACCAGTCTGCTTCTCCTCAGAGAATGCTGTAGGGCTCTGAAGTGTGGGCTGAGAAGCTTCTATTTTATTCAGTAGGTGCTGGGAAGACTCAGGGTGAATGGCCAGTGAGGAAGGACGCAGCTGACACTTCTATGGGAAATGTGGGAGACACTGTTTCTATGCAAACACGAGGTGAATCCCAAAGGTGTGCAGATGAAGAGGATGGTGAGGTGTGACCAGGAGCTTGGCCTCAGGAGGTGTGAGTGGTGGCCGGGCAGGCCAATGAGCATACCTGGGACTGGGCTGCACATGGTGGGTAACAGTGATGAGGGAAGCTGCCTGGCCCTTCACTTCAGTCTTGTCTCACAGGCTTGAGAAGCATCAGGTATGGAAGGGTCAGACTTAGGGGCAGAGAGACTGGAATTCAAATACCGTCTCTTACCACCTTGTGACCACCAAAAAAGTCACTCAGCCACCCTGAGTCTCAGTTCCCACATCTATAAAATGGGATGATAGTAATATCCAGGGGTACCAGTGCTATCCTGAGATTGGCATAATGCATGTGAATGACATGTTTTGCATCTCTCAAAGAGCTATTGTGTTTATTATTATGGTTGCTAAGTAACAGTGCTAGAACTCCAAAACAGGCTAGCATTATGGCCTTGATGCTTCTCTAACACACCCATGGCCTGGGGAGTGGGCTGAGGAGGTCTTTTTTTTTTCTTTTTGGAGGGGGGGAGTAGTAGTTGGGGTGAAGTGACTTGCCCAAGGTCACATGGCTAGTTTTTGTGTTAAGTGTCTGAGGTCACATTTGAACTCAGGTCCTCTTGACTCCAGAGCCAGTGCTCTATTCACTGTGCCCCAAGGAGGTCTTTTCAAGGAGCTACTTGACAAGTTTATTTCCCAAATGGTTTCCCATTGGATTTTGTTGTGGGAAAAACCCCAAAAGAAAGCATGCCTATCCTGAATTTTGTGTTGGTCACACTCTCTCTTCCTACTGTCACTTTCCGGGGCAGGCTTTGTCCTGCCAAAGGTCACACTGTCTTTCTATTTGACTTGATGATGAGACTCAGCAGGAACACCCAGCAATTTAGAAACTGATGAAATCAGGTGCCCAGAACTTTGATTTTATTTCCCAGAAAACTTGTGCTTTGAAATTTTCCCTTAACCCTTTCAGATCCTGAAAGGTTCTATGTCCCCTTAGTAAGTGATTCTGTGCATAATTCCTTCATCTGCCCCATACAAAATGGAGCAAGGTTTGGTTTGGGGTTCTGCTTTTTGATTTTCTGTTTTGTCTTTCAAGGAACTATTTTCTCTGAATCACAACCATCACTGCAATGCGCAGGAAAGAAGAGAGATCAGCATCATGCATAACTGATTCAGACTCAAGACACATGGGAAGAAAGCTCCACATCCACTCGCAGCAACTGCACCCCCCAAATTGGGCTCTCAGTCTGAACCCCAGAGATGACTTGGGATCTAGGATGCACCTTCCCCACAGAGACAGCGTCCTGCCCAGCCAAATTCCAAGGCTCTCCTAAAGAAGCCTCCTTAGCCCAACACTCTTGTCTACTTCGAGCCCTTCCCGAGTGGGCACAGACCTTCCAGTGTGCCCCATTTTCAGAATGCACAGCCTCCTCCCCCTTTCTAGGAACGTCCTTCAAGGCTCAGCTAATGTGCCATCTCCACTACAGGCAGATCCTGCTCTCCTCCAGTTACTTGTGCCCTCACTCTACCCTGAAATTAGCTTTATATTTTTAAAAATATATTTTGCATTTACTTACCCATGCAATACACTTCCTCCTGGTAGAATGTAAGTTCTTTAAAGTCAAGGACAATGTGGATTTTGGGCTTTGTACCCCACTGTCTAGCATACTGGTGATTTATTAACATGTGTTGAATGAATGAACGATACAGCTGACACATGTACCGAGGGTTCCATTGTAAAATCTGGGTTCTGTAAGCAAGGCACCATGTGACAGAGGAAGAAGGAAGCAGAGCTTCCTTCCCCTTTCCTGGGTACAGGGCTAGCCCTCGGCAAGATTTTGAAATAAGTTAAATGTGTCTTTGGCATGGTCCCATCTCCTTTTTATGTATTATGGAGAAAGCAGGAAGTACTTGAGAGGAAAGAGCTGTGCGGCATGTGGCGGGAAAGGTATTCCAGTCAGTCAGAAGCTTTGGGTTCCAAGCACTAAGTGGATCTGTGACCAAGGACAGAGCACTTTCCCTCTCTGGGTCTCACTTTTCTCCTCTATAAAATCCAGTGGGTGGGAACATCTCCACTGTTTGTCACGCTTACAAGTATCTAGAGGATACATCACGTGAGGGGCTATGCAAGGAACTGGGGGGGGAGGGTTAGTCTGGAGAGGAGAAGACAAGGAAAGGCGATGACCTGGAAGACGGACCCAGGAGTGATGAGTGATCATACTAGTCACTAATAATAATGGCAGTTAGAGAGGAAGAGATGAAATGAAGGAAAACTGCCCTCAAATTAGAGCTCTCCTTTCACTGGAGGAGTCTTCAAGTGACTTGGTGTAGAGGGGTTTCTAGGGTCCCTCCAACTCAGATTCTGGGACTGCTTCTGGTGCTTTTCTCCCCCAGTCTCTTGAGGGCTATCCTTACTCCCCTCACTGCTGTACCCCACCCAGGCCTGTCTTCTCCCCCAATCACAGCTCCCAAACCTTCAAGCACCTGGCTTCATCTAGGTGCCAGAGGAGAGCAAGCTGATGTGGCTAATTTTCATTAATGTGTGAATGACTGATCACTCTTTAACCCTCCCAGAAGTATTGGGGACTTTTAAGGAGGATGGTTGTTAACTCAGATGAATTTCTAGTAGGTAGAATTTCTGAGCAATCTAAGAAAGTGAAGTGAAAACCTTTTAGGCAGTGTGAGAGAAGATATTTTTGGACAGAGGGTCAACTACCCTGTCATGAGACTGAGGACTCTGCCCTAGACTTGGTTCCCGAAATCATTCCTGTATTTTTTCATTTCCAGTTCAATCCTTTCTCCATTTCCTCCCATATTTCAACAGATCACCTAAAAGCTACACTTTTTACAAGGGTCCCATAGCAGTGGACAATTGGAGAGCCTAGGCTGGCAGTGTAAATTCTGTCCAGTGGAGAAGGGCGATGGGGATGAGAGCAGCCATTCAGTGTACCTATGGTTCATGTATAAGTCAGATTGTATAAACTGACAACGCCTGTGTATCCCCCCCCCTTGTTTTGGGTTTTAATTTGGCACCTGAGGTTGTGGGAAAGTAGCTCTGCCGGAGATGACATCCAGCTGTGTCCTTCTAAAAGCCAAGCTCTGAGAATGTCTCCCTAGAAAGCAGACCTTCTGATGTTTCCTTGGAGAGACACTCCCTTACCCTGTTTCCAGAGAAGGATGTGCTTTGTTTTCCTCGGTTAATCTGAGGGACAAGAGAAAATCGTGAGATTTCCAGCCTCAAGAATGGGATGTTAAGGCCCCTCTGCCATCATCTCTAGCCATCTTTGCCCATCTGTCTTTGCTAGAGAAGGTGGGTGGTGGGTTATTGCTTTGTTTTTGTCTTATTTGGTTTATTGGGGGAGGGAGAATTATGTCTCATATGGCTTTTGCAAACAATGAGCTTTTCCCCCTTGTTGACACAGGGGAATCTGGTTCTTTCAGTCTCATGATGCAAATTGAAATGGTGACAACCTTCTGTTGGGCTGAACTAGACCAGACAACATGTTTGTTTATTTATTCCTGTGGTCAGATTCCAATCAGAAGCCCCTCTCCTTGGATAGGTAGTCTTGGACAGATGTGGGCTCTCATGTCAAATGATTAGAAAAACCTGGTACCCCAAAGGAGGAATTCAATGAAGAGGGAGTTGGTCCCACCATTAGCTGGTTAGTACTATTAGACATGAAGGGCAACCTCTTACAGAAGGTACTTTGCCACTTGGGATTCCAGGTCTGACTCACAGGCCAGTCTGGTGGGACCATTCCTCATGGACAGATCAGAGAATACTAGAAAGGATTTCCTATTCAAAGACTCTCCAGTATGGAAAGAAGATAATGGTATTGCAGATGGGAAGGGACACCCCTGCTTTGACTTCTCTATCTGTTTTCAAGTGAAAACAGAAGCTAAGATGGGAGTGACCCTGACTCTTAAGCCAGAAGGGGTATATAGGGGACCTGTCCCCAGCTGCCTCTTTTTTCAGGAGGTCCAGGGAGGAGTGGTTTTTGCCAAGATCATACAGCTCATGAGGAGGCAGTGTGGTCCAGTGGAAAGAGCCCTGGATGGTCAACCCCACCTCTAATGCTTTCTTCCCTGTGTCTCAGTGGCTTCATCAGTAAAATGACTATACTGGACTGCCTGAATTGAGAATCAGAGCTAGAAGCTCTGGGTTTATGGTCATATGCTTTCCAGTAGGGCAGTTAGGTGGTGCCTCATCTTCCTGAGTTCAAATCTGGCTTTAGACACTTTCTAGCTGTGTGACCCTGGGCAAGTCACCTCACCTTTGCCTCAGTTTCCTCATCTGTAAAACGAGTTAGAGAAAGAAATGGCAAACTACCCCAGTATTTCTGCAAAAAAAAAAAAAAAGGAAAAAGAAAAACCCAAATGGGTCACAAAGAGTCAGACATGATTGTAATGGCTGAACAGCTTCAACAAAACTTCCCAGTAGCAGCAGCAGAACCAGAACCCAGCTCCTCTGCACTCCAGTCACATGTTCTTGACTCTGTCCCACACTAAACAACCAATGAAAGCTTGAAAAGCACACGCAGGACATGCACATGGCAGCCCGAAGGGCAGCAGAGGGCACTGCCCTCACTCAGGGCGGGTGCCCCCACCCCGGCCGCTGCACTCAGCTCCTGCAGCCCAGACTGGCTGAGCTGGCAGCCTGCAGCTTCCCCGGATGTCGCCCTACCTTTTCGAAGTTCCTGATTCATACGGTTCTGTTTAGGTCACAGCTGTAGAGCTCCAGTCAGATATCCTGCCCGGGGCAGCCGTGTCAGGAGTTGGCTCCCTCTGCAGAGAAACCCTTCCAGGATTCCCCCCGAAAATGTTCCATTCAGCAACATTTTCTGTGCCTCATGAAGGCGGTGAAGTCAGTGCCTTCAGACACTGGGTGACTGAGTCACAGGTGTGCCTTCATCAGACACTGTTGTGAAAGGCTTCTGAGGCTTGGGACAAGTCGCCTCTAACTGGCACCGAGAAAGTCTGGCCTGGAAGGTGGAAGGTGAGGGCATGTGGGGCCCTCCCACAGCTGGGCCCCCCCCCCAGGCCTCCAGTTCCAGGTTCTAGAGGCCTTTCTCTGGGCTTTTCTATCACAGGAGTCATGCCTGCAGCGCTGACCTGGAACCCTCCCTATTGCCTTAAGGATGAAGAGCCAAGTCCCCTTCTGGGCATTTGAAGCCATCGCCATTCTCAGAACAATGGCTTTCCTTAGGTTCTGGGCACATCTCATTCAGTCTCCCACCTCCATGCTCTACATGTACCCAGAATCCTCTCAGCCTTCAGGTCAAGGGCCACACGTCTCCTACACAAGGCTGTCTTCACTCTCTCAGCTGGCTGTGTTCTTCTGACCCTCACATGACTTTACTCTGGGGGTATACATGTTGTCCTTTGTATCCCCCCTCCCATCACCCCTATTTAAACCAAGCAATCCATACACATTCACTGAACCAGACACTGATATGACATTAGCTAAGTTTTTGTCTTTGAATGTCCAAAGTGACTTGTCAAAGTACCAACCGTCAAATACCGAGTTCAGAGGTAAAGCCCTGGGCTCCATTTCTTTGTGACTGCCTTCACCCCTCACTCATTCGGAGGTTTCTGTGAACCCCACAGGGGCCAGCATGCAAACACACACACACACTCATGTCCTACAACTCAGGGTCCAGGAGCACCCTGAAGGATGAAAGTGAGGACAGGAGGGAGACTGGCAGTCTGTATCTAATTTTTTTATATGATTACACAGGTGTTAAACTTCTGCTTTGTCCCTTATAGAGCAAAATGAAATTATATTAAGGAGAAAATGCATTAATGTTTCCTTAGGACAAATCACAGAATCTCGTTTTTAAAAGTGGTCCCAAACGTCCCAGGGCTGTGATTGCCTCTGGGTTTATCCAGGACGACATCTTTATGTGTTTTAAAAGAAAGTAACTTTATTTTCTGAGACCATCTCTGAGCTTAACTGGGAATAAGAAATGGCCCATATTTCTAGACTACTCCTGCTGCACTTCCTGTCCATCTGCCCTGACCTTGGGGAGGCTGCTTCTGAGATTGCTACTAGATCATACCACCCCTGTGACATAGAGACCAGTGAGTGACCAAGCAGATTAACTCTTCTCTGGCTGTTGACTGAAGGCTCCATCCCCATTCAGCACTTGGTCTTAGTGACCAAGCCCTTTGCCCAGCTCTCAAAAATGAGCAGGCCAGGGAAAGAGAAGGCTAACCCTGGCATGGCAATAGAACTCTAGATCCAATGCAGTTGGACAAGCGTCTATGAAACCCCTACTGCACCCCAGACTCCGGCCCACAAGGGTGACGAAACACGAGAAGGGTAAGACGGAGTCGTGGTTAGCCTACACCGTCTGAATCCCGTGCTTCAGGGCCCTGGGGTGGGCTTCATCTGGGTGTTGCTTTCCTAGCATTCATCAATTGGCACATGGTAAATAATGAAAGCTCTTTCCATTCAGTTATTGGGGATATCAGAGGTACTCAACCATCCTGTATAGATTTCAACCCTTTCCACTTGAGTAGACAGACCATCTTTGTGAATTTCTGTGGCTAAAAATCATCTCCCTGAGGCCAATCCAGGCGTGACCCTCCCTGAATCACAAGGGAGGAATGGACCTCAGGGCCACCCAGCCCACCCTCTACCTGAGCTGGGATCCCTGGCCTTTACAATATCCCCAACACAAGGTCCTCCAGAGGTCCAGGGAGGGGAAACCCCCCACCTCCAGAGGCAGGCCACTCTATTTGGGGCCAGCTTGAAGTTTGCTGACACCCAGCAGCCCCTGGATCTGACCTCTGAGACCAAACAGAGAAAACCTCACCCCTCTTCCCCATGAAGCCCTTTGAATATGTGAACATAGCATGGACGGACAGTCCTCAGATGTATACTCAGTCCTGGGGCCATACTTGGGGCCTTTGGAGCCCTGAAGATCCTGGCAGACCTTGGGCAGACCTAGTGAAAGGACCCCCATAGGCGGACTTTTGTGGAGGGCTCAGGAGTAAGAGGAGGGGGCACAGGGAAAGGGAAAGTTAGCCCTGGCTGTGCCTTGGGCTGGTCCCAACAAAGGAGTGGAGCAGTTCAGCTCAGAACTAGAACCCAGCCCTCCAGCCTCATTCTCAACCTACTCCCCTGCCCTGCCTGGGGCCCCTTCATCCACCTCAGGCTGAACCCAGACTCTTGGCGCCCCTGAAATGTCCAAAGGCCTAGAGACTGTCCAGATGTCACACATCTGCATAAAGATGATGGATGCTTTTCAGAATGTTATCCCATGAAGAGTGAGTTCTTAAGAAAGGATGATATCATATGTCATTGGGATGGAATTCTTTGCAGTAAACACAGAGCAAGCCAACAAAATGTACTGAAATCCCTCAGTACACACCCAGAAGGATCCTGCAGGTGTGGCCAATATCCCTGAGACAGAATGTGAGTCTCAGGTTCCCATCACGGCTGGACATTCTAGCTCCCCAAATGCCCCCAGCCAAGTCCAAAGGCTCCTCCACAGCCAGGACAAGCTTGGCATTCACTCCCATCCCACAGCAGCCCAGAGGCCGTAACCTTCCAGGTATCTCAGAGCTAAGAGAAGGCAGTTGTTATCTGTTAGCAAGCAGAGATAGGTTCTTCTTTTTGGATGTGTGGAAAGAGAAATTTCTAGTGGCAGGGAGTGCCAGCCTTTCAGGGGACTCTGGCATAGATCAGGGCAAAGGTGGGTAGTACTGGGTGCCTGACCCCTCTGACCTCAAACAGATCACAGAACACATAGCAGGGCTAAGTTTTGTCCTTCGCGTCAAACTATATTGTGGACAAGTTTCATGGGCTCCTCTCTGGAGTCCATAAGCTCACCACCCAGCTGACATGTGGGACCCGCTTGCTCAAGATGGTCAAAGACTGAGAGTTTTCACTTGTACCTGTTTTCAGACAGGGAAGGTGGAAGGCTGTGACCTTGAATTTCTTCAAAGGGAGGTTAAATCACCATTTCCTTTTTTGAAAATTGGGTTGTGAAATTAACACATGACTATACTTTTTTTTTTATACAATAGCAATATTAATGGAAACCCAAACCACCTCCCAAAATAGAGAGCATTGGTCATTCAGGTTTGAAAGAGAATGAGGAACAGCCCAGACCAAACTGAGAAATCAGAGGAGGGCACTTGGTGGAAAGAACAGTGGTTTTGGATGGGAAGAGATGATAAAATAATGGGCAGTGTGGTGATGGTGGTAATGGGGGGAGTGATGTGGGGGGGTGATGATGGTGATGGGGGTAGAGGTGATGGTGGTGGGGTGGAGAAGGAGGAGGAGAGAGAGTCAGCTTTGGAGTGATGAAGGTCAGGTGCTGTCTCTGACACACATTGGCTGGGTGACCTTGGACAAGTCTCTATATCTGAGTGACCCAGCCAACTCTCTAAGATTATAAATCACAGAGAAAGTGGTTGTTGAGTCATTCCAGTTGTGTCCGACTCTCTGTGACCCTATCTGGTGTTTTCTTGGCAAAAATACTCGAGTGAAGAGACCTGCCATTGGCGGAGAGGATTCTTTCATGAGGAGTTTCCCAACCAAACCCCAGAATGAGTGAGTCCCATCCCGCCCTAGGGTGCACGGCTGGTCTTGTGAGGCAGTTATGAGCAAAGCTGTAAGGTATCATAGATGCAGTGGGCAGTGTGGCTCAACAGAGTTCTGCCTCTAGAGTGAGATGATCTGAGTTTAAACCTGGCCTTTTATGCTTACTGCCTGTGTGACCTTGGGCAAGTTATGACACCCAGACAGCCTCTCAGGTCCCTTTCAGCGCTCCATCTGTGACCCTTCACTTCTCAAGGCTCCAGACAACTCAGATCGAGAGCTCCTCCTAGTGACTTTATGCACTGAATCAGTGCAGGGAGTTTCCACACTGGGAGTTCCCAATCCTTGTTGAATCTGTTGTCGTGGGCATGCTTCAGGCAGCTTGCGCTGTCATCAGTGACCACTGATCTCCCATCTAACTCCCACATTCTGAGTCTGTGAAACTCCAATGAAACCAGGTTTAGTCTCCAAAAAATGTGTGTGTGGTGTATCCCAACATATCACAGAGGGAGACTGGCTTTCCTCAGGCAGACACAAGGGACACGAGGTCCATGTTGCTCACTGTAAGTAACTATTTTACCCTGTTTTGGACTCCTGAGCCCAGTTGGTGTCTGTTCTGACAACTGCACACATGCATGGCTCGTGGGAAGCTCACTCCTTGGATTTTGATGAAGACGTGTGCTTGGATGGGTTGTGCTGCTGGGCTGGACGCCTATGGCAGGGACAGACATGACAGTGAGTGTTCAGAAGGCCTCGGACGACACGCCCCAAAGCTTCAGGGAATCCAGAGCAATGTCAGAGGCCTCCAAAGAGCTTTCCTGGAACATAAAGTCATCTTGTCTCTCAGTAAAACCTTCCTCCCCACTTTCCTCCAGCGCCAGTTGATAGAACCTTTGACATCCAAATAATAACAACAACAGTTACTGTCTCTATAGCACTTTAGTGGGTAGAAATTGCTTTAGAAGATTCCACTGGAGCCTTACAATAATCCCTGTGAGCTGGACACTACCCCCATTTTACAGATGAGATCACCAAGTCTGAAAGGAGTAAATCATTTGCTTAGTTACACAGCTGGTAGTTGTCAGAGGAGAGGGCTAAACCCAGATCTTTGCTGATTATAAATCCAGAGCCCTTTCTAAAATATCCTGCTTCTTGTTTAGTGCAGTCCCTTCTGTCAGGATGCCGTCACCTCGTGCTGTACAAATAATATAACAAGAACCATCAGTTGGTGTGTTGATGTCTCTAGAGTTTGGGACAGCCCACAAACTGGAGAGTGTGGGGAGGATTAGGGGGATCCTCTGTGGCTGGGATCCAAAAAGGCAGAAAGAACCATCTGGGGCCCACTGACATGATTTCTTAAGGGCCATACTAGAAACCAGAATATCTACTAAATTCTAAGCTAACACGATCTTGAGTTGCTTTACTATAAGAAGTATAGTCCAGAAGTAAGGAGGTGACAGTCCCACTGTCCTCTGCCCCGGTCAGATCATATATGGAATACTGTGTCCAGTCTGGGGCACCACAGTCTAGGATGGATATCGATAAATCAGAGGGCATTTACAATCAATAGAACCTGGAAAGGACCATCTACATAATCCATGCCAATCCGTCCACAAAAGGAATTTCCACTGCCACCCTCCCAACCAATGACCACCCCATGTCAGCTGGAGGACTTCCAGGGCAGAGAAGTCGCTGCCTTTCCCACCCAGAGGAGGGTCACCAAGATGGTGGCAGACCCAGAATCTCCTGTCAGATAAGAATCAGACACAAGGGCTTTCCCCAGACATTTAGAGTCTACCCTGAAGGACTAGCTTGTTCTCCTTGGCCCCCGAGAGGGGAACCAGGGACAATGCGGGGCGATTGCAAAGAGCAAAGGGAACACCCCCTAACAAGGACCACTGGTGCAAAGTGGAATGATCTTGGGAGGTACTGGGCTCTTCTCCCCATGCTTAGGGAGAAGTCCCTTGTCTGAGGGCCTAAGACAAAGTCTTCAAGCAGAGGAGATGGATGATTACTAGTCAGAGAGGATTCTTGCTGAGATGCCAGGGGGACCATATGGTCTTGGAGGGCCCTACCTCCATCATCCTGTGAGTGGGTGGTGCCAGTTTCTAGCCTCTTGCTCTCTAGATCACCCCATAATTAGACCACACACGGTTGGCCTTTGCTTGTCAATGGCACCCATTGGCTGCCCTGCTACCTGAGAACTGGCTGGAATAGCATCTCTCTGGCAGTCAGCTGGTGACTGTGCTCCCTGGGAGGACCCCCCCCCCAAGCCCCTCCATCTCATTCCCAGTGGGTAATGTTTGTCACTCTGTATTGTCACCAGCCTAACAGCTAAAGTCATTCAGATTCCCTACAAAACTTCTAGGAAAGAGAAGTCTGAAATAGACTGGCCAGAGAGCAGAAATGCCACACGGGCTTCTCACACCCAATTTGTCCAAAGAGAGCTCATCATGTCTCCCCCACTTGTTATTCCTCTCCAAATGCGCCCCCATCTGATCTTTGCTATTTCTGTCGAGGGCGACATTAACCTCCCCATCACCTTGACGTCATGCCTGGCTCCTGATGCATCCAATCAGCTGCTTAATGACTCCCGTCTTATCTGCACATCTTGTTCATCCGCCCCCTTCTCTCCACTCACAATCGATGCCCTAATTAGCCCCATCCCCTCCCCCCATCCCAACAGTCTCCAATTTTGTCTCCCTCCTACTCCGATCGATCCCCAACACAGCTCCTGGTCCTGATCGCATTACTGCCTTTCTCAGTCACTTCTGGTATCAAATATAGACTTTCCAGTCTAATTGTTAAAGCTCTTTGCAACTGGGCCCCAACTGACCTTTCCAGCCTTGTTATATTTCACTTCTCTTCCTGCTCCTACAATGCAGCCAAACTAGCCTGGCTATCTCCCAGGCCTGGAATGCATCTGGACCGGTGTGGGCAGCACTGTAGCTGTGACATTAAGCACTCATGAACACCTTTGAGGGAAAAAAAAGAATATTTGCTTTCCTCTGGTTGTGAAAACTTTTCACTTGTTTTGTGGTAGACTGTGCTCAGAAGTGGTTCCGTATCTTGTGAGGCCCAGGAGGTATGCCCTCACATGTGGGTGGTACCTATGTTTGCCTAAGGTTTCTGGGTGAGAGCTATAAGCCAAGAAAATGAGGGCGTCCCCCAAAGGGTCCCAGCAGTATCTCTGTCCCACATGTTACATTTATTGACTGGACCCTTTCCCAGTGGAGAACAAAGAAGGATTTCCAAAAGCTAGCTAGTCCCTTCCCTCAAGGAGCTCCCGACAATTCAGAGAAGCCCTGTGAGCCCTGACTAGGCATTCAGAGAATGGGGAGACCAATGTGTCTTGAGGAAATGGGCAGAATCTTCCTATGGGTGCCCAGTGGATCTTGGCCCTTCGGGCTGAACAAAATAGAGACAGGTCAGATGGGTAGAGGGAGTTCTCCCAGGAGATGGGAAGGCATGCATCCAGGAATACCAGGACTGAAAAATGGGAAGCTGCGACATGCGACAGCTGGAAACCTTGGAGATGCTTCAGTTGATCCAACCCTCTTGTTTTACAGATTCAGAAACTGAGGCCCAGGGAGATTAACTTGCCACAATTACACAGGTAGTCAGTTTGGAGCCAGGATTTCGGGGAGGGGTGTTTGCTTTTGTTTTGCCCTCCTCTGTACCCCCAGTGCCCAGGGTCTGACATAAAGTAGGCATTTCATAAATGCTTTTTGACCACGATGGTGGTGATGACAACACCCCATTTTATGTCTCCAGAGTGTTTAACAACTGGCTGAATGAATGAATTTTGAATGAATGAACAACTGTACGAGGCACATACTTTAAAAAAACCCGACCTATCTGAAAGCTGCGTCCGTAGCATGGTGCTCACCCTGACTCAGTGCACAGGGTGAAGTCGGGCCATTAAAGTCCAGTCAAGTGGGTTGTCTCACCCGACGATGTGCTGGTGTGTCTGGACCTCACGCTATCCAAGCGTCTGGCACCAAAGCCCCATCCTACTCACAAGAAAGAAGACATCATACCACATCTATGTTCTGTTTTCCATAAGCTGGGCGTCAGAGGAGCCAGGCTGCAGAGGGGGAATGAGTTTACTCTGAGACTCTGGACGGAGCTCAGAGCGTGGGGACAGTCGGGAGGCTGAGGTCTCAGGTGGACATGGATGAGGGAAGCAGGAGAAAGTGCTCAGCTGGGATCCAAAAGGGCTTCATGGTTACTGTGATTGTGAGTGTGTTATGTGGGGGGTGGGGGGTCTTCTGGGCTCCTTCTGCTGGCTCCAGAAACTTGCCAGCTTGATCCTTGATGTGCTTTTGATGGGACCTAATTAGAAGGACAGGTTCACCAGGACTTTGACAGGCTTAGTCCTCCATCAAGTGTCTGTTAGGAGCCCTTTAAGAGAGAGCCAGAGATGTTCATTTAATGAGTTCTATTCCTTCTTCCGCCAGAAACATCCTTGCCCCATCTTGGCACATCTAGGGCATCTGAGCCCACTCCTGCTATCTCCCTGTCTGGAGCCTACATCAGCCCGCCTAAGCAGGAACTCCTCCCCTCCCTGGGAGAGCCACGACCTCTGGCTGGGCCTCCATCTGTCCAGACACAGGCCTCCCTATGGACCAGAAGGGGAGGAGATGAAAAGGGCATGGTGGAATCTGCACAGGTGCTGACCCCTTCCCTCCTCCTGCTGTGGCCTGCAGAACGTGGTCCCAGGGATCCAGCAGCCGCTCACCAGAGGCTGAGACCCAGATGAATCTGGGCCTGAAAATCCTCTCTTTTCCTTGCTCCAGGGTTTCTCACCCCAAAACTTCAATGTTCCTTTATATGAATTAAAACATGCTCTAATAAGAATCTTTTGCTTAATAGAGTCAGCCTTGTATAGTGGAGAGAAAGCTGACCTCGGAGGGCAAGAGAGCTGAGTTCAAGTTCCACATCCGATAAGTCCTGGCTGTGACCCTGGACAAGTCACTTATTCTGCTTTGGCAGAGGGAGCTTCCTCACCTGGGAGGTCCCTAGAGCATTCAAGCACAGGTCCTCTCCCCATGGCCTTATGCATTTCTGGACATCCCTGCTCCTTTTGTGAAATCTCCCCAGGTCTCCAAACTGCCTGGATCGGATATGGTCATACATGGAGAGACGCTGAGTAACTGTTGTGAATCAGTCAATAAATAATTATTATAACAAGTGCCTACTATGTGCTGGTGCTCCCCTGGTATAATGCCTGCCCCCTGCAGTGCAGCTGTCTCTCTGATTCTCAGCTTCCTCATCTCTGAAGCACGGACGTGGACACTGGCACCACCTACCTCATGGGGCTTTGGTAAGGACAATGCTTTGGCCTTCAGCTGAGAAATAGGCGATCTCAGCTTCTCATTACAGTGTCTTTCTCATTGGAACTTGGCCATTATTGGTTTGATGGGACTGACCAGCCTCCCTTCCCTGAGAAGTGGGTGGAACATGGGTGTGCAATGGTACATGCAGCATCAGACACAAGCAAGGCATCGGCTGATGTTTCTGAACTGCATTTTTCCTCCTCTGTTTTGAGAGATGGCTTAGTGGGGAGGGGAGAGGAGGGAAAGGGACATAGTAAGAAGAGAAAGCCAAAGGCATCGATAAAGAGAAGATTCATGGAGTGAGTAGAAGGAGCCCTAAACTCCCAGGGAGGCCCCGACTCAGACTCAGTCAGTCTGGGTTCCAGTCCCAGCTTGGGGACTTCCCTAGCGTATGCCCTTGGGAAAATTCTTCCTTTCTGGTCCTTCTGACTTTCTTTGATGACATGATAAGGCATAATGGGCAGAGATCTGAGTTCCAACCTCCCTTCTGCCACTTCCTATAGTATCTGTGTGGACCTGGGCAAGCCACCATTCCCTCTCTTGGCCTCAGGTTCCTCTTTTGTAAAAAAAAAAAAAAAAAAAGAGGGGGCACCAGACTAAGACAAGAGGAATTTGACTAGATGATGTCAAAAAATCCCTTTAGCTCTCCATCTAGGAGACTTCAAACATCTCTCTGAGTTCATATTGTCTGTAGAGGTGAGAACTCCCTTGGGTACTAGTTTAACTCTGTCCTTTGGTCTCCCTCAGGACACACACACACATCCTCTTGATAACTCCATCAAGCCTGCTCTCCTCATCCCTGAATTTTGCAGGTTTTCACATGGAGCCTCAAATACCACCAAAGTTTGCTGCGATGCTGACCTTTCGGTTTCCAATAGCTATCTTCAATGTACTCACTCCATCATCCAACATGGTTAAGAAATTATATCCTCTGATTAATGAAGTATTCTCATTAATAGCAATGCCAGGCATTTCATTAGGACTCACAATTTTCCAAGAATTTCAAACACAATAAAAATACAGTGATCACGAGAACAACGCTCGATGTAACATTTCCTTGATTCAGTAGGCCCTTCAGGATCATGTAGGACCTCAGGGTCATCATCATGAATGTCAATTATCATCAGAATATATTAACTTCAACTCTATCAACCCCAAATCTCTATTAACCAACACTTCCTGTGTTTCACCAGTAAGAGATATTCCTAGCCCTGAGCCTGACAACCTAATCAAAAATAGATTAAATTAGTTGGTAGCATGCTAAGTGTTAAGTGCATTCTAAATGAACTAAGTGTTTAAATTAATTAAGTGTTAAGGGTGGTTTAGATTAATCTAATTCTTTAAAAATTCATCTATATGTGATATATATATATATGTGATGACTTCATTCATCCAGGACCCTAATTAAGTGTCTCTGTATCAAGTTTCTTATGCAAAGACAATGTGGAGCAAGAGATTTGGAATCAGTTTTGAAGCCTGCCTCTGTGACTTACTATTTGTGTTACTTCTCTGGGACTCGGTTTCCTCACTTGCAAAATGAAGGGGTTGGCCTCTTCCAGTTCTAAATCTATGAACTTAAGTGTCTGTTAAAAGCCCTCTGTGAGAGAGGACAAAGTTTATTTTTAAAATCTACATCTTCTTTCTTCTGTCAGACACATTAAAGAGAATGTCCACTTTTCTCCATGGAAAACTGTCAGCAACACACCTCTTGAGGGTGAGTGCTCACTCTACTTTGGCTCTTTTCAGCAATGGAGTCACAAGATGCTTTGCAGGCTGAATTTTACCAAATAAAACAGGCAAGAAAGAGAGATAGAGACAGAAAATCACAAAGGGATAGAGAGAAAGAAAGAGGGAGAAGCAGAGAGAGAGAAAGAGAGAGAGAGCATTTCCCATCCATCCTCAATAGTTAAATAGCAGAGAATATGAATAAATAATTTTCAGAGGAATAAATACAAATCATCAACAACCATTTGAAAAAAATGCTCTAAATCACTACAAAGGAAAGGAAGGGAACTAGCATTTATACTGCTCCTATTATGTTCCAGACTCTGGGTAGTCTTTTGCAAATATCTCATTTGATGTCAATATTTTATTAGTGTTAATATTTAGAGAAATGCAAATTAAAGTAGTTCTGAGGTTCCATTTCACATTGACCAGGCTGGTAAAGAGGGAAAAGGAGGAAAATGACAAATGTGGAAGGGGCTGTGGGATAACAGGTGCCCTACACTATTGCGGGAATTGGAAACCGGTGAGCCATTCTGGAAAGCAATTTGGAACTATGCCCCTCAAAGTTATTAAACTGTATATACATTTTATCCAACAATACAATAGGTAACAAGCACTTATTAAACATGTTAAGGGGATATCCTAAACAAATGTGAGTATATGGACATAATGAAACATTGTGCCATGTGAAATGTTGCAGAGGGCAGTTTCAGAAGAAACTAGGAAGACCTTTATGAACTGACACAGAAAAAAGTAAGAAGAACCAAGAGAAGGATTTAGACCATACTAACATCCCTAGAGACATAGAGAACTATGAAAGACACTGGGACTCTGATCGACACAATGACAAATGTCAAGCCCAAAAGAATGACAGTGAAACATACCAATCAATCACCTCCTGCCCAAACAGGTGTTGGGCTTGGAATGCAGACATTTTCAGACATGGCCAATGGGGGAATTTGCTTTGCCAGATAATGCAATTATGTATTGAATTCTTGATTTTTAGCCTTTAAAATTTTTTTTATGTGCTCAGTGGAGATGGGGTGGAGATAGCTGGAGGCTCAAATTAATCAAAGAAAGAGACACTTTTACTCGGGACTAACAAAGACAAGGAAATTCAGGGAAATTTCTAGGTCAGTAACAAAACACGCCAATCCATGGAAATGCCTGCCAGATATCAAGAACATCGCCCTCCCCAGTGACATGGCAGACAAACTTTCCTGAAACAAGACTGTGGAGGTTTGCTGATCCACTGGCACGACCTCCTCGGTGGCCACCCAAGGGAGGGCCAAACCCACATGGCAGGACTCTACTGCTCTACCTGCCAGCTGAGTTAGAAAGAAAGAGGAGCCAAGCCATTCTGTTCTTTTGCCTAGCAGGAGGAAGGGAGAGGCCCGCAAACTTCCAGAATGAGGATCTTTAGGAAACTTGCTACTTTGAGCCCCCATCACAATTTCTGACTTAGTCGTGCAAGTCATGGCATCACCAAATATCTCAGGGTTGGGAGGGACCTCATCAGCCATTTTTGTCCAAACCATCGCTCCAAAGGAAGCTCTGCTGTAACACACTCACCAAGCATAGCCTCTAATGAAGACCTCCAGGGAGGGGAGTTCACAACCATCCCACTTTGAGATAACTGTCATTTTAAAGAAAACGTTCCTGTCATCATCAAGCCCAACCTGACCCCTTTGCGACCCCTACTCCTGGTTCTGTCCTCTTGGGTCAAAAGGGATCACACTGCCACATGATAGTTCCTCCAATTTTGGAAGACAGCTATCAGTTCCCTCCCCCTGAGTCTTCTCTTCTTCAGGCTAAACACTTCTAATTCCCCAAAATTATCATCAGATGATATGGACTCAGGTCCTTCCATCCCGGTTCTCTTCCTTTGGTGCCCTCACAGTGGTCCCCATCAGGCTCCCCAGGTTCCCTGAGAGGTGGAGACAACATACTACCTTCTTCATCCCAACTCTATCAGCCCCCCGCCCCTATTTTAAAGGGACAAGTCAATTTCAAATCAAGAGGATCTTGCCCTGTTAGTGAGTCCTGAGTCCAGTCCTTTGGGAAGCCACGAGGGGAGGCTTGAGCATTAATCCCCTGCACCATCCTAAGGTTAGATGGCATCAGTTGTACTTGGGATATTACCAAAGGATGGGAATGAAGCTGGGGCGGGGCGGGGGGCGGTCTTAACAACTTTCTGGCAGTACATTTATTGTCTGGTAGATGCTACTTGTCTCTCCAGCTAGGATGTTAATCTCTTACAGGCAGGAGGCTGTCGTCTTTGTGAAAATAAAATGAGACAAAATTTGTATAGCACTTTGTCACCTTCATCATCATCTTTGAGTCCCAGTACCTCTCAGCATGCTTTCCTAGAGTCAACATTCCACATACATTCTTCGAGTAAGACTGAGACCATGGATATTGAGAGAATGAATCAATAAGTGAATTAATGAATTAGTAGAAGACCATTTCAATTTGATTTAATTTGACTATGATGTTACAAAATTCTTTCAACTGACATCCTTCTGCCAAGATTCTCAACAAGGGAACCAGTTATCAAATATGTTTTCTCAGCCACAAAAAAAAGTGTGACATATGTTCTGTTTGGAAATCTTCTAGTGAAACAAATGAATACAAGGGAATATTTGAAGGCAGGATGGGGATTTTTTTTAATTGACCCACAGAAGGAAATCAACCAAGGGCCACATACCAGGAGGAATTTTGTTCTTTTTTTCTTAGAAAGAGAAGTAAAGCATGCTCAGCTGACTTTTTAAATTAAGAATAAAGAACACAAAACTGTTTTTAATAAGCGGAACACTAAAAATATACTTTGTTCCATATTATGGACATTTTTGTGATGTGTTGTGTGTTTGGGAGGTGGGGAGAAAAAAAGACAGAGGGATAGGGTGAGGGAAGAGTTCCTGTGAGCTCCATTTGGGCAGAAAACGTCCCTTCATCTCTGCTTCTCTTCTAACACAACAAGACATACTTAGTAGTCTCTTAATAAGGGTTTACTGAACTACATTGTTACTTAACAAAGTGGGGGAAGTAGAGAGACAGAGATAGGGGTGCACAAAGGAAAAGACAGATGAAAGAACATGGAAGATGAAAGGAAAGGAAGTCACACGGCAAAAGAAAGCCCTCGGCAGCAGAGCCACATTTTGCTATTCAATTGGGCTGAGAGCTCCAAAATATTATCACCCCTTTTTGAAATCCCTGTTGTCTTATTAAACAATCACCCCACTTCAAGTGCCCTAATTTTTTAACCTTTACAAGAATCACAGTGAATAGGACAAAGAGAGCAGACCAGTAAGACCAGTATCAAACTCTGGCAACAGCAAGGATGCACCAAAAAGAACATTCAATTTGTTTCAGTGAACTTGGGTTCAAATCTCAGGTCTGCCAGAAGCTAAACATTTATCACAATCTAGACTTGGTGCATTTTCTTGGGGAGTCAAGAGAGGGGTCATGGAGGGAGACAAAGGAGGAGGCTTAACATCAACAATATTAAAAAATAATAAGTGAATTTTAAAATAAAAAAGGTCAATGTCCCGAAGAAGAAGGATGGAATTTATGGAACTTGTAGGAAGTCAGAGGCCATCCAGTCCTGAGCAGGAATTTCCGTTCCAATGTATCTGCCAAGAGGTCATCCAGCCTTTGCTTGAAGATCTCCAATGAGGAGAAGCCAGAGAGCTCCCCAGCTGCCCACTTGGAGCTGGTGCTAATTGTTAGCAAGTATCTCCCATACCTCAAGTTCCAAGATGACTCTCTACAGCTTTCACCTGGCTCTGCCCTTTGGGGTCAAGTGCATCAAGGCGAGTATCTCTTCCAGACAACAAGTCCTTCAAATGTTTGAAGACAGCTTGAAGAATGGTTCCTCTGAGACTCTCCTCTCTTGTTCAGGCAGAATTGTACCTGGAACACATCGGACACCGTTTCTATCCTTCTCTTAGGGGCCATCTCCTCCTACTTTCTGACCCAACAGAGAAAAAGCTTGGTTTCCCCCACAAAAAAAAGTGACTGGAATCCCTCTACATCCCACCCTAAACAGAACCCTTATTATCATCTACCTGAGCAGGTCAAGAAGACCATCAGGCAAGAAGCCTGAGCTCTTTCCTGTACTCCAACTAATCCTTCAAGGGCTGCCAGAAGAATCTCCCTAAATGCCAAGTTCTGGTCCTGCCTGTGTGTTTGAAAGGCTGTCATGTGACAGCTTTGAGGCCCCAGAGGGCAGAATGAGGGGCAGTGTAAAATTAAAGTTGCAAAGTATTTAAAGCCATTCCAGGTGGAAACAGGCTGTCTTGGGAGAAGTAGGGTTTCCCCTCATTAGAAATCCTCAGAGGTGCCATGACCAACTTATGGAGTACCCAATCTGAGGGGACCTCTGGAGGTCCAGACCAAAGCAACTCTAGGTTATCTAGTTTGAAAGAGCCTGAGAAGATTTCCAACCTTCCCAGAGCAAACCAGGGCCACTCTCAAGCAGGATCAGGGGTCAGGTGGAAGGTTTCAATCCAAGTTTGCTTTTGTCTGATTCTTTGGGGCTAATAGGCATTTTTTAGTGTCTCCTTTTTGGTTTATGCTTGAAAAGATATGGAAAGGATGGGAGAAGAGATGGAGAGAAAGGAAGAAAGAAAGGAAGAAAGAAAGGAAGAAAGAAAGAAAGAAAGGAAGAAAGAAAGAAAGAAAGAAAGAAAGAAAGAAAGAAAGAAAGAAAG
>NW_027185797.1:31922958-31941614 GCF_028583685.1 Petaurus breviceps papuanus | reverse complement strand
ATTCAGAAACAATTGATAGCTGTCCATGGGATCCTGAAATCAAACCCACAGATTTTTAAAAGGAGCTCCATAGACAGGCAGGAAGGAGGCATGTGACAACTAGTATGTGACAACTGGGGGGAGGGGGTGGAGAAGGGATTTGATGTGCGCTTCTCCCCAGAGGGAAGAACTGAGAGTGATGGGTGAAGTTACAAAGAGGCAAATTTGAGCCTTCCATCTGGAAAGACCTCCTTACCATTGGAGCTATCCAATAGCAGGATAGGCTGCTTCCAGCATGTTCTCTAGGATCCTAGACATCCTTAGGATTGGTCTAAGAATGGGACCTTGGAATCCTTAGGTCCTCAGATCCAACCCTCTCATTTTACAGGAAAGATAACTGAGGCTAGAACCTGAGTGACTTGACCAATCACAAAATTCTTCTGTGTGAGGCAGGATTCAAAGTCAGGTCTTCCTGACTCCAATTCCAGCTCTCTATCCACTGCATCATACTGCTCATTCATTGGGTGTGTCTCAAGTGTCTCCAGTGGAGGCTGGCTGGTCACATTTGAGGAAGGGGATTCCCATGCAAGCGCAGCTTGGACAAAATGAACTCTGAAATTCCCTTGCAGACCTGAGATTCAACCCCCTCATTTTAGAGAAGAAACTTTCTCAAGTTCCCACAGGTAGTGAGTAGTAGAGTTCTGACTTGGATCCGAGGTCTTTGGACCCCAAGTCCCAGATTCTTTCCACTATAACATAATTCATCCTTGCAAACTGTTTTAATTAAACCCTTCTGAATTGCTTTTTATCATCTGGGCAATATCTTCTCAGAGCTGTGACAAGTGGGATTAAAGTGATTTAAACCTGATTTTAATGTTATTTCCACTTTTTTCCATGAAACTTGCTGAAGTTTTCAAAAACAAAACAAGCTTCTCAAAAACTTGATCCCAGGGCAATGCTTCTAAGAGTCACTCACATGTTTTCAGCTATGATTCCTTTCCCCCAAGTCATTTCCCACCTCTTTGGGGGCCAACTTGATCTGGTGGACTTTTTTCCTTATGAGAATAGGGAGGTCCAGGCCATCCTTCCTTGGCTGGCTGCTGCTTCTCCATTTCTTCCTGGGGCACTCTCATTTTCCCACCCTACCTCCAAGGGTAGATGCCCTCCAAGGCTCTGTATCTCTCACAGCCTTTTCTCTCTATACTTCCTTCCATGATGATTTTATTTTCTCCCATGGCTTAAATTCCATCTCTGCACAAATGCCTGCTAAATCCATCTACCCATCTTGGCTTTCTATCATGAAGTACAACCGATGTCCCATGCTCCAGAGTGGGCTTCTCTGCTTAGATGTCCCACGAGCATGCAACATGACTAAACCAAACTCACTGTCATCTCCCTCTGTCTGGACTCCCTGGTCTCTGAGGTTCCTTTCTACTCTAACCTTTCTCTACCTATGTATTCTTGTCCATAGTGTTCCCCAAATCTGTGGCAGAGGAGCCCTCTAATGCCCTGGAGGTCTTCCTCTGGAGCTTGTCATATTTCATGACTAACATGTGCTATCCCACAACCTCCCTCCACAGCTAGTCTACCTGATTTGGGAAGCATATGTGTCCTTGAAAATCTGTTTCTACTCTGTCTTGCATACCTGTCATCATTCATAATGGGCTCCAGCTTCCTTACATTTGCCACATCTCCCCATCACTCTATGGATCACCTGCACTTTCATTTGTATTATTTGCAGTTTTAAGTCTTTGAAGAGCATGATATTCCAAGAGTCACGTTTATCCCATACCTGGAGGGAAAAAAGAGGAGGTTTTGAGTCCAAGAGCAGCTTGGGATTGGTGATATGCTGGGCAGCTTCACATACACAATCCAGCCCACTGATCTCTTCCTTCCATTCATTCGGCTTCATAATGAGCTCCTTGTCCATCCCCTATGGCCATGATGAACCAACTCAATGGGCTGCCCATCTAACTGCACATCCTTGTCTTTGACAATTCATTAAGCATCTTTAAATGGTCTGGAGAAAGATATGGTCTCCGAAGCAAGATAAGACTCAAGTATGCTCCTGCTTGGGTATTTCTCATTTTACTACTCTGGTCTGGCATTCAGAGCCCTCCACCATCCAGCCTCCTTCTTGTTCCAGCCTTAGCTTTGTCACTCTTTGATAACTAAGATATCTAAGTTGCTAGTCCCTGGACATGCCTACGCTTATCTGCATGGAATTCCTAGAGCTTGATAGAGACCTCAGAGGCCATTGAGTCCAACCTTCTCATTTTAGAGATGAGGAAATTGGGGCTCAGAAGAGGTTAAGTAATCACACAATATCACACAGCTGGTAAATGTCAGAGGCAGGATTCAAATTCAGGTCTTCGTGACTCTAAGTTCAGTTGTCTGTTCACCATACTATCTGCATAGGCTGTCTGCCCTAAAGAAGTTAGAAAGAATCAGAAATAATTGGACTAACAGCTAAGCAGTCTAGAAACCTGAAAACATATATTACCTAGGAAAATTTTTACTTTTTGATGAGAATTGTCAGGAGAACTGGAAAACAGTCTAGCAGAAATCTAATTTAGACATATACCATAATAAACTCAAAATTAGAAAAGAATCAGAGAACTTTCACCACCACAATGAGGAGATGAATTCTTAACCAAACAAGGGACAGAGGTTCTTACAAAAGATCAAATAGTTCGTTCTGGTGGCCTGAAATGTGAGAGATTTGCATAAACAAAATTAATGCCACTAAGATAAGAAGAGTAGTAGTTGACTGGGAAGTCTTTATATCGACTATCTCTCTAAAAAGTCTAACATGCAAGTCAGATAGGCAACGAACAGATAAGACCAAAAGCCATTCCTGACTAGATGCACATAGTTCTCAGAACTGCCAGCTATTAAAGGCCATATAAAGTAATGGTTCAAACCACCCATAATAAGAGAAATGCAAATCAAAGCAACTCTGAAATTTTACCTTGTCCCCATAAAATTGGCAAAGATGAGAAAAGAGATAAATAATCAATATTGAAGAGGTTGTGGAAAGATGAGCATACTAAGGCCCTTCTTATCAGAGGAGTTGCAAGTTGGTCCAACCATTTTGAAAAGCAATTTGGAAGTATGCAAGGAAGTGACTAAAATGTCCATATCCTTTGACTCACAGATTCCGTTGTTAGACAGATACCATAGTGAAATCAATGACAAAAAGAAAGTCTCATTTGTACCAAAATACATATAGGAAAGACTTTTTATAGTAGCAAAAAATCATAAATCAAGTAAATGCCTAATGACTAAGAAATAGTTACACAAGTTGTGGTGAACGACTGTAATGGAATATTACTGAGCTGCAAAAAGGAATGAATAAAGTTAATATAACTTTAGGATATTGTTGATATCTTAAGATATCAACATGTTAGGATAAGCAAGGCCTTAGCAACTGATTCAGAGTCATGTAAGCAGAACAACAATGTTCATAACAACTATGACATTGGAAAGAGCAACGAAAGGAACTGAAATGAATGCTGCAAAATAATAATGACCAGTTGTTTTAAGAACAATTTTGAGCAACTGAATTATTTGGGCCATTACCAATACCCAAATGAACTAGAAAGGACCTGTGAGGGGAAATGCCGTCTGCATCCAGAGAAAGAACTGATAGATAGAAGTATGTATAGAATGATTTTACACATATACATTATATATATATATATATTCATGTAAATCTATATGGATGGATGTATACACACATATTTTTATTTAATGGTAGGCACTGAGGGGCAGAGGGAAGAAAAAAGGGGGCAAAGTTACATGATAATTTTATTATATATTTAAAGGGAATAGCAAGTTGTACATTATAGATTTGCAGTTTCGTATGCAATCTTTACTTTGGTTTTACTATATTGTAGAAATCATTGTTTTATGTCATAAATTAAAAATAAAATTAATAAGACTTAAAAAATATAATAATGATCAAGGGCCCCTCAAAGAAGTTATATGAGAAGATACCTGACACTGGATCTCTGGAGGGGCGGGGTGATAGGGGTGTGGAACACTGCACACAATAGCTTGTGGTTACCTTTGCTGGACTATCCCCCGTACACACACACACGCACACACACACTTTTTATTCTTTTTATTTATTTATTTATTATAATTATATTTTTTATTATAAGGGATAACTTTCTGGGAAGGGGAGGATGGAGGAATACATGGGAAATGTCCATGATGGATCTAAAAACAAAAGAACAGTAAAACTTTATTTTTTTTAAAGTCCCCAGCTCCAGTCATTTTCTATTGCCAGCCCATCCTCTCCTCCAACGGAAATATCATCTTCTCAAAGGCAAGGACTGCTTCATTTATGTCACTGTGTTCCCAGGACCTCACATAGTAGTTGGCACAAGGTAATGACTTAATAAATGGTTGTTGGTGGGATAAATGAATGAAAAAAAGAACAAATGAATGAATGAGTAGATTGCCTGTAACACTCCCCTAGATGTAGGAGACTCCTTCTCTGAATTTTAGTTTATTTGTCAGTAAAATGTGGCCAGCGCTGGCCACAGGATCTGCCATCACATGAGATCCCGGCTGTGATTGTCAGTCATTATTTCTCATTATTCCTCCGAAGTCTCCTGTACTGATCCAGTCACAGGTCCAGTCTCATCCTGCCCCATCACTATTGTCTGCTTCGTCTGCCAGCCTCAGGGTCCATCATACAATAGAGAGTGCCCTAGAGCTACAGGTAGAGAACCTCAGTTTTAATTCTGACTCTTCCACTTACTAGCCAAGTGACCCTGTACGAGTCATTTAACTTCCTAGAGTTTCCATTTCCCCAATGGAAAATAAGGGGAATCTGACTGGATGATTTCAAAGGGCCCTTCCAGCTCTACATCTATGGTCCTGTGACCCCACCAGCTCCTACTTCCCTTCTAACCCCCAATTTTCACGTGGAGAACCTGATGCCCAAAGCACCGAAGGGATCTCTCCAAAGCTGTAGTCAAACTCCACAAAAGGCATTTTGTTCACAACCAAAAGATGACGGAAATGAGAGAAGGAAAGGAAATTCACCCAGAAGGCTGCCCAATAACCAAGGATCTCAATCATTTCTCAAACATCTCTTCTTTTCTTCTTCTATGTCAGAAACTATGCAAGGGAAGGCATGTTGCCCAACTATTGGGGCCAGGGCCAGCATGCAGTTAGGCCAAGAGGACACTGCATATAGGGCAGGAAGGCATTCATTTCCAGGTAAGCTTCTCAACAGAAACCAGGCTTTATAGGTTGCTCTAAAAGAAAGCCTTCAGTCCACTTTAGTTACATTTTCATCTCTTTTAATAAGACTTGGGTCAAACAATTCCCAACCTACCACAGAGTCTGAAGAACGGCCTTAACACAGACTAATGACACTTAAATTAGGTATTTCCTGCAGTTCTTGCAATAGGAGAGGAGGTCATGGTTACTGGCCCAAAGGGAATTATATCAGCTCAGCAAAGTGGATTATCTATAAAGGGCTGGAGCTGGGCAGAAAACTAGCAGCAGCCTCCAGGAGAGCCCAAGACAGGAGGGTCAGGCTCTACTGGTCCTGGAAGAAGAGATGAAAACCGACTGTGGAAGCTGGTGAACACAGAAGGTGCCACATCAATATGGCAGCTGTAACTGGTCAGCTTCACCTCCCCCTAACTCTGCTGTGGTATGGGGAAAAGTGAAGTAATCATAGACATTCATCTAAGAAAAAGTGTAGTGTAGTGAATGGCTGATCTCAAAGTCAGCAGACTTGAGCTCTCCATGATCTGGGCAACTCTCTCAAACTAGAGGCTGAAGAGAAGGTGTGATCTTGCTTTGGGAGAGAGAGTTTCCTGGACCAATGAAAGCACAGCTCCTGTGCCTGTCTCTCTGTCCCTGTCCCTGTCTAGTCTCTCCCTGTCCCTGTCCCTGTCCCTGTCTCTGTCTCTGTTCCTGTCTCTGTCCCTGTCTCTGTTCCTGTCTCTGTCTCTGTCCCTATCTCTCTTCCTGTCCCTGTCTCTGTCTCTATCCCTGTCCCTGCCTCTGTCCCTGTCTCTGTCCCTGTCTCTCTCCCTGTCCCTGTCTCTGTCTCTCTCCCTGTCCCTGTCTCTGTCCCTGTTCCTGTCCCTGCCTCTGTTCCTGTCCCTGTTCCTGTCCCTTTCTCTGCCTCTGTCCCTGTCCCTGTCTCTATCCATGTCCCTGTCCCTTTCTCTGCCTCTGTCCCTGTCCCTGTCTCTGTCCCTGTCCCTGTCTCTATTCCTGTCTCTGTCCCTGTCTCTGCCTCTGTCACTGTCCCTGTCCCTGTCTCTGTCCCTGTACTTGCTATTTATCCAGCTCTTTATCATTTGCCAAGCCCTGAACACCCATTATCCCATCTGAACTTCAAGCAGCCCTCTGAGGTGGTCCCTGAAGGTATCACATTGATAGATGGAGACTCTCTGAGGTCACAGAGAGGAATTAGAAAGAGTCAGACCAAATGTGGAGGCAGGCAACTCAGGCTTCTTACAGTGTAACCTTAGACAAATTATTGAA
This sequence comes from Petaurus breviceps papuanus, assembly GCF_028583685.1. Lineage (NCBI taxonomy): Eukaryota > Metazoa > Chordata > Mammalia > Diprotodontia > Petauridae > Petaurus > Petaurus breviceps. Next base: position 31,935,113 of record NW_027185797.1, on the reverse strand, counting down.
TCTTTCTGGGCTGTTTTTCCCCTTCTGCAAATGGGGTGATTATAGTGGGAAAGTGTCAAAGTTCCTTTTAGCTCTAGGGCTGTGACCATGTTGCCTGTCCAGGATGGCCCAGCTACCTAAAATCACGGGTAGTATTTTTACCTGACTCTTTGCAATGCCAGGGTTAGCCACAATGTCGAAGATGCAACACAGCCTTTTTCAGGAAAGAGCATTGGAAGGTAGGTAGTCAAAGTACGTGAGCCACAAGGGGACACTGTAGTGCACAGATCACTGAGCTGGGAGTCAAGAAAACTCATCAGCCTGAGTTCAAATCCAGCCTCAGACACTTACTAGCTGCACGACCCTGGGCAAGTCACTTCACCTGTTTGCCTTGGTTTCCTCATCTGTAAAATGAGCTGGAAAAGGAAATGGCAAACTCCACTCCAGGATCTCTGCCAAGGAAACCCCAATGTGGTCACAGAGAGTCAGATAACAACTGAAATCCTAGACCAGCAACAAAGTCAAAGCACACAGTTTTCAAAAAAGGAAATGCAAGTTACCAGGAACTGTGTGAAAGGGTGCTTCATATTTCTAATAATGAGAGGAATGGATATGAAAACAGCCCCAGTAACTCTCCTGACACTCAGAAAACTGGCAGAGGGAGTAAATGACAAAGAGGATCAGTGTTGGAGAGGGAAACAGGCTCCCTCATGTACTATGGGCAGAGCTGTGAACTGCCCCAAATTCAGGAAAATAATATGCAATTATACTTCGAAAATCACCACACTGTATGTTTGATCAAGGAATGTCCCTGCTAGGCACGTGCCCCAAGACCAGTCACCAAAGAGGGAAGGGTCCTTCCGGCTCATGGCCCAGCTGCAATCTACCCCCTTCTCACCAATAGGAATCTGGACGTCATGAGTAGGAGCTGGCACTGAACACTTCCAGTCAGCCACCCCACTGCCAGGATGAAAATCCTCACAAAGGAAAAGGAACGTTAGTTTTGGTTTGGGATTGAGGTTTTTGTTTTTTTGGAAGAATTTCAAGCTCTCCCTTTGACGTGACTAACACCAAAGACTCTACCCTCTACTCTTAAACAACTAGCATGTCCAGAGGGGAAGATCCCTGCAGGGGTCAGGAAAGCCTGTGCCCCAGCCTGCCCCGTGAGCTTTGGAGAGTGTTTCACAATGACCATTTCCAAATGTCAGGCCAGGTGGCCACCCCTGTCCCTGCCAGAGGCCAACTGCTCTTCCTTATTTCGGCATCACTGCTTCAGGAATGGGAGTGTGAAAGAGAAGTGATGACAAGGAAGAGAGGGTCCTGATGGCCCCTTACAGGTAAAGAAAGACAAAGGAATTTTGAAGAAACTGCTGAGGGACCAGGAAATGCACTGCAGACCACCTGGGCAAAGACAAAGAGGCAGGAGATGATGGGGAACAGAAAAGGATGGTTTGGCTGGACGGCTGAGTGGGGCAGGGGGAATACCAGAGGCTGAAGCCACCAAAGGACAGGTTTTGGATGCCACATGGAGGAGATTATAGACAATGTTTTAAGGTTTACAGAGTTCTTTACAGACATGCTCTCATTTAAGCCTCTCAGACACCCCATGAGGTGGGTGTTAAGGTACTGTTGTCCCCATTTCATAGACAGGAAAAACTGAGGCCCACCCAGAGAGGGAAGATTTCAGTGTCCGAAAGGGACCTGCCTTGTCTCTGCTGGTGCTTCTGAGTTCTGGAGGAAGGACAAGCAAGGAATTTGGCAGGCATGCTTCCTGAGGAGTGGGGACTTTCTCGTGTCTTGGTCTGTTTGGCTCAGTCTCTGACCAAGCCCGTCTGAGGAATTGCTGGGTGAAGCTGAAGGAGGCCCTTTTACTGAGCCCAGGCCCAAAGCCCTTGGAGGAATTGGGTCCTGGAGCTGCTTTGAAATCTCAGAAAGCTCCCTGAGGGCCAGCCTCCTCCTGTTCACTGCACTGGCCCGTTCCTGTTTGGACACTCACCGGGAGATGGAAAGGTCCTTAGAGACGATGGTGTCCAGCCCTCTCGTTCCTGAGGCCAGGGAGGATGAGGGGCTTCCCCGAGGTCATGCAGAGGCTTCATGGCAGAGACAAGATACCTCCCTCCCCTGTGCAATTCTGCTTCTCAGGGATGTTCCCGTGTCCCAGCTGTGCCAAGTCAAGAAAGCAAGCCATACTCACACAGGAACCTTTTACAAGCCTTTAGCTCCCTTGAGTCTCATAAAAATTCTGGGAAGTTGAATTGGCAGATGTTAGAGCTTAGTGAAGCTATAACTAGGGTGGGGCAATGGGCCTTTAACCCTGGGCACCTACTTTTATAAGGCACTGACAGCTCTTGCAGGCCTTCAGAAGGTTGAAACAACTGATTTCAGCACCTAATTAGCAAGAAGAATTGGTTAAAATAGAAAGCTGCTGGACAGCTGGCTTTCTCCCACAGAGGCCTCACTCTCTGTGCCTTTCCCAGGGCCTGGCTTCTCTATGCTCCCATCCCCAGCAGTGGCTTTCTTAGTAGCCTAGTAGGGTCCCTGACCAGAACTTGAGTCATTAGATGAGGTCTCTCCCTGAGCCTTTTCATCACAATGGAATTTGACTTTAAAAAGTTGACTTAAGGGTGAGTTTGAATGGTATTTCTAGAGGAATCTGGCAGATAGCACACTGGGTCCAGAGTGAGGAAGACCTGAGTTCAAAGCTAATCTCAGACACTTCCCATCCATCTGACCCTGGATAAGCCACTTAACCTCTATTTGCCTCAGTTTCCTCGGCAGTAAAATTGGGATAATAGTAGGGCTATAGTGAGGATCAAAGGAGACCCTAGGCTCCTGATGGCATCATGTCAATCCCTTTCCCAGCTTCTCACTGGCTGTGAGGACCAGGATTGTTGGGTCAAGTCCTTAGAGAACATAGGATGATGGCCCTAGAAGTGATCTGGGCGACCATCAAGCCCAACCCTGTCGTTCTACAGACAGGGAAACTAAGGAAAAGGAAGGAAATTGAGGGTCTAGGGAGGGATCTAAGTCTGAGCCCTCTGAATCACAAGCCCAGGGTCCTCACCGCTTGTTTCCTGTTTTCTGCCCCAGACCTTTGATTTCACGGCTCCAGGGAACTCCTGGTGAGGAAGCTCCCTCTACCCAAGCAGAATGGCATCCACTCAGCAATGTAGGGCCTCAGAGCTTCCTGCATTCAGTCACTTTCCCAGAGTCCCATAGCCAGGATTTATCACAGAAGAGGTCGAACCCAGGTCTTTCAGAGAGTGAAAGGAGCCACAGTCTCACTCTCCCGACCCCTGCATTTTACAGAGCAGAACACTGAGGGCTGCGAAGGCTAAGTGGTTAATCGGAGGCCTTCTGACTCTCAAAGTCAGAGGAGGAGAGCGAGGCCCCAGTGGATCCTCGAAGCTTTCCCCAAGCTGACCCGTCTCCCGAGTGCAGAGCTGGGCTGGGGTTCCAAAAGTCGGCGCCCTCAATTCAACGCCCCCTGCGGAGGAACTCCAAAGGCAGGGCTCCCGGCCTCTGGCCCCCCGGCCCCGCCCCCCCCTGCCTCCCTCCCCTCCTGCCTCGACCCTCCTGTCCCCCACTTGGAGGGCAGAATCTGCCCAGAGCCACGCCGATCCCACAGAGGAGCTTCGCGGGGTCCAAGGAGGCTCTGGGCCGCCCGGCCCTACCTTCTGGAGCCAGATCTGGCTTGTCAAGATGTAGCAGACCTCACTCGGCTGTCAATGGCCGACAGGGGCACGACTGGATAAACTTGAGTACTGTGCTAATGAGCCCGAGGTCTCGGGTTCAGTCCCCTAGTGAGCTAATTAGCTTCATTCTGCCCACAGCCACAGACCCCACTTGTGACCCCAGCCAGTCATCTCACAGAAACACGCCATTGGGCACGAGGCAGACTGGGCAAGGGAGTGCAGAAGATCGGGGTGGAGCCATCATTACCATGGGCAGGGGGTAGGGAAACCTCATAGGTGTTTGTGCCCCAGAAATAAGGGGCCAGAAGGATCCCTTGCATGGACAAAGGCGAAAATGTATCGCTTCTGTGGCTGGCTTTTCCTGTCCATAAAACAGCGGAGGGAGTTAGACCATGGGACCCTAAAGGTGTGGGACATCTTGAATTTCTTCTGGAAATGATTTTGTTTAACAATGAGACAGTGTGCTGCCACATCTGATTGGCCCAGCAAGGCCAAGTGAAACACAGTCAGGCACCCAGCCGCGAGTGCCAGGGGATGAGAAGAAACCAGATCTCTGCTTCTCTCCTACTTTGGAGAGTCTGATGATGTCTGAGTTTTCCATTCTAGGTACTAAGTACATTTCCAGGTTCATCGTGGTCAGGCATCCAGCCCAATATCCTTTTTGGAAGATGTCTCTATTCCTCCTTTGCTACTGGAGCCTCAGAGATCCCCCCCTCCGACTGGTAGGCGCCATACCTATCCTGTTCCCCAGAAGTGAAGGTCAGACAGCCTCAAGGGGCAATTGGGCATTTACCCAGAGACATCTCTACTTCTCCAGATGGGAAGGCAAGGGTAGCCTGGCCCCTCATAGAATTCTGTTAAGTGATTGGACTCCTGGAAATTTTTCGGTTGTCTGAGCCTAGAGAGTATAAGAAATTATAGAACATTAGTTCCGGAAAGGATCTTAAAGACCATTTCATCGAGTCCCCCCATTCTACAGGAAGGAAACTGAGGCCAAGAGCAAAAAAATTCAAGCTGATGTGAGCTCAGAGCTCGACTTCACACTTCTCAGCCCTCCAGTGCAGAGAGAGCCCTCTCCATTAAATCAGTAGTTTTTAACCTGTGGGTCATAGAGTTCTTACCATGAGGCCATATCTAGCTCCAAGTTCTCTCACTCTGAGGCTACTCAAAGTACAAAGCTGTATCACCTCCTGACAAGCAGCACATTGTGGTGGCCAGGAAGCTGGGTCTGACTATCTATCACTCTGCTGTTTAACCACCATTGTGGCATCAGGGAAGTCATTTCCCTGCTGGGCCATGTGTTTCCTTCCCTGTATAATGAAGGGCAAAGACTTCATCTCTAACAACATTTCCATAATCCTGTGTGTTCATCTGGGAAATTTTTTGACACTTTTTAGTGTCAAATACTCGTGGTTTGAAAAGGTTGGCAGTAGCTGCATTGGCTAAATTAGCTACCAGCTCTCAGGTCCCTCCCTCCCTTCAAGGTTTGGCTAAAGTGCCATCTCCTCCCAGAAGCTTCTCCTAATTCCGCTGGATGGTAGTTGTCATGCTGTCTCCTCCTGGGGGAATGGGACAAACAAAAGGGAGAAGAAATTACCCACCAAGTCCCAAGGAGAAGTCACCTCATACTTACTTTAAACAAGAATTGTATTGTTTTCCTCTGAGGGAATGTAAGCTCCTTGAGGGGATTTGTGGCCCCAGTGCTTAGCACTGCCCTTTACAGAGTAGGGGGCTTAGTAAATTCTTGCTAAATTGAATGATTAGAAATGCTGTCACCCAACACCATCATTTTCTTGCCCAGGGCAGCTACCATGCTTGTCCAAGAAGACAGGAACCCCTCCACGTGAGAATCTAGAGCAGGAAAGCTGGGCTTACCCCTTGCCAGCACATCTGGCATATGGGATCCTCCTTGGTCGAGGGTGACATGTGGCCTCCATAAACGCTTACACACAGCCTCAGAAGCTCCCGTTGTGCCCAGTCAGCACTCTGAGTTAGGGAAGGAAGTCCTGCTTTAGGAGGAGGAGCCAGGATGAGCCAGCACAAGTCCCTCAAGAGTGGGTCAATCCACACAGGGGCTGGGGTTCGAATTCTGACTCTGCTGCCTGCTAGGCAGGGGTTGCCCTAAATGACCTCTCAGGTTCTTGACAGCTCTGGGTCTATTGACTTGAAAAACAGAATTTATGCAGCAGAAAAAAAGTAACCTCACTCTGATTTCTAGAGGGACAAAAGGGCCAGAGCCACAAAACTCCTATTTTAACCGCAAAGCCAGTGATCAAAGTGAAAAAACCCAACCTGTCATCATCATCATCATCATCAATAGCTGACATTTATTCAGCACCTCCTATGTGCTGGATACTGTACTAAGTGCCTTACCATGATCACCTCATTTGATGCTCACAACTCTAGGAGACATTATTATCCTCATTTTATAGTTGAGAAACAAACAGAAGTTAAGTGACTTGCCCAGGGTCACACAGCTAGTAAATGTTTGAGACCAGATATGACAGAAACTCAGAGTTAAAAGGACCTCGGGGACCATCCAGTCCAACCCATACCCTGTGTCCCCCCAAAACTTCCACTACACATCCCTGAGAAGTGGTCAGCCAAGATGCCAAGCAATGCATGCTGTCTTCCTCCCTGGTAGTCCTTTGCACCTGGGACAGTTCCAACTCTTAGGAAGCTCCTTAATGGACAGCAAATGTACATATACCTCTTTGGAACTTCTCCCTTTTGTTCGTCCAAACACAAAAGGTCTGTTCCTCCACCATGTAACAGACAGCTCACAGGGTACCCAAAGATAGAAATCTGGGTCCCTTCCTGAGAACCTTCTTTTTCATGCTAACCCCCCCACCCCGCCCCCAGATCCTTCAACTTCAAATGGATTGAAAAAATAACAGTAGCACATGCACATATCTATGATAAGAAGACAGTGAACTCCCAGGTGGCTTTAGGTGACACGCCTGCTTCACTTTGAAATCTTTATTTTAAAGTTCTTTCACCTTTCCTGACACATTTGCATATTTCTCACAGAAATTGCTGTGAGTTCCATTGTATTGCCTGGAATTGTGACCCCTTCTTCATAGCCCCTTTAGGAGTCAGCATTGTGATTTGGGTAAGCCTCCAACTCTCTTTCTTTGTTAGGAATGTTTGGCTATCCAGAAGCACGGTCTTGCCAGAGTGAACTTGGCTAGCAGATGGGTCAAGCATGATTTATGAACAAGAACAGGCTTCAAGGACATGAAGGTGGAGACAAAGTTCTGTTCTCTATCTCCACTCATTAAGGAAACATTCAAAGAGCAGAAGAGTCTGGGGCTAACTGTTGCAAGGCATTTTCTAGTTGTAATAATTAGATAATGCCCAAATGGATGGCAAAAGAGATCATGGCAGTTATCCTTGGCTGGCTAGATATCCTCAGGGTTTGGCACTGGCTCCCATCTCCATGCCTTTGCCCCTGGCTATCTCTCCTGCATGGAATTTACTCCCTGCTTCCTTCTGTTTCTTAGGATCCTGAATTGCTTTCAGGGCTCAGTTCAAGTGACACCTCCAATGGAAACCTTCTTTAGTCCCCATACTTGATCATATTTCCTCTTTAGATAGCCTTGTGTTGACTAAATTGTGTACATGTTGTATTCCACCCCACTCCCTAGGTAAATATCAGCTCCCTGAGGACAGAGACTGAGCCGTTTTTGCCTTTGTGCCCCCAGCACCTTGTTTGGTACCTAGAACTTGGTAGGTATTCGATAAATGCTTGTTGAATTGTGCTTTGATGACTGATAGACTTAGCTCTTCTCAACAATGCAAGGATCTGAGACAACTCCAAAAGACTCGTGATGGAAAATGCCATCCATATCCAGAGAAAGAACTATGGCGTCTGAATGCAGATGGAAGCACACTATTTACACGCTCCCTTTTTGTTGTTTCTTCTTTTTCCTGGTTCCTTCCATTGGCTCTAATTCTTCTTTATATGACTAATGTGAAAATACATTTAATATGAATGTATGTGTAGAGCTTATATCAGATTGCACACCATCTTGGGGAGGAGGGAGAGAGGGAGAGAGGGGGAGAAAATATAGAACTCCAAATCTTATGGAAGTGAATGTTAAAAATGAAAACAACTGATTAATTGAAATTTCAAAAAATATAAATATATTCTTGTTGAATTGAATTGAATGCTCTGGAGACTCTGAAGACTCTACTAGATAAGATCCAATCTCAGTGTCATCTCCCTTGGAAGCAAGACATTGACTAGATCCCAGATCTAAAGTTGACTAGATCCCAGATTTAAGGCAGACTGGATCCCAGATCTAAAGTTGACTAGATCCCAGATTTAAGGTAGACTAGATCCCAGATCTAAAGTTGACTAGATCCCAGATTTAAGGTAGACTAGATACCAGATCTGAAGTTGACTGGATCCCAGATCTAAAGCCCTTTGAGGTTTTCTATCTACAGTTGAAGAAGCTGATTCCTTATGAGAGAAACGTCTTTGCCCCAGGTCACATAAGTAGAATTTGAACCCAGGACCTCTCCCTCCAAGCCCAGAACTCTTTCTCCCTGTGCCATGCTGCCTCCCTGCCTTCATAAGATGTCACAACTCCTTGAAATAGTGCAAAAAAAATCCCATTTTCCTAAGACAACCAGGGATTTTGTCAAAATTCAGCTATGAGTGAATAAAATAGAACTATGCAGACCTACTTTTTCACATGTGAAATTTTTTTTTAATTCAGGACAAAATTTCCCCCTAATTTGCATGAAAATAGTGGTCAGGATTACCCATGTTTTCCCAAGTTACCCAATGGCATCCTAAGGGGAAAACTTCCTGTGCTCAGCCCAGCAATTGGCCAAACCACTAAGAGCCAACACATCCTAAAAATCCTTCCCCCTCCCAGGAGTTTTGGAACTTCTCCCACTCTAGCCATCTTGCATCACTTGAAAGTGCCATTGACTGAAAGGTCCTGGGGGCAGACATGCTCTGGGCTGCTGCTGCTGTTCCTTCCACCTGAGGATCAACAGTTTCTGTCTATGAGACAAGTTCAGTTGCAGCTGATGCCGTTACAGACTCACCCCCTCTGCACCCACTTCCCCCACCCCCACTGAAGTGCAAGGGAGTTGTGTTTGGCCTAGAGACACCAGGAAAGGACGTATTTGTCTGGGAACAAGGAAAGATGGCAGCTGTTCCATGACCAGAGGTAGAGATTAGAGAGAGAGCAAGTCAGAGGAAGGGGAAGATGGTGCCCCCTCCGAAGTTCTGGGCCTTCATCCTTGATGGGGAATCTGACAGGAGGGCTAACTCTCAAGATTGCTAAAACTTTCCCTAAATGTTGTCTTCAAGAAAAAAGGACTCATGCTTGCACCCAATCAGTCTTAGAGGGGAGCTGGCTCACCCCCTCTTGTTTTACAGGTGAAGAAACGAAGGTCCAGGCAGGATTGGAGTGACTTGTGAAAGGTCACCCAAGGAGAGGGAATTCAAATACAGATCCTCTAATTCTGAAGCAGGTGCTCAGTCCCTCCTATGACACAGACGGCTGCATATGCCAGGGCCCTCCAGTTACTTCCTCAGTCCCTGCTGAGTTAGGTCTGTGTCCCCACCAGGAGCTGATAATGAACCACCAGGGAGCAGGAACAGGACATCTGGTGCCCCTGTCACCTCCCTGCCTGAGGCTCCAAAGACACAGCAGAAACAGGTCATGTCTTCAAGAAGCTTGCTTTCTGTTGGGAGCAAACAGCCTGTATATGAAAGTATTTACAAAACCATTGTTATCGTCACTAACCTGAGGGGCGGTCTGAGGAATGGAAAGTGGGTTGGCTCCAGAAACATTGCAGCTGCGGCAGCCACTTCCTTCTAAGTCACTGGGTGAGGGGAGCTCCCAGCTTGAGTCTGAACATCCCAAAGGAGACCGTCTCTAATTCTAATTGTCCAAGTATCGTCACTGCAGACAAGTTAAGAAAACAGGGGGGAAAGGAAAGGAAGAAAGGGGGGGGTGGGGGAGGGGGGGGGGGGGAAGGGGAGGAGGAGGGGAGGGGGGGGGGAGAGAGGAAGGGAGAGAGAGAGAGAGAGAGAGAGAGAGAGAGAGAGAGAGAGAGAGAGAGAGAGAGAGAGAGAAACAGAGAAAGAAAGAAAGAGAGAGAGAAACAGAGAAAGAGACTGAGATAGAGACTGAGGTGAGAGAGAGACTGAGAAAGACAGAGACAGAGACCAAGAGAGAGACAGAGGGGATAGAGAGAGACTGAGAAAGACAGAGAGAATGAGACTCCTTTAACACATGGAAGAAATGACCTTCAAATGGTTGGCCTTTATCACTCTTGAATCTCTACTATTATGGAACAAAATTCCCATTGTCTTGGAACTAGCATCAACCTTGTGTTTCATTTCATTGAGTCTAGAGTACTATTAGGCAGCAGAATCAGGCACCCTGAAGAATGGCATCTCCCAAGGTGCATATATCTGCTGACTAAAGTGTTCCCTATTTACTTCCTCAGCTGCTCCTGGGTTGATTCTGTATCCCAGCCAAGAAAGCCGACAATGAACCACCAGGAAGGAGGGAACAGGAAGCCCAGTGGCTGACGTCCTGCCCCAGCATTCAAGGGGAATACATATCCATTACAATATAATTCATATAAATCCTGCTCTGGATCACAGGTAATATTTTAAGCCGTGTGAAGTCACAGCTCTGTTCTTTCTCCATGCCATGAATTCCCCAACTTACTTATTAGCATCTGGATTTACCCATCCCAGGTCCTTCAAAAATGATTCCCTGAAAGTCAACAAAATTCCCCCTGCAAGCACACTAGGTTAGATGATACAAGTTCTAGGACAGGACATTTCTAGTTTCAAAGAAAACATGTCAGGTTTCCTGGTTTTTAAAAATATGTATGTATATATATATATATTCATTAATACTTTAAGATATTATTTGTCATGAGTTTTTTTTAGAAACAGTCTTCATACTAATATATAGAAGCAGAGAATGATTCTCTCTCAATAGTCAGATGCAGAGAAAGAAATGGTGATAGGAATTTCCCTCCTCTCCCCCTGATACATATAGTATCCTCTGGGCAAAGGCAGTTCTCTTTTATGGTAAATGGGATATGTAGTGTGTCACTTCTAAAAATGACTTTACCTAACTAACAAATGGGATTTTTAAAAAATGAAGATGGGCCTACAAAGGGATATCGTTCTCACACACATCACAGGATCTCCTTAATTGATTAGAACAACTAAGCATTCATTTTGTCCAACTCAATCCATCTGTACCTAAGAGCTGCTAAATGTTGCTTAAATTATTAACATTCAAATTTCTTTGAAAAATGTAGACATTTTTATTTCACTTTCATGGTGGAAACAGAGACACCAAGATATGAAGTGATTTACCCAAAGCCATGTAGGCAGCAGCTATCTGAGGCAGGATCTGAACCCAATTCTCCTTGGTCTAGACCCAGTGTTCTTTCCCTTCCCCCATGCTGCTTCCCCAGGGAGCACCAGACAGAAAGAACACAAGCTCCATAAGTAGAAGAACCATCTAGATTTTGTCATATTGCCCCTCAGGACAAGCCCTCTCTGGGGCATTGAGTGGGCACTTAATAAATTCCTGTGGGAGCAAGAATGAGAAATCAAACTTCTAAAAGTCCAGAATGGTTGACCCCCATATCCAGGGAGAAAGCCTGAGTAACATGAGGGATAACATTAAGTCAACTCAATAAATATCCATTAAATGTCTGCTTTATCCAAGACACCACAGTAGGCATGAAGGTGATATTGGAATAGACTCTCAGCTAGATGCTTGGTTTTATTCTATGTAAACAGTTTTTTGTTTTGTTTTGTTTTTATCCTACCTGGATTTCATTAACGTAGAGAATTCCCAGTAAGGAATCTTCCTCTACCAATGCAGATGTACACCTGTTCTGTAGCTTTTAGTCTTAAAGAGTTTCTTGAGGGCATCAGAGGTCAAGGGACTTGCTCAGGGGCACACAGATAGGATACCTCAGAGACAGCAGTTAAATGGACCTTTCCCTGCTCAGTGGCCAGCTCTGCATCTAGTAAGGCACACTGCCTCTCCTACGTAAATGTCTTAACTGGTATTTTAAAACCGACTGGATCCAGATGACTGGAGAAAGTGAGGCTGGTGACCTTGCACAGCCCTCCCTCACTCAGATCCAAGTCAACTGCAAGTCACGTCATCATTTCCTTGATACTATGGTCTCCTTCAAAAACAAAGGACAAACACAACCTGTGAGTAGAATGAGCTGCCTGAATGGGGACCCAACCAGTTGGGTAACTCAACTCATCCTCTCCCTCTCCCTCTCCTCTCCAATGGAAGGTAAATTTTGATGGCCAGAAACTGCCCACTTAACTTGGAGTTTACTAACTAAATTCCTTACTTCCTCCCTCTCTCCTCCCATCCTTCCTTCCTTCCTTCTTCCCTCCCTCCTTCCTCCCTTCCTTCCTTCCTTCCTTCCTTCCTTCCTTCCTTCCTTCCTTCCTTC
>NW_027185797.1:31918750-31922948 GCF_028583685.1 Petaurus breviceps papuanus | reverse complement strand
TTCCTTCCTTCCTTCCTTCCTTCCTTCCTTCCTTCCTTCCTTCCTTCTTTCCTTCTTTCCTTCCTTCCTTCCTTCTTCTTTTCACAAAACCTTAAACTCTGTTCACTCTGAAGCAACAGGTCCCTGCCCAAACTCCACTTGATGGCTATATTTTGGGCTCTCTTGGCTTAGAGTGAACATCCCCGTCAACTGTTTCCCTTTGGAACAGCACCCTGAGGGTATCCCCTCCCAGATTGATTTTTCTTGTCATTTTTCTTTTTCTAATTAAAGGGGCATTCTTTGACTCACTTCTTAAAGAGGTCTATTCATTGAATGGGTGTTACCTCACTCTCAGTGAGTACCTGCAAAGGCCTTAGCCAAAAAGAGCCAGGGTCTCCCACTGCATCCTGGGCCATCTCCAGTCATCCTGATGAATATCTGGTTACTGGACCCAGATGGCTCTGGAGGAGATAGTGAGGCTGGTGATCTTGCACAGCCCTCCCTCTCTCAAATCCAAGTCAACTGCAAGTCCTGTCATCATTTCCCTGATGCCACAGCCTTCTTCGAAAATGAAGGACAAATACATTCTAAAACCAAGATGACTTTTTGACTGTTGGGCACCAGCAGTCACCAAATTTTGTAAAAAGAAAAATGAAGAGTGGAATGGAAATATTTAAACTCAGAGCAAAAAAAAAGTTTAGAAATAAGGAAAAATACTATCTGGGTCGTAGACAGGTGTCACCTTCACCCCAAAGGTGCCAAAGTGTTCCCTGAGGCAGAGGTGGGTGGGTAGAAAACAGTGCTTGTGACACATAGAAATTTTCCTGACCTAGCTAGGATGGTCAGCATTAGACAAGAGATCTCAGAAGGGGACATGGCAGTGCCTGAAAATCATTCTAGCCAAGATCAAATGTTAAAAGTATAAGTATCAATCTTTGGTTCCTTATGGGTATAAAGGGTGTGAGGAAAGATCCCCCTTATTTTCCACAGGTTATGCACAGCATCTCTCTCTGTCTCTAAGCAAAGCTGTTGTAGCTCCATATGGCATGAACCCAATGATGCCTCCTCCCACGCAAAGACTAACAGACTGTCTGGGGTAAGTAGAGAGGAAAAACAGCATCCTTGCTGGAGATCATGAAGATAATGAGGAGCAGCAGTGGTAATCATCAGAATCCCAAGGTGGCCGTGGGAGGACAAGGGGCTACTGGGACGAAGACAAGCAGATAGGAGAGTGGGTGGATGGGACCCATGGCCAAGAAGCGGGGCTAGAGGTGGGAGGAAAGCAATTCTCACTCTCATCTCTTTCTCCTATTTCCCCAACCAGAGGTCAAGTCTTCCAAACTGATTCACCCCCCACACCAAGTTCTGTGAAAATAAATACACAGTGAATGATTGCAAAATCTGCCCAGGGTGGCTTCAGCGCAGAAGAAATATACAATCCATCTTCCTCCCATTTTTTCCACTGAGATGTAATGAGATGTAACATTGAGCATCCAAGTGAGAGTAACTGGAAGAGAAATCACAATATTACCTTCAGCTGTATTTAATGTGTGCCGGCCAATGCTAGAATTAGACTGGCACTCGCACAGGACACACAGATGTCCCTACAGGCCTGCATGTTTCTGCCTCCACCTCAGTGAAGGGGGCTCTCCAGGCAGCCTTGACCCTCGGAGCAACGTGGATTGTCCCAGAGGTGATCAGACAGACCACTGGAGACCACCCCCTCTGCTTCCATGGGCATCTAGGTAAGAGAAGGCTGGGCTGAAGGGCTATCCATTAGCAGCAGTTCTTAATCAAAGGTCCACCTGCTTTTGTTTCCATATTCTGATAACTGTATTTCCTTTGTCATCATATGTGTTTTAGGTTATGCATTTGAAAATCTGATTCTGAGAAAGGGTCCATAAGCTTCAGTCCATGACACATAAAAAGGCTAAGACCCCCTCCCCGGAAAGAGCCAGAACTTGATTTTGCCCCCATTTGGAGTTCCATGGGGATGAGAAGGGTCTAAAACTGTGAGTCTTTTGATACAGGGGACTTCTAGGTCAGGGAACTCCATCTACCAATGCAAGTTGGCACCTGTTCTACAATGCAGAGTCTTAGTAACCTAGAGCTCTTAAGGAGGTAGATGGCTTGCCCAGGGTCACACAGGGTAGACTCAAAGCCAAGACATCCTGACTTTGGCCCTTTATCTGAATGAAGCAGCAGAGATAGCGTGGACACTTGTTAAGCCTTCTTCTTCCCCCACTGACTCACTTCATTCAGACTTGTCTGTTGTTGAGCAAGCAGAATGGGATAACCCTGACTCGGGTGAAATGGCCCCAGTTCAACGAGGACATGAACCCTCTTCTTTTGTTGTTCTTCAGTGGTTTTCAGTTGTGTCTGACTCTTCACAACCCCATTTGGGATTTCCTTCACATACTGAAGTGCTTTGCCATTTCCTTCTCCAGTTTATTTTACAGATGAGAAAACTGAGGCAAATGGGGACAGGGTCACACAGCTAGTAAGTGTCTGAGAACAGATTTGAAGTTAAGAAGATGAATCTTCCTGACTTCATGTCCTGCATTCTATCCACTGTGCCACCTAGCTGCCCAATCCTGTTCTACCAGACCTATATATTCCAAAAGACTTGCCCCTACCACCCCCCCACACCAGTCTGCACTGCCCTGATCAGTGCAATGGAAACTGAGCTCCCCCTTCATCTTTCTACCAATACCTATCTTTCAGTCAGGCAGCACCTACTATGTGTCATGCAATGTGCTAACCCCTGGGGGTGCAAAGAAAAGCAAAAGGCAGCGCCTTCTCCCAAGGAGCTCCCAGTCAAATGGGGGAGAAAACCGGCAGACAAGCCCAGAATGCACTGGATGCAGCCTCAGAGGAAAGGCACTGAGGCTAATGGGAAGCAAAAGGACTTCCTGCAAGAAGAGGAACTTTAGCGGAGTCTTGGAGGAAGCCCCAGAGAAACTTATGTGAATAGACTCCCGCTGATCACTCTTCCTCAAATGGTCCAGAGCAGGCAAAAGGAATAAAAGGGGGCATGAACGAAGTCAATTCACTGTAATCAGCAGAGAAAAGTTGAGAAAATGAATCTCCCTCCCTTCATTGGGGGGGCTTTGGGTGCAGAGTATGACGTACACTGGCAGACACAAATAGCAGGTGGTATTGCTGAGCTGTGTCTTTTATTTTTTCTTTTAAAATTTTTATTACAAGAACTGGTAAAGGAAGGTGGAGGGATACATTTGGAAGTAAATGGAATGTAAAAACAAAAGGCATCCATAAAAAACAAAACAGGCAGGCCCTGCCCTCAAGGAGTTTCTACTCTTAGGGGAGAGCACACAACATATTCACAGACGAGTAAGTCGAGATAAAACTGAGGATTGGTTTGGGGGCAGAGTATATTGGGAATATCCAGGGAGGAAACTCCGTGTTCCAAGGAAGATTAGCACCAGTCCTGAAACAGATAACCTTCAGAAATTGCTTAGGCCACTGAGAGGTGAAAGATCTTCCTAGGATCCCACAGCCAGGAGGAGTCAGAAGCAGAGCTTGGATCCAGGACACAGCACCTCTGTCCACCAGGACACAGCACATTCTTCAACCTCAGTAATAGCAAGTAACTCCAAGAGGGAGCCTTCACTAACACCTGGGGGTTTCCACATGGCTCCCTGTGGCTCTAACTCTCAGAGACTAACCCCATGGAAGGCAGGAGAATCCCAGAGCCACCCCCCACCCACAAAGATCCAGCCACTCACTGAAGGCACATACATCTCCTCATTTTATCCCCCCAGTGACCCTGGGAATTTGTTACCCAAAGAACTGTAATCCTAATCTTACAGCCGGGGCCACTGAAGCTCAGAGACCTTAAAGGGATGTAGATGCTATAAGAGGAATGCTCCTCATTGCCAGTGTTTAGTTTTGTGAGGTTTGCAAAGCGATTTGCCTGTAGCATCTTATGGGTGCCTCTCCATAGCCCTAGGAGATAAGGGGTACTCTATTAGCCCCATTTAAAGATTAGGAGGGGCAGCTAGGTGTGCAGTGAATAGAGCACCAGCCACAGAGTCAGGAGGACCTGAGTTCAAATCCTGCCTCAAACACTTAACACTAGCTGTGTGACTTTGGGCAAGTCACTTAACCTCAATTGCCCTGCCCTCCCCCCTCCAAAAAGGAAAGGAAGGAAAGAAGGAAGGAAGGAAGGAAGGAAGGAAGGAAGGAAGGAAGGAAGGAA
>NW_027185797.1:31755382-31918740 GCF_028583685.1 Petaurus breviceps papuanus | reverse complement strand
GAAGGAAGGAAGGAAGGAAGGAAGGAAGGAAGGAAGGAAGGAAGGAAGGAAGGAAGGAAGGAAGGAAGGAAGGAAGGAAGAGAAATAGGCTCAGAAAAATCCAGCCTTATTAAGCAACTACTGTATGCCTCCCTACTTTAGGGGGGAGTCCCCTTGAGAGCAGGGACTGATTTTTATCTTTTTGTGTATCCTTAGCCTTTAGCACAGGACCTGGCACATAGGAGGTGTTTTAAATTGCTTGTTGATGGACTGGCCAGATACAATGCTAGGTACTGGGGATAGAAAGACATAAAAATGAATCAGTCCTTTCCTTTAAGCAGCTTATATCCCACCAGAGGAGACAACTTATATAATATATATAAAACAAAAAAAAACATACTTGAGTACTTAAATATTCAAAATAAATACATATACCAAAATAAGTACTTACACAAAACATGTGGAGAAGGGAGGTGGGCACTAGAAGTTTGGGGGTGGGAGGGATAAAGAAAGGTTTCTACAGGTAGAGGGGCTCTGAACTTTTCTGGTGTCAGTGAGTCTGGTGAAGCCTGTGAGCCTTTGAGTTCTATTTTTAAATGCATAAAATAATATCCATGAGATGACAAAGGAAACCAATTCTGTTGAAATACAGGAATCAAAATATTTAAAAATAAATAAGTTCATGAACTCCAGTTTAATGTGGTACTCTTAAGCTAAGCTCTGAAGAAAGCTAGAGATTTTAAGAGGCAGAGATGAGGAAGGAGGGCATTCCAGGCAGGGGGCACAGCCTTGGCAAAGACACACTGATGGGAGATACAGTGTTTTATGAGGAACAGCAAGAAGAACCATTTGGCTGGACTGTGGTGCATGTGATGCAGAGTAATATCTGCTGGTCACTCACGAAGCATTTGTAGAGTGCTTACTCTATGCAAGAGGCTGTGCTAAGTGCTATATAAAGTTTACTGCTTCTTTTCATTTGCCTTTGCCTTCTGCTCGCAGCTGTACCCATAAATATTCCTTTAGAGTTGCTACTTTAGCTTTCCTGGATTAAACAGGCAGCATGTCTCAGGACTTTTCTGGTCCAGTCTCCTGGATGCAGCTGCTGATGTGTTGTATTTAACTACCTTTTTCCCCTTAGGGCCCTCCCATCATCCTTCAAAACATCTGTGGTCCAGGGTTACAAACCTCCATTTTGAAGCTGAGAATACAAGCACCTAGCATTGGGTCTGGCCATCAATCAGTCAGTCAACAATGGTATAGGGAGATGAGAAACATGTGGCCAAAGAAGGCTATGCCTGGAAACATAAGGCAGGGGCATACAGGGGAGGCTCACGAATGCCAGATGTAGGAATTGGAATTTGAACCTGTAATCTAGATTATAGGGGAGAAAGGAGCCCAGCTGGCAAGCTCCCAAAGTCTGAACCAGGGTGGCAGCATGAGGAGGAAAAAGGAAGAAATCCATCAGAGCATTGCTAAGAAGGCAGAAGTCACTGGAGCCAGTGACAGGCAAGCTGAATGGACGAATGACTCTATTAAAAGCACATTCTGTGCCAAGCACTTTGCTAGGGGCTGGGGATGTAGCTAAGATAAGTAAGAGTCCTTGCCCTCAAGGAGCTCACTAGGAGCAGAGACATCTTTACGTTTCAGATGCAGTCATCCAGAAAGTTTCCGTGTTCCTCAGGGCGCCTGGCAAAGCAGATGGCAATGCCTCTTCTCTGATAACATTTCTACTTTTAAAACCATATTGGCTTCTGATGTTGAGCTATCTGATGGTAGGAAAATAAGCGCGGGAAGTCATCTTAAATGACAGAGAAGACTGGTATCATTGACAGACATGGTGCAATTGAGTGATGAGAAGGGCTGGATTAGGAGAAGATGAATTCAATTTGAGTTCATGTTGCTTTTGAGGTGACAGCTGGCTGTGTCCTGAAGGGAGGGGGGAAGAGGAGGATCTCAGCCTGGGGAGGACTCGGGAGGAAAGGGAACCGAGTTGCACAGTGAGATAGGCAGTTGGGTGACGTGGCCAATGCAAGAATTTGTTTGACGTGGCTGTGCACATTTGCTTCATGTCTTCATTTTCTTTCTTTTTCAATGCTGGGGGTGGGGGGGGGGAAGAGAAGGTGAATTTTTGTTCAGAAAAAAATTAAAAGTTTTTCAAAAGCCCCAAGTCAGGTCCTGAAGAGATGCAGAGTATGAAAGAAAGAGGCAACTTCTGTTTGAAGCCCACCTCTGCTACTTCTTCACCCTTCCCCCCTCAGCTTTCAGAGCCTCACTTCCTCCTTGGTGCAGGATAGAGTTAGGCTAGGAGACTTCTGGAGCCCCTTCTGGCTCTGCCTCCAATGAAGCTGTGAAGTCCCCTTGACCACCTCGATGGAGCCCTTCTTCTTGACCTAGAATAAGCAAACCTCCGAACAGTTGTTTTCAGACAGACTGGAGATGACCTCTCTTTTCCCTCAGTCCCTTCCCATCCCGCCCACTCCCCCTCCAAACAAACAAGAGTTTACTCATCTTTTAGCTGTTATTACCTTGTTTGCCACTTTATGTCCAATTGGCCTCCACTGCAGCCAAGAAAGCATAAGGGACTGGATGAAAGGAAAAGCAGAGAATGAGAACAGTGAGGAAATCACATCTGTCTTCTTCTCTTTCCAAATGTTGCATATGGATTTTCCATGAATGCAACCCTATACTTTGAAGTAGTCACAAAGGAGAAGAAGGAAAAATCCAAAACAGGCCAGAGAAATGTGTTGCATACATCGATTTTGAAATTCATAGAATTGAGGGCTTAGAAAGGACCTTGGGGACCAAACCACCCAGCCCATCTCTAGGAGGCTTGCTTGGGACGCAGATCTCTTTTTCTTTCCAATGATCAAAAGTTCCAACAGTATACATTCATTTCCTCAGGCGCCTCTCTAACCACAGAGGCTCAGTGAGAGCCAAGGATCCTTCCTTCAGATGGGGAGAGGACATATGAGTGGGAGAGGTGAAGGCAGTCTTCTAGAGACTTTCTAAGATCTCTCTAGACTGAAACAAAGCATCCCTAGCCCCCAGTATTTCCCTTCCTCTGGATAACCTGACCACATCACCTGCTCTCCTTTTCTTAGCAACAGCCATCCTATCTCATGCCTTCCCCAGATCACTTGCTTAAGACAAGACAAGCATTAACCTGCCACAAAGGCATCACCTTCCAAAAAAAAAACTGTTTTGAGGCTATGCTCGGTCCAGGGGACTACACTGAGGACCCAACTGAGAGCCCATCTCCACTGACTTCACAGCCCTGCTTTACATTTTCCCATGAAAACCACCCTTCTTGCAGCAGTTCTTTGCATTTTGAAGATACCTCTAATGGTTTCTTCTGGCATAAACACCTCTCTACATCTTTCTCTCACATGAGCTGAGCAAAACAAGTTTAAAGTCCACACCAGCCCCCTTCAGAGGACAGCTCTTTCAATGCTCAAAGATGACGTTCACATTCTCCTCAAATCTGAATCACAAAACTTCACAATTGGAAGACATGTCTAGAGCCATGGGCATGTAGTCCAATCTCCAAATGAAAAAAAAAAAGATGTTTCCAGCCTTTGCTTATGACCTCCCCAAGCATCCCAAGCCACTTTGGAGGAGTTTTGACTGTCCTGACATCAAGTCTAAATCTGCCTTTCTCTCTACCTTCTACTCATTGCTCCTGGTTGGGTGGAACCTTACAGAAATGTCAATGGAAAGGCAAAGAGTATCCCAAGTTTGTACCTTATTTTATTTCCCTCCCCCGCCCTGGATACAGACTCATCTACATGACCTGGGACCCTTGACAAAGGTTGAAAATTGGGCCCCCATCCAGCAGAGAATTTGAGTCTCCACATCAAACTATTCCACTTGAATGACCAGAAAACATCAACCCTTTGAAAAGACCGCCCATGACAAGACGAAGTAAAATAATAACATGACAATAATAACAGTAATAGCAATAGGGAAAATGTCCAAGTTGCCAATTTTAAAAGCTTTCGTTTGGAAAAAGCAATTCTTGAAAGCCTCCCATGGTTCCATCCTGTGTCCTGTGCCCCACGCAGGCTCTTCCCCTGTCTACCCCTGGTCCCAGCACTGGGCAAGGGGCACTTACTTCTCTTAAGGATGGAATTCATAATCATATGTGCAATATGGGGGAGAAGAAAGGACAAATGCTCTCCTTTTTGTTGTGGCTAGAACATATTTTTGGCACTGACAATGATGTGATGCATTTGGGCCCCAGATTCAGGGATTTCCTGAAATGAACAAATGGAAAGTTCCCCCAACGCACCCCCTCACCCCACCTCCTACTATTCCTTGGTGAGGTGAGAAGACTTGTGCTTAATTAGCTTCTAATTGTCATTAACACAACCAACGGAACTGGAATATTCTGGTGAACTTTGAAGCTTAATTTAAGCTTTTCTTCATCTAAATCGAGCTAAACAGAAATGTGACCAAATGCTTCTCGTGGGGGTGAGGATCCATACTGTGGGCATCCATAAAAGTGCTCTGAGTTCCTATTATGGAAACACCATGTGAGGTTCCCTTAAGGGTTTCCTACCTTCAGTAGGGCTGTCTCACCTGGGTCTCCTTTAAAGTGTGACAACACTGCTTCCAAAAAGCATGTTCTTTTTGTTCACCTTTAAGAATACAAAGAGAAATAGCTTATCGGGTCATAGTCAGCACTTAAGAAATGTCAGTGGAATGGACCTCCACAAGAGGTCCTCCCTGATAAAAGCTGAGGGAGAGCCCAGCATCTGGGACACCATGACAAAGCCAGGAGCCCATTCCAAGGGCAGGCTGGGAGAAGCTTCTAAATGTCCTTCCATGATCACCATCGTCAGTCAGCCCGGAGGAATGGTTTGGGACACCCCAGCCCTGCCACACACTTTTCACTTGCCTCAAAGTCTCAGGGCCTAGATCACACCTGCCATCTTTTTCATACCCCAAGGTGAAGCCTGCTAAATCACTCTCACTTTATTTCCAAAGAAGACAGTGTGCAGCCCCTGTAAACATCAGTCTCCCCAAGAACATCAGTAAAGCTTCCTCTGTTACGATTGTTCTAGTTTCCACAGTCACAAGCTGTCTCCCAGAGGTTCTCATCTGGATGAATCAGCACCTCTGATACAATATAGAACCCCTTGGCTCTCAACTGTCAGACACTGAATTGTCCTTTTCCTGAGTTCCTTCCATCTCAGCTGGACACCAAAGGAAAGTGAGATTCTGACTTCAAATACCACGCGAGTTCAAGGGGTTTTTCCCTCCTAGGATAACAACATATTTTTTTCCAGTTCCATCTCTTCTCCTTACTGTGGCCAAGATGGAAGCAATCAGTCAAGCCCATTATGTATTCCCTGTCTATCCCTGGTGGGGATAGCACGGCTGGGGGAACAGAGGAGGATGAGAAGACAGAAGGGCCTCTTGCCCTCCAGGAGCATGAAGTCTTACTGGGGGAGAAGGCTTAAACAATGATAGAAAAAGGATAAACAGGGAGGGCATTAAGTACTCAGTGGTGTCACGGACCAGATGGAGTAGGCACGGAAGGCCACCAGTGAAGGAGGTAAGGTTGAGGAAGACCTTGAAGAGGCTGTGGAACTTGGACGGATGGGGAGAAGGGATGGCATTTTATTAAACAATCGGCAAGCATATATTAAGCACCATTCCTGCGTCAGGCACTGGGATACAAATACAGAGACTGGATCAAACCCTACATTCAAAGAGCTTACATCCTAACAGGAGGAAAAAACAAACAACATCCTAACAGGAGAGACAACTCCACACAGAGAGGCTTTACAGCGACACTGTAGATAAGAGTGCTGGGCCTGGAGTCAAGAAGACCTGGGTTCAAATCTGACCTCAGACACTTCCTAGCTGTGTGACCCTGGGTAAGTCACTGAACCTCTGTCTGCCTCAGTTTCCTCATCTGTAAAATGGGGATAATAACAGCACTTGCCTCCCACAGTTGTTGTAAGAAGCAAATGAGAATATCTGTTAGGTGCTTTGCAAACTTAACCCACTACATAACTGCTAGCTATTATTATGATGTATAGACAGAATAAGGGCAAAGAGAACAGACACAAATAAATTCAAAGTAATTAAACACAAGGTAGCTTAGAGGAGAAGGCACTAGTAACTTGGGGTAAGCAGGGGTTATCAGGAAAGACTCCATGAAGAAGGAAGTGCTTGAATTTCATCTTGAAGAAAGAAAGGGATTCTGAGATACAGAGGTGAGAAGGGACTATTTTCTAGGAATGGGAGATGCCCAATGCAAAGACTTGGAGGTGGGAGATGGATCCTCCTGTGTAAGAGAAAAGGAAAAGAGTTCTTGGGTTCAATCACCAGGAGTCAGAGGGGGGAGTAAGATGCCACAAAGGTGGAAGAATCTAGTTTGTAGAGGTCTTATGAGTAAAGAGTAGACTGGATATTTTATCCCAGAGGCAAGAGGGGGTAACTGTAAGATAGTCACTCAATCAATCCACAAACATTTATTAAGTGTTGACCATGTGCCAAGCACCTAGCCTTGAGTAGAGGGATCATGGGATCATAGATGAGTAGTGGAGGCAGCCTTGGAGGTCTCTTAGCCCAATCCCTCCTTTTACTGGTGAGAGATTCAGGCCCAGAGCAGTGCAGGGCTTTTCTGAGGACTCCCAACTGGAATATGAACCTTGGTCTTTTAACTCCAAACCTTATGCTCTTTGAACTGGGGTACAAAGGAAAGAATAAATGTGGTGTGTTTAGG
The DNA here is from genome assembly GCF_028583685.1 of Petaurus breviceps papuanus. Classification (NCBI taxonomy): domain Eukaryota; kingdom Metazoa; phylum Chordata; class Mammalia; order Diprotodontia; family Petauridae; genus Petaurus; species Petaurus breviceps. The sequence goes on along the minus strand of NW_027185797.1, from coordinate 31,912,025 downwards.
GAATGATAAGGAGGCTTGCCTGGTGGAAACAGTCAGGGAAATAGTGGGGAATAGGTTTAGAAATGGGGGTATTCCCAGGTCATGAAGGTCCTTGGAAGCCCAGTTAGGGACAGACCCAGGCATCTTCCAACCCAAAGCTCTAGGAAGATCTTTCCCATTACTTTCTTCTTGGAGCAGACTCCTAATCTTGGGAAAGGTCTCCTTGGACCTAGACAGGGCCTGCTCATACCTGAATGGTGGCCAGATGGCACTGCCTCTTTCACTGCTCAACAGGTTCCTTTGGTGACTTGGGAGGCCAGCGAGAGGAGAGGAAGGGGAGGCGGCTGCCCAGCCCCTGTGGCCATCTCATGTCACATTAATTTAATTTAAATTCCACAATCAGTCAGTTGGCCTTGTACAAATGTAAACAGCATGATTCCGAGGAAACACATTTATGTCCCAGCTGTTCTTCATTTGTTTTAGAAAGCTGCTCTCAAGCGCAAGAATGAACACTCCATTTCCTGCAGGGCCTGTCTGTTTAGCACATTGAATGCCGCTGGCCACGCTTCCCCCCCCCCCCCCGCCCCCTTCCCAAAATGCAGACCAGCGACAGGGCGAGTAAATCACAGAGCATTTCATCTTTCGCATGACTCACTAGAAACAAGCAGAGCAGACTGAGCATAAGTTGGCTGGGAGGTGGAAAGAAAAGGGCCTTGGGCAGCTTGAGAAGTGAGGATTCCCAGGCAACGTGTCCTCCTTCTTTAATATGGTGGTTAAAAATAGACCTCCCTAAGCCATTACAAAGCACTTTGTCAGCACCCACACTGAGGCCTCCCTTGGGGCCATGGGGCTTTAAAGATCTGGGCCATGGGGCCACCTTATAGCTGCCTTCACTAACAAGTCAGTGAGTATTCACTAAGTAGCCACTGCATTTTGTCTGTCTTCTCTACCAGATTTGCTCTCCCCATCATCTTCAATCTCTCCCCATCTACCAGCTCCCTCCTAACCTCCCTCCCAGACCACAGATATGCCCATGTGTGCCCTCCTAGAAAACCCTCCCTTCATCCATCTGTCCCCACCAATTATCATGCCATCGCTCACCCATCTTTGTGGCTAAACGCCTGGAGAAGACCATCTACAACCAATGTCTCCACTTTCCTTCCTCCTGTCCCCTTCTTGACTCACCAGTCTGGCTTCCATCACCACCTGGAAGCGCTCTTTCTGACGTTACTAACATCTCTGAATGGTCCCGCGCAGGGACCTTTCCTCTGCCCGCCTCCTTCCTGACCTCCCTGCAGCCTCCGAAACTCGCTTGCGACACCTTTTCTCTGGGTTTTCTCCCGGTTCTCCTCCAGTCTACCTAGCTGCTCTTTCTCAGTCTCCTTTTCCGGATCTTTACCCACTAACCCTGGGTGTTCCCCAAGGCTCCGTCCTAGACCTTCTTCTTTTCTCCCTCTACACTATTTCACTTGGCGACCTCATCAGCTGCCATGGATTTAATTACCATCTCCATACTGATGATTCTTAAATCTCCTAATGTAACTCTCACCTCTGCTCACCTCCAGTCTCACATCTCCATCTTAACATCTCAAGCTGGATGTCCTATACACACCCTAAACTTGTCATGCCCAAAATGGAACTGATTTTCTCCCCAGAAATCTTCCTACTTCCAAACTTCCTCCCAGTATCCTGGCTGGCAATGTAGGTGGCACCCTCAATGCCTCCCTCTCGTTCCTGACAATCAATCTCTTGCTAAGGCCTGTGAAATTTTCCTTTGCCACTCTCTCAGCTATGCCCCCTTCTCTTCCCTGATGCTGCCAACATCCTGGTGCTGGCCCTTGCCACCTCCTACCTGGACTACTACAAAGTCATTGGTGAGTCTGCCTGACCGTTCGGAGGACAAAGGAATCTTCCTAAAGCACAATTCAGCCCATGCCACTCCCTTCCTCAAGCTCCAGTGGCTTCCTGTCACCTCCAGGATCAGATATAACCTCCTGTGTAGTTCAAGGCCTTCTTGAGGCTGCCTACCCCCACTTTCCCAGTCTTCTTACATTTCATATCTCCGAGTGCTCTTCAGTCGGGTGACACAGGCATCAGGCTGTTCCATGAACCCCAGGTGTTTTCAGTGGCTAGCCCTCAGGCCTGGAATGCTCTCCTTCCTCTCTCTGCCTCCTGGCTTTCTGCCAATGTTCTTCTGAAGGTAGCCCTTCCCTGATCTCAGTTCTAGTGCCTATATACAAAGCTTGTTTGTATATAATTATTTGCATGTTCCCTCTCCCACTAGATTGTGATTTCCTGGAGAGCAGGGACAGTCTTTGACATTTCTGTATATTCTCAGTGCTTAGCACACAGTGCCTGACACATAGTAGGTGCTTAAATGTTTATTGACTGACTGCCTGACCCACCAAATACAGGACAAGAGCCAGGCACTGAGAATCATGAGATCATAGAACGGGGGATGGAGAGAACCTTAGGAATGAGCTTATTCAGTTCCTTGACTACACAGTAATGGAAGAAATGAAGCAGCTGCTTCCCTCGAAGAACTTACATTCTATTACTCAGTTCAATCCAACAAGCATTAGTGCAGGTATTGTAATGCTGAGATTTAAATGGCTTACATCTCCATTGCACACAAGACAATCTAAAGGGGCAGAAGACACCAGCAACTGGGAGCAAGGTTTCCTGCAGGTGGGAGTCTTTCCTCCCCCAGTGGAAAAGCCTTTGGATTCTAGGATCTCTTGTCATTCTTGGAGCATTCGATCCAGAGCATACCTTTGTCTACTGCCATGGGGTCAAGAGATGTAGTGGCAGAAGAGAGCTCGGAGTGGTCTCCAACCTCCTCATGGTACGATGAGGAAACTGAGGCGACAAGAGGTCCAGTCATGTCACGTGCTATTAAGCCTGGCTTAGCTTTGATTACAAAACAATTTTCCTCCAGTGACAGGACATGCGATGCACCTCTCTCTTCTGTATTGAACTTAGCAGGATCATGTTTGGACACCTTTAGGTGACCAATCACATGCCCCTTCTGAAGAGATTGCTAGGCACCCAGTAAAGCAGGGGTGAGGAAAGAGTACATTTTGGGATGTGGGACAGCCTAGACTGAGGTCAAGCTCAAAGAATCCTGGAGGCAGAAGGACCTGTAGAGATTCTCTACCCCCAACCTACACCTGAACAGGAATCCTTTCCATACTCCACCCCTCAAACAGCTGCTCATTCTGATGTTTAGTGAGGATCTCTAGAGAAAGGGCTAGCTCCCAAGGTAGCCCAACTCACTTATGGGAGGCTTTATCATGAAAGTGACAGTGACTCACTTACTCAGCAGTACCTGCCACCTACCGATATCCCCCAAATGCTGGAAGAACACACTAACACATACATGGGAAGGATTCTGAGCGCCCAATCAAGAACAATTTGAAATATCCCATTTAAAACATCCCGACTGCCTTGCTTGCTGGTGGGAGTTGGATCTGGAATTAATTTTCAGAGTCCTTCATGACAAGGCACGCATTAAACGTCCCAACAGAGGAAAAACACACTAGCCCAAAGTTCACCCTCCCTCCAGCACTGTATTGAATGTTCATTTGTTGGGAAATGAAACCTCAATCCTTTGTGACAGCTAACAGTCTGAAGAAAACATGCAAATGATGGTCCCTGGTCTCTCCCGTCTGCACAATGCCCACTTCTGCTTTTGAAGAATACGGGTGGGGGGGAAGAGCTCCATGGACCACTTGACTTGGGACAGAAGGCAGCTGGATGCATTTCAATTATGAGACCTGCTCTGAGTCAGAGCAGAGGGAAGAATGTGGGACCCTCAGCAGCCGGGTGGGACAGACTTTGTGGCTGTCCTTGTAGAAGCCGCTCACGTTCAGTGTCTGTCTCCCAGTGACCCTTCTCTGGAGGGCCCAAGCATCCGCTCCACTGTCTTCTTCAGTTATCCTGAAGGTTTTCATCCCAATTGGACTGAAGGACTAATCATGCTCCATCCATCAATCAATTCAGAAGCCAGATCCCCACTCCAAGCGCAGTGCCTCCTGCATAATAAACGCCTGTTGAATTGACTAGATACAAAGTAACCATTTTACAATTGACAAAAGTAACAATGTATTTTGGACATAAAGGGACATCCTAAATAGCAAGGTTATTATGTAGCACATTCTTTTGAAAGGCCTTCAAATAATTAGTTATTCATTTATTCATTCATTAATGTAAATTAACCAGTAGCCCAGGACCCTCTGCTTTGGGTTTTCACAGACTGGATCCAAACTTGGGAGTTTCCTGTGGGGGCAGGGGGGAAAGAGGGGAGAGAATCATTATTTTTTGTCTTATTTTGTTCATACATAGAGTTACCTCAGAGAAATGTTGGAATATAGCTCCTATATGGGGAACAATAGAAGCCTGGGGAATGCCCCCAGACCTCATGTAAGTGCCTAAGGTAACAGTGCACATTAGATTCTGGACAGCCTTTGTTTCACTCCCTCAGAAAACACAGTAAGAACCCATAAACAATCAATACACTTTCCTTCACTTTCCAGTGATCTTCACTCAGGTTTCTACATAATCCCTCAGATTAATAATGCCACACTCTGATTTAGACTCCCCTAAGTAGGGAAATGAATTTGGGATTGCTGGAGAGGCTATTTTTGAACATTGTGGTGAGACTTACTTTCATCCTAGAGACCCGTATAGTCAGTCATTCAGGCTAATGGCACTATGCTGAGGGTCTGAATACTCCTTGAAAGAAAAATGAATTTGGGGCTGCTAACAATGAAAACCCAAGGCTGGCACTTCCCAGAAAATCTCCCTTCAAGATTATTTTAGAGGCAACTAACCCCATTCCCACTGGATCAGCACATCCTGAATAACCTATGGTCACAGCACAAGGCAAAGTGGGGGGCTTCTCCCCAAGTGATGCTTTTTTCCCTTAATAGATACTCCCCCAGCTCTGAAGGGAAATGAGTGTGAGCATCTTGTCCTCAAGATGTTAGCACTGAACAGGTTCTCCCTTTGTGTCTCTAAAGGATGGGTCCTACAGCTCAAACATGGGGTTACTAGAGAGGCAAACCTGACACAGACACCCCAGAATTCCCCCATTCTCTCTAGTGGCCTGGAATTTAGGAACTCCCACAAATGGAATATGTGAAACTACACAATTGAGGGCATTTGCCATTGTCCCCTCAGAATGGGGACTGGAGCTGTCACTTCTCCTTCATGGTCCTGGTGCTGGGGTGAAGAAGGAGGGAAGCAGTACTCAGGAGTCTATGGTACTGCAGAGGTGTCCCTTATGGGCCAATATCCACTCTCTGGTCTCTGACTCATCCTCAAAAAGGGAGGGGAGGCAAATAGGTCCGAATACTTGATGAAGACTGTCTTTGTGAGGCTTAGCACAAAGAGTGGGTTTTTATGTACAATCTAAACCAGGGTTCTTAACTTTTTTATCTTATAGATACCTTTGGCAATCTGGCAAGCCCTGGGGACCCCTTCTCGGAATATTGCTTTTTTAAAAATTCCTAATTGAAGTAAATGCTAATTTTATTTCAGTTAGAAGTTACTTTCTCACCTAACTTCAAGCCTCTCCTGAAACCCATGGGCCCCCTGAGTATCTCTGGACCCTGGATTAAGAAATCTTGATCTAAAATGGTCACTTCATTCCCAAGAGATGAAGGAGCTCAGCCATTTACTCTCAGTAACGTACAGATAGATGAGGGACGATAAGACTATCTATTTAGAACTGAAAAGGATTATCAAGTCTGATCTCTCCATTTTACAGATGAGAAAGCTGAGGTTAAGTGATTTGCCCAAGGTCACACACACATCCTAAGTAGGATGCCAAAGCCAGAATTTGAACTCTTTTGACTCTAATAATGCCATCTCTTCAGCAAAACCATAGAAAGATGCACCCAGAGTCCCAAACAAAGGGACACTAACACAAGTTCGTCAAGATGACGGGGAACTCCCCATACCAGTATTTACTGAAAGCCCTCCTATGACATATCCCGCTAAGTCCTACTTGGGTGTCTCCTCGGAGCCTGGAGGCAGCTATGTGATAAAAGCCCAGGCTCTGGTCAGTTCCATAATGACTCTGAGGACTGGCCTGCCAATGGACCAGATGAGCTAACTTCTGCAACACTCATCCCCAGAGGGCTGGCCACAAGGTGATGGATTTTTTGGTCAGAAGCCACTCATTAAAGGCATGAACAGGGTGTGATCTGCCTTGGGGTGGAGGGAATTCCCATCCACAGATGGAATCACAGATTGCTGAGATAGTGAAACATGAAATGACTCTGGGCATCCCCAGGGCTGGATCTGGCGATGGGTATGGTTAAAAGGGGGGGAAAAGTGTGAAACAATAGTTCCCACCTCTTCTAAGATTCAGCCAGAATAAAAAAAAAAAACAAAAGACACACACATAAAAGTTGTAACTCAAGGTAATGTGTAGTTAACTAGAATTTGCTAAAGGTAAAAGAAAGACCCAGAGAAAATGCTTTAAGAACGTTTGAAGAGGGAGAGCGTTTTCATTCTTGTGCTGGTGGGGACATCAGGCTTCATGGAAGAAGTGGTACCAGAGATGAATCTTGAAAGAAGAGAATTCGGTGAACAGAGAAGTGGGAGTGGTATGATAGGCTCTGGAGATGCTCTGAACAAATGCCTAGGGGGCAGAGAGAGCAGCACAATACCCACAAACTGTGGGTAGTTGCACTGGAACATGGAATCTGAGAGAGGAGTCAAAAGCAACATCTGGGATGTTGAGTCTGGCTGACTAGAGGAACCCATGGAGAGAAAAGAGGAAACTAAGAGAAAAGGAAAGGTGGGGGTAGAATATGACAAGTTCAGTTTGGAGACACAGAATTCTCTGTTTCTATCTGGAAGCTTTTCTTGCCTTCTCATCCCCAATTTCCATCGATCACAGCTCTCCACATAAGAGATACTTGCTACATGACTGCTGAATCAATGAACATCTTTCCAGATGCAGCCATGGCCTTGCCTCCTCCTGGATGCCTATGCTGATCACCTCCATCCCACTCTCATCACTCCCAAGCTCCACTTCCCTTTATCAATGAAGAATGAAGACGAGATGATCACTTGGTGATCACACAATGCATGGCACATAGGTGCTTAATAAATATGGGTCGATCTTTTACTTAGTGGAACAAAAGTAACTCCAGTTGAAATTGAACCTCCCCGAGGGCAGGTACTGCTTTATTCCCTCCTACCGTGTTTCCCCGATAATAAGACACTGTCTTATTAATTTTTTTGGACAGAAAAACACCAGAGGGCTTATTTTCAGGGGAGGGCTTATTTTAATGAACATTGACAGCAATTTTAATAAACAGGTAAATGTGAACAAAAAAATGTACCTTTATTCAATAAGCAAATCACTGGGGAAGAACAGGATGACACGCTCACTGCTGCAGCTCTGATTGGATGCAGCTCGGAGTGCGGCGTGCATTTCACGGGGGCCGGGGAGGACGGTGCATACAGAGGGTACCGTAATGTAGCGTGTAGTGCAGGGGATCACCTTCACTACAGTAGCAATCTCAATAGGGCTTATTTTTGGGGGAGGGCTTATTTTAGAGGAATCTTACACAGTAAGGGGAGGGCTTATTTTCGGGATAGGTCTTATTATCGGGGAAACACGGTAGTGCCCATCACAGGGCATCATCTAAGTTTAAGAAATGCCTGTGGAGTTGCCTCGTTGGGCTATTCAATGTTAACTTTTTGCAGTCCCTTATGTCTCCCAAAGGGTGGATAGCACATCTTCAATTGTTTTTCCCTTCCCCCCTGCACCAGCTTCTCTCCAATTCTGCCAGGGTCTCTAGGACAGAAGGAAGCCATTAACACACAAATGCTTTAAGTGGTGCTTTCTTAAAGTTTGACCAAAGAGTAGGCCCTTCTAACTTGGGGATTCTGAAGACCAGGCAGAATTTTAACATTTTCCAAATCCAGAGCTCATATTGGGATAGCACTTTAAGGTTGGCAAAATATTTTGCCCACATGATGCCATCTGAGTCTCAAAACAACCCTGGGAGAGAGGTGGCATTATCTCCAGGGAAGTGAGGCCCAGAGCCATGAAGTGGTTTTCCCAGTCACACAGCTAGTCAGGGTTAGGACTGGATTCAAATTTAAGTCATATTGTTGACAGGTCTTGTACCCTGGACCTTAAAGCCATACCGCTCCTGTCAGGAACACATTCCCATGACGTCACATGGAAAGAAAACGTCTCTACAAGCATCCCTTGACAATTTATCCTTTTCTCTAGGACATACTCTGTGACTTAATAGAAAGGACAGAGGGACAGTGTTTCAAAAGACCCAGCAGCTAGTCTTGGTTCTGATGGCAGCTTGCCACCATGTAAATGACTGCAGCCAAATTCTTTCCCATTCTGGGTCTCAGTCTCTTCCCAGTAAAACAAAAATGTTGGAACAGATCCTTCCAACTCTAACATTCCATAACCAAGAAGAATCACAAGATCCCATCCTAAGGTCACTTTCTAAAGGCTGGCCAACATTGCTAATAGCAACAAGCAGCCAAAGTGCCCTGCACCCCTGGCTTAATTCTCAGATCCAAGTAAACTTTGCCTACTTCCAAGCTAGACCAGGTACATTCCCCCCACCCCCCGGGAGCCTCAGTCTACTGTCCCTTGTCATTGTCAGGAGATGAAGGAGAATGAGGCAAGCCCTAGGAAATGGGAGGGTTGTCCTTGTTACGAATTCACTTCAAAAAAGAGTTTCGTCTTTAAGCAATCAGTGGTTGTTGGGGTTTTTTTTCTCTTTTCCTTAGAGAGTAGATTTTTCTGCCCATGGTGTCATTTCAGTTCCTCTCCCCATCCGATACAATGCTCTGAAATCTCAATTGCTTTCTAGCTGTGTAAGATTTCCCTGGAAGACAGAAATGAAAGTGATGATTAAGCCTCCTGCCCTTGAGATAGCAAGATGTGACAAACACCAAGCCTCCTTACTGCCCCCCCACCATCACTACCACCACTAGCATCACCCCCAAAGGGGGAGAATTAGTCCTTTTTTACATCATGAAGACAGAAGAGCCACATCGATTTCATAATAGCCTGACTCAGCCCTCCTTGTCTACACATGGAGCTCATTTCATTCAATCTCAAACCCCTCTTTTTCGGAGAAGCCACCAAGATGCCTTCCTACTCTCCCTAACAACAACAGGGACAGGAAAAAATAAGTGACTTCTTTTCTTAGGTGCCTTGATATTGGCAAATCACTTTCCTCAAAGCAACCCTGACTGGTCATTAAGCCAATTTCCAGAAGGTCAGAGAGGCCGGTGGATTTCAGTCCCATAGCCCAGCACTGTACTCCCTACATCATGTTGCCAGTACTCTTCTCCAAGGTGGAAGAAGCATGGCATGTCAAAAGCTCTCACCTGTTTCACTTCTGCCTAGGAAGCAGGCCCCAAATGCTTAATTCCTTGCCCCCTCCATTCAGGATTTTCTTCCATTTCTCAAACACAGTTTCAAGGGAAGCTAGTTTCACAGCACTAGGTTCTGAATGAAATAATAGGTGAAAGAAAAAGGAAATTAATAGGAAGGGGTGGAGAAACTATAAATCTTCCCTCAGGAAATCTCATAGGTCAATCCCATTACAATCTTCTCAGCCTTAAGAGCCTGGAGTCACAGGATTTGGGTTCAAATCCTAACTCTATCCCTTCCTGAATGACCTCAGGTAAATGACTTCCCCACTCAAGACCTCATGGTGTTTAACTGCCTGGAATGCCCACCCTCCTCACCTCTCCTTCTTGGTATCTCTGCTTCCCTCCAAGCAGAGCACAGGTACAGAGTACCTTTCCTCTTTCCTAAAGACTTGGTGTTTATCTGTCTATAGCATTCCAACAGAATGCTCCCTCTCTAAGAGCAGGACCAGTTCCATTTTGGTTCCTGTATCAGAGTCACTAAAATATGGCTTTACCCATCTCTCCTACCAGTTAAGTGATTCCATTGGTCTAGGGAACAGCCAACAAGGAACTCCCTCCATCAATGGAGAAGGTTTGGCAACTCACAGTCTTGAAGAATTGCCTGGAGACTCTCAGAGCTGAAGTGACTTTCCCAGGATGAAACAGCCAGTATATATCAGAGCTGGGACTTGAAGCTGAGTCTTCTGGTCTCAGATGACAGCTAGGCTGTCATTGAGACACTCTACCTCTCCTGCTCTGCACAGGGTAAAAACAGCTGAGGCAGTCAGGTAGTGTAGTGAATAGAGTGCTGGATCTCGAGTCAGGAAGATCTGAGTTCAAATCCAGCCTCAGACACGTACTAGCTGTGTGACCCTGGGCAAATCACTTTAACCTCTCTTTTCTCATCTGTAAGATATGCCATGTAAAGTTCTTGTGAGGATAAAATGATATAATATTTATAGTGTTTTGTGAACCTTAAGGTACCATGCAAACATTTGCTATTAAAGCAAGCACATAACAAATGTCTGTTGAATCAAACCTAACTCAGACTGAGTAACACCACCAAATACTGCCATTGCTCTTTCCTTTGTTCAGTGGCTGCTGTCACTAATCAGTGAAAGGTAAATTAAGTGACTGATTCAAGGATATTTTGGTGCAGATAAATGCGATCAGTATCTGGTGTGATTTTCTGTATTTCTAAATCAAAATCGTCTCTATCTCCAGGCATATCTCTCAGCCACATCCTGAGCTCTAGCACAGGACCATTAGTCATGACACTTGAAAGTTTCCATTTGGCCTCATTCAACCAAAAGGCAGAAGTCTAATTCTGTCCATTTCAAGGTCTGTGTCACTTAAATCTTCTACCGAGTGGTGAAGGGCAGGTCATTAGGAAGGCATAGATTGTCTCAGAAATAGCTTCTGCAAGACAGTCTTTGAGTGACTCGGGGCAGTTCACTTAACCTCCTAGGTCTCCATCTCCTTCTCTGGAACATGAGGAGTTAGATTTGATGATGTCTCTGTCCCTTACAGCTCCAAATCTATGATTCTATGAATACACCATCGCTGTAAGCTATGGTAGATGATCCCAACAGAATTCTCTTCTCCCTTGATTTGTTGGGCATTCAAGTGACTGCCATGAGGGAATCTTTTTTAAGACTCACTTGACAAACCTAGACCCAATTGGCTCTGAACCCCCAGCATGCTTGGGACATAGTATGCAATTAACGAATACTTCCCTTCTATTCATTCACTACAATATTTTTATGAACTCATGCCCTCCAGATTCTTAGATTATGTATACATGGAACCAATGACTCAGATTAATCTGGTACAACCTCCTTCACTAAAAACATTTTCAATACTCATGGCCCTGCCAACAACAAAACTGTTTTCAAAGACGAGAAAATATCTGTTTGGGGGAGGCCCTTCTCTGTGCTAGAGATGGTTTATTCAGTGACCCTTTCCCCTTCCAGACATGGGGAACTCACAAACCACTTTCTGCAGATTGCCAGGCCCTGACACAGTGTCAAGCAGGTAGTGGGTGCTTCATTAATATCTGGTGATTGACTGATTAAGCCTGCTGGGGAAGTGAGGGGGGTGAGGCCAGAGAATGAGGCAAAGCTAGGAAGAGCAAAATGTAGGACAAAGGAAGTGGGAGAAGGAGGGAGGAGCTTGCTAGGGGGAAGTCAGGAAGCCTAAAACGGAATCACAGCCACTAAGGGACATAAGCTAGCACCATATCTCCACCTCATTTCCAGACCACCAACTCCAAACTAGGCCACCCCCCACTCACCCCTCTTCAGGTCCCTTCCCTACTACAATACAAACTCCTTGAGAGCAGGGATTGTCTTGTGGCCACACTGAATAGCTAGTGTCTGACACACCGTCTGTCTGTTTTTCTGTCTGCCTGTCCACTGTCCTCCCAAGCTGGCAATCTCTCTGCCTGCCACTTCAGGACCGGTTTGCTACATGTGGGATCCTTCCGCACCAGACCGGCTACGAGGTGGTGACTTTTTCAGTCATAGTCTTTCTCAAAAATTGTCGACTGAGTCCTAGACAGGTTGTAATCTCTTACAAGAGAAGAAGCCTCATGAATGAAGTTACAGTTCATCAGTATTATCATTAATGTGGTCATATGAGGAACAGTTCAGAGAACCATGGATATTTGACCTGGAAAGCAAAGGATGCAAGGGGACACATGGTGATGGTGTGAAGAAAGGAAGAGAAACAAGGCTTATTCTTGGTGACTCCAGAAAACCTAAAGGCTCATTGGGCAGAACTTAGATGGAGGCAGATTTTGACTCCATCTGACAAACTTGCTAATGGAATTGGTCAAAAAGAGAATAAATTTTCTTGTAAAGAAGTGGTGCCTCCATCTCCAAGTATTCAAAAAGATGCCTCTTCTCGGCATCCTTTGATGTCCCTATCGGGGATGGTGGAGAAGAAATCTCTGTTCTGGGTGGCATGATGGATAAGCTGCTGTCTAAGGCAGCTAGGTGGTGCAGTGGATAGAGCACTAGGCCTGGAGTCAGGAAGACTCATCTCCCTGAGTTCAAATCTGGCCTCAGACACTTATTAGCTGTGTGACCCTGGGCAAGTCACTTAACCTTGCTTGTCTCCATTTCCTTATCTGTAAAATGAGCTGGAGAAGGAAATGACAAACTGCTCCAGCTTTGTCAAGAAAACCCCAGTGGGGTGGTGAAGAGTCTGACATGACTGAAACAACCCAGGAGCAAGACTCTGCAGTTTCTGACTTTGCCACATCATGAGAAAAGAGGGAGAGGTTCAGGGAAATGAGCGCACCTTATGGAGGAATGAAAGTTTCAGGGCCAGGTTTTGGGTCCTTGACCTACACTGGCCTTTCCCTCCAGCATGGAGAGCTCACACTTTTTTGGACAGGCTGCTCATAAGGTGGTTCCATTCGATGATACCTTTGTAAAGACCATCTGTGACAAGATGAAGCAGATAGATGGACAAATAAATAAATAAATGGGTGAACAGAAAGACAGATAAGTAAATAAGCAAGCAAATAAAGAAATGCTCAAATTAACAAATGAATAAATAAGTGACAAATGAATGAATGGATAGATAAGTTAATTAAGTAATTATTAAGGAAAGCTTCCAAGTTGCCCTGGCAGGACAGAGGGCTTGCTTGGTTGCTTTGGTTCCTATTAAGCCCCTGTTGGAGCACCTGTGCCAGTCATCATTGAAGGTGAAAAGACCTAGAGGAGAGCCTCCAGGGGGTTAGGCAGATTTTCCACTGAATATTGATAAAAGAGGCAGGTGAGAATTTTCTACTTGGATTACAGAGCTTGGAGCTTTCTCTCCAGCCTCTGGCAGGAGCTGGAGTGTAGTCATGGATATGGAAGGCTATCCTCAGGGTCCAGGAGAAATGAGTTCAAGACCTGTCTCTGACACAGTTGCTGCATCACCCTAGACAAGTCCCTTAACCTCTTGTCTCCTCCCTCTGCCCCCATCCCACCCCTTCCACACAACTCTCTAAGAGAAGTTGAAAATCTACATTGGTACAGGAAGCTTCCTCACTGAAAGTTCCTTATCCCAAAGAACGCATAGATCTGTCTAAAATCAAATGCCCTATCAGAGGGCTCTTCTTCAATGATCCCATGGAAGGGTAACTCAGTCTTTAACAAGGTGACCCATTCCCTTTACAGACAGATCTGTGTCTACTTGGGCCAAAATCTGCCTCCTTTTTATTTCTGCTCAGTGGTACTGTTGCCCTCTGGGGCACCAGAATAAATGGAATCCCCTTCCATTCTGCCATATTTGAAGACAGTGTTTGTCTTTGATTTTCCAGGTTAAATATTCTAATTATTTAAATTGTCTTGTGACAATAATAATTATTATTATTCAACCATCTCTAACTTCATAATTCTGGGTCCTCCTGCCAGAATATCACAAAATGAGAAAGCACAGATGGGTCCTAACCTCTACCCCTGAGAATCACCCCCATCGGTGAGATCATGAAGCCACAGACACACTCAGCTGCTGAAGTTACATCAGGGGCAAGGAGGAACAGCACAATTTTTAAAGAATATTTACTTATTAGTGACGAAAAATAATCATGACAGACTCAACAAGGCAGCTCCCTGTGGAAGGCTCCCCTCCCCCATTCCCACCACCTACTTTACTTCAGTAACTTTCTACTGCTACAATTCCAGCCTGGAAAAACAAACCACAGCACAAAGGTGGATTCCCTTTTTGGCACTCTAACTTTGGAGATCTGTCTAGTTCCTTCCACTCTGCATGGTAACACTCCCTCACTATACATGCAGCGACTTGTGCAGCAGCAAGAGGGAAGCTGGTGGTACACACACACACACACACACACACACACACACACACACACAGAGTCGAGGGAAATTACGAGGATAAATGCATATTACTCAATCGGCTTGGCAAAGATTGAAAGCATCTACCAGTCTCTTTGGGGTGTTTCCTATTTTCATTGTCCTTTCTTGCTATTTCACCCTACTTTGAACCCAGGTCTCTAGCTCACTGGAGATGCTGGATCCTTTTTTTCTGGACCCAGAAAATTGGGCAGAATCCAATATATGTATCCTCTACTCAAGAAACAGATCTTGTGAATAGCCACCACAAAAGCCAACTTGGTCAAGTGTCCACTTGGTTCCAGGGACTCATTCATTCACTTTCTCTGAACTGTTATTAATAATGATCATTATTTTTACTGGACCTGTGATTTCTTGGTAGAAGGAATTCTCAGGGAGAAAATTCCCTCTGGCAGTGAAGGTTAGCAAACTTCTCCATAACTTATAAGCTTTGAGAACTGTCTAAGGTCAATGAGAGGCCACCCAGCCAATATCTGTCCAAGACAGGACTTGAACCCAGGCCTTCCTAATTCCTAATTGATATCATTTGAGTCCTATGAAGTCAGTATTAGAGGTATTATTGGCCCGTTTCATAGATGACAAAACTGAGATTCAAGGAAGTTAATGCACTTACTAGAGTCACACAAGAAATACCAGGACATCGTGCAGTGTGGTGTAACTTCTAAGCCAGGTCTCAAAACCCAAGTCTGAACAGTATTCTTTCCACTACCCTATTGTAATACTCCCAATACAAGCAGTCCATCCCAGACACTTACCAACTCTCCAGTCTCGCTTTCCCCAGTTCTCCTAGCAGGTGGATAATGGCAGCACCCCCACATGCCCCCATTCTGCCTTTTCTTCCTTCCCCTGAAGGGTGGGATGGGCTGGTCTCCAAGGCTGTTTCTACCTCTTCACTCTTTCCTGTACTGGGCTACTAACAGTGTCATCATTTCTTCCTGACTAGAGCCCTCATCCACCCTCTTCCCAGCCCACCTCAGCAGACTTTACCAAAGCATCCCAAAGAGTACAGAATTTATTCCCTTCAGGAGTCATGCTAATTGCAGCTGTTTTATAGCACTTCAAGATGTTTTAAGTTCTTTCCATGTATTATCTCCTTTGAGCTGCACAGCACAGTGAGAGTGATACTATGGGGATTTTACCCATTTCCTTGATGAAACACCGAGGCTTTCAGAATTGCCCACAATCACATACTTAGGTAATATCATAGGTAGAGGGTCAAACCCTCTTCATGGCACCAGGTCCAGAGTCCCATCCGTGACTTTTCAGGAATACATTTTCAGCATTAGGACAGAACAAAAGTTACCAAAACTACTATGATTACATCTGCTCACGTCCATATCTCCCTTCTGCCATAGGGTTACCCCAAGATTCACTTTGGTACTAGGACAGAGCAGGGCCTGGACAAAACCTTCACCACTGAGCCCCACAGGAAATCAACTCCTTGTCATTCAAATTTAAATATACACTGAATCCAACTGCAACTTTCTGGGCGCCAGGCTTCCTCCAAATTTCTGCAGGAAGTCTTTCCCAATTCCTCTCAATTGTTGAACCTTCTCTCTGTGGATCATTTCCTATTTATCCTGTCTATGCACTTGTCCATGCATAGTTGTTCATATGTTGTCTCCCCCATTAGACTGTGAACTCTTCAAGGGCAGAGATTGACTCTGATCTTCCTTTGTGTCCCTGGAACTGACCCCCAGTAGAAATTTAATCAGTGTTTGTTGACTGACTGTCTTGCTAGCTGTAGAATCAGAAAGACCTAGGTTGGATGCATCACTGACAAATTCTAGTCATAATACCCCAGTCAAGTGGCTTACCCTTCCTGAGTCTCCTCAGCTATAAAATGGGGACAATGAGAACTTCAGAACTTCCTACAGAGGGGTGCTGAATGGCAAAAAGGAATAATGCTTTACAAACCTCAAAGCACCATGGAGATGTCACTGAACATCACCCAAAAGACACCAGAATCTGCGGTTAAACTGTAAACAGGTGTTGATCATGGCTCTTAACCCTGGCCAGGACCTCAGAGGCCATGAAGTACAGCCCATATGTGAATGTGAATGTCTCTCTGACATACACTGTTGTCCAGCCTTTGCTGAAGGAGGTGCCCAAGAGCTCAGCAAGTAGCCTGTTCCACTGGAGAACAGCACTTAGTGTTAGAAGACCTTTCCTAACATCGAGGTAGAATTGAAACTTGGACCCATGGCTCCTAGTTCTCCTTCTTGGGACAAGCAGAACAAATCCAATCCCTTCCCATGTGGTAGCTGCCATGTCTCCCTCAAGACTAAAAACACTGCCAGCTCCTTCAACCCACCCTCATGTGACATGGACTCAAGACCCTTCCCTTTCCTGTTTGCCATGCTCTGGACCCTTTCCAGCTACTCCATATTAAGTTGAAGTGCCTGGAGCTACAAACGAGACACCAAATGTGATCTCCCCCAGGCCACTGGAACTGTCACCTCCTTGGTCACCTCTCAGTCGCTCTGCCTCTCTGAACAAAGCCCCACATCCCAGTAACCTTCTTGACTGACAATCAAGTTGTTGGGAATGAAATAGAATTATTATGCTTCCACTCTGTACTAAGTGATCATTGGACAATTAATGTCCCAAGAACCATTGGGTGTTCATGGCTATCGAAGTCAGGAAAATTGCTGCTTTCAATTCTCTGCTAAGTCATTCACTTGCTTTAAAAAAAAGAATTGTAATAAATTACAGTTTCCACTTTGCTATCACTTTGATAAACAACTCCCTGAAACAGCTTTTGTTACTGACTCTTTTAAAAAAATTATCTGCCTTAAGATTCAGAAATTATAATGCCATATGGACATAATTGTTGTGGAATTTTTCTTTGGTTCCCCCAACTTACTTGCCCCATTTTTTTTTAACATTTTGACAATCCTACAAAGTTAGGGTTATGTAGTAGAAAGAAGGTGATTGGGCTATTCATAAGAATGAGGGGAAAAAAACCCTGCAAATGTCCCTAGGTGACTAATAACTGCCTTCTTTGGAAGGTCCCTGGGCTTTCAGGCTTTCTATTCTGGATTTAGACAGTCCTCCAGGAAGAGGCTATTCATGGCACAAAATTAGAGCTATGGAGAGGGCTATACGCCTAGGGTGGCTTACCTGACCCAGGTTCAGAAAGAACCGTCATCCAAAGAGATCTGAGGGGGAAGTAGGAATTCCCAGGTTAGCCGGGGTCAAACCTCCTGGCATGACCAGAGTCACTACAGCCTAACAGCACAGCTTCCTCGGCCACTGGTCATCACCTCCATTTTAAGGCAAATGCTCTCCTATGTGTAAACTAACCCCACCCAGGGGTTCTAGCTAACTTTCCCTGGAATAGGGTTCCCACCTACAATGTCCCTAACAAATGGTCATCCAGGAATCCCTTGAAAACCTCAAATGAAGAAGTCACAACAAAGAACTAGAAATTAAGTGGGGGAGGGAAATCATTTGGGAAATGGCAAAACAAATTATGTCTGTGAATGTTATGGATTGTTTTTGGTGCTGTTGGGTCATTTCAGATGTGTCTGACTCTCTGTGACCCCATCTGGAGTTTTCTTGGCAGAGATACTGGAGTAGTTTACCATTTTCTTCTCCAGCTCATTTTGCAGATGAGGAAACTGAGGCAAACAGGGCTAAATGATTTGCCAATGGTCACACAACTAGCTGCCCTTATGGAATACTATTGTGCCATAAAAATAACGAAAGAGATGGTTTTAGAGAAACCTAGGAAGATTTGTATGAACTGATGCCAAGTGAAATGAGCAAAACTAGGCGAACATTTTTTATCCTAACAACAATATTGTCAAGTCAAACAACTTTGAAAGACTTTAGTATTTTAGTCAATGCAATGACCAATTACAAAGCATGTTACTTATGTCCTGACAAAGAGGGATAGACTCCAGATACAAAATGAAATATACATTTTTGTACTTGACCAATATGGGAATTTATTTTGCTTGACTACATTTTGGTTACACGGTTTTTGTTTTACCTTTTTTTTCTCCAATGGGGATAGGGTGTGGAGAGAAAATAAATGCATATTAATTTTTAACTAAATTAATTAATTTTTTTTAAAAAGCCACAACCTCCCAAAGTGGCCCATTCTACTTTGAGATAGCTCTTAAAATTACCAAGTTTTTCCTTTTGTCCAGTTTTATCTAGGTAAATAGACTCTCAACAAATATATGTTGAATTAATTCATTTTATTATACTGTCCACAAACTTGGGAAATCTCAAAGGATCTCAAACCATAGACTCCCCTTCTGTCTGCCCTCCACCAAGCAATCTGATTTCTCAAGATAATGGATTATTCGGTAGATTATCAGGTGGATTTCTTGAGATGAAGATTAATCCTGCTCATAAATTTAGAGTAGAAAGAGACCTCAGGGGCCATCTAGTCTGATGCTTTCATTTTTATAAGTCAAAGCCCACAAAGATGGAGAGAATTCCCACAGTCCCATTGGCAGCCAGTGGTAGAACTGCTGTTCCAATCCACCTCCTCCATCTCTAAATCCTATATTCTTTCCACTGCCTAGTGGACACCTTGCATCCAGGTAAGGGTTTGACTGGCCATCTCAACAGATTTGACACATGTTCATTAGGCACTTTCTGAGCAAAGCATTGAGCTAGACATTGGCCTAGAGGCAGCTCTCCAGGGTCTGCTGCGGTTGGGATTGAACCAGAAAGGTGCTAGGCACAGAAGAGACAACCTGGCTTCACCAAGCACTGCTCTGTGCTTCCCCTAGGGCTCAGGAACCATGTGGTGAATGAAGAAATGAATGAATGGCTGAATGGATTCCATTTCTAATTCACCATTCACCCCATGTCAGCTGCTTTTTAATTTTCAGACTTGCAGATGTAATTATTCTTTTGTTCGGTTGCAGCCCCCTTTGAGAGCATCGTTTGCATAAACACTTGAGAAAATGAAAAGGTACAACACCCTTGGCTTTTTCAAGAAGCCCCATTGCCCAAGGAGGAAGCAGCTGCCCAGCTCTGAGACAATGTACAGAATGAAACAGAAAGCAAGGAGGGCATTGAAACTGTGGGACCCCAAAGAAAGAGAACTGGCAGGCAGCTGGCTTTGTTTCAGTTCATCAGAAGCAGTGGAGAGCCAGGAGGAGATGGCTGGATTCAGATCCTGGAGAAACTAGGTCTCAGAAGTGGCCGTGTGACCCTGGGCCCATCACGGAACTTCTCAGTGCCCCAGACAACTCTGGAAGATTAGAAATGCTGCGAGGAAGCTTCCAACCTGCACTGGCAGAGGGACTTTCCTCTCCCAGGAGTCTCCTATTCTAAAGAAATCACAGGCTAGACAATAAATAAATTAAAGGAATGGAGAACTATGAATGAATGAATCACTGACATTTCTGCAATACTTTAAGCTTTGCTGATCACTTTCCATACATGGTCTCCTCTGCCCACACGAAAGCCAGGTTTAACTCAGCATCAGGGAAGTGATGTCACAGTCCAGCAGAGCAAATTTACAATTCTACCCCCAGGAACTGCCACTGAGATAGCATTTTACAAACATTATCTTATCTGAGTCTCACAACAACCCTGGGGGAGAAAGTTCTATGATTATACTCATTCTACAGAGGCCTGGTGAGATTAAGGGACCCACAGAGGGTCATGAGCTAGTGAATGTAGCTCCCGACGCCAAAGCCCACCCTGTTTCCACTAGAACAGCCGATTAATGAAAAACTGACATTCTTGAAAAGTTAGATGTTTTCTCAACTTGTCCCAGTTCTAAATTAAGAAAGCTAGTAAAGATAAGATAGTACCAGATTTTGGGAGGTTTGGAATACCAGAAAAATGAGTCTGAACTTTCCTTTGGATGCAAACAGAAGCCACTAACAATTACTGAGAGGAAGAATGATATGATCCTATCTGTTCTTTATCAGGAGAATAAGTGTAACAGTATGAAAAGCAGATGAGAGTTAGGAGAAATGAGCCTATGTACTCTTTGGTCTCTGTCATCCAGTAATGTACACTCTAGCTAAAGAATCCTAATCTCTGAAGATGACCCAAATGGCAAAGGAAAGATATAATTTTGGTTAATTGAATTGCTGTAAATAAGCCAAGGCACATTGCCAATGGTGACAGGAAAAGGACATGTGTGACTGTCAAAGATGGCGGGACAGTCACATGGTGAAAACAAGAAATAGAGAATTTTGGAGCTAGAAAGGAGCTCATAAATCCAACCAACACCTGAAAAGAAACCCCTCCCCATCATCACAGGCCCAACAACAGGTACCCCAGACTTTGCTGAATAATAACAGAGACAACAGATGGACAGTCCGAGGCCTATGAAGTACCCCAGAAGGAAGTAAAGAAACAGAGGAAGGCCTTCAGTGTGCTGGGCGAGGAGAATCAAGAGAAAGACATGGACGAGAGCTGCACAGGATGAGAAGTCATTAGGTGAAATCATAGGTCCTCAGGACTAGAACTGCAAGGAACTTTGGAGGATATCTGATCCAAACCTTTCATTTCACAGATGAGGAAACTGAGGCCCAGAGTGATTAAAGGTGCCCAAAGTCATATAGGCACTAGGTAGCAGAACCAAGATTTGCATCCGATCCATTCACTCCACTCCTTCCTCATTGGCCTGAGCCAATGGAGGAAGTGCCCACACCCATGAGATCACCATCTAATGCATCTCTTAAAGCACTGTATCCACATCAGTTGAGTTCAGGGACTAGAAGGGGGATTTCTCTACTATAGAAAACTCCCAGATGAGGAGACTCCCTTCACCAAGGCAGGGCAGCATTTTCTCAACAACTTGGAGTCTTAGAGGGTTCTCTAGAGCCCTGTCCTGAGCCCTTAAGTCCCTTGCCCAGGATCTCAAAGCCAGGCTCTCTGCTTTGGAGTCATCATGCCAAGCTTCCTTTCCAAAGGCTTCTTATTAGGACCAGAGGAGAGAAATCAGATAGCTCAAATGAAATATCTCCATTTACCTCAAATGAGATAAATACATGGTACCTCTGATGCCCAGTGGCTGCCCTACTCACTCCCCATCCCAGGAGATAACAAACTCCTTGAAGGCAGGAGTTCTTTTTTATGATTCTGAGGGCCTCCCACAGTGTCTAGCACAAAGTAATTGTTTCTAAGATGTTTTTTGTAACTTTGTATAGATTCCGATTGTCTTCTTTGTTTCATCTTTGTAACCCCAATGTGCCTGGCATAACAAATGCTTAATAAATGCATTATCTCTCTACCCCCCCCATACATCTATCTATTCATACATCTTAAGGGGCTTTTTGAGTGTAAAACACACAGTGATTGTCACCATGAAGTATAACCATAGCCCTAATCATGTCTATTGACTCATCAAATTAATAGAAGACAAACATCACCTTGAAAGCAACTGGTGAGGTTTAGAGCAGTATGCTCCTAGGACAGGCAGACCTCACTTTATTATGCCTTACTAGATTGCAATGTGCAAATATTACTTTTTTTAGAAACTGAAGGTTTGTAGCAACCCTGTATCAAGCAAATCTGTTGGCACCATTGTTCCAACAGCATGTGCTCACATCATGTCTCTGTGTCACATTCTGGTCATTCTCACAGTATTTCAAACTTTCTTATTATTAGATTTGCTGTGGGGATCTGTGACCAGAGATCTGTGAAGATAATATTGTAATTGTTTGGGGGGCACCATGAACTACACCCATATATAACGGTGAACTTAATCAATAAATGTGGCATGTCCTGACTGCTCCATTGACCGGCTGTTCCCCATCCC
The DNA here is from genome assembly GCF_028583685.1 of Petaurus breviceps papuanus. Lineage (NCBI taxonomy): Eukaryota > Metazoa > Chordata > Mammalia > Diprotodontia > Petauridae > Petaurus > Petaurus breviceps. Next base: position 31,890,017 of record NW_027185797.1, on the reverse strand, counting down.
TCTTCCCCTCCTCCAACCTCCCTGTTCCGAGACACAATATTGAAGACTATTACATAAACTTAGTTGATAAAGCAGTGGCAGGGTTTGAGAGAATTGTTTCCAATTTTGAAACAAATTTTACTGTGGGTAAAATGCTATCCAACAGTATCCTATGCTACAGAGACATTTTTCATGAAAGGAAGAGTCAATCCATGTTGCAAACTGCATTGTTGTCCTATTTTAAGAAATTGCCATGGTCACCCCAATCTTCAGCACCCACCACCCTGATCAGTCAGCAGCCATTGCCATCAAAGCAAGACCCTCCACCAGCAAAAAGATTACAACTCACTGAAGGCTCAGATGATGGTAAGGTAGCAACAAAGTACTTTAACTTCAAGTGTGTACAGTGAGGCTTTTTTTTTAGACATAATACTACTTAATAGACTAGAGGATAGCATAAATATAACTTTTACATGTACTGAGAAACCAAAAATTTCATGTGACTCACTTTATTGAAGGCCTGGAACCGAACCAATAAATCTCCATGTATGCTTGTACAGCAAATTTAGCGGCATATCAGGACCCCTGAAGAAAACAAAAAGGCTTTTAGCTCCAGATATGCACATTTGTGCATGTGCCCACGCATGCACGCATGCACACACACACACACACACACACACACACACACACACACACACACACAAACATCAAACAGTCTTACAAATCCATCCAAAAGAAAAATGTCAGCCACCTGAGATTAAAAACCAAGGTTCCCTGTTTTAGGCTACTGGATTAAATTGATTTATGCAAAAAAAAATTAATCTGGGACATAATGTAATTACTGGAATAATCCCTTCATATTTCTGCAATCTCCCTGTGTGTGTGGCTGCTCCCTCCCCTGCCACAGATTCTGACCCATCCAGGCCTGCCCATCTTGGGCATTCTCTGTGCTTGGTCTCCTCTACCTGCAGCCCAAGGGGATAATAAGGAATTCCTCTAGTGAGTCAGAATGGAGAAAGTGGTGGCTTCAGGCCAGGAAGTTCTGGGTCCCCACCTCTGATGTAGCCAGCTGTGTGACTGTGGACAACTCCATAACTTCTCAATGATCCAGGCATCTAAGGAGAAGGTACTAATCTGCCTTAAACTAGGAGTTCCCTATTTCAGTAAAATCACCCCTCTGGTCCCTCCCTATCCCCAGCACATGAGAAAATTTGAAAAGTGCTCGCCTCACTTTTCTCTGCTAAATGAGAAGGCACAGGATTCACCCCAGGGCCTTGGGCCTTGCTGACCTATGCCAACAGGAACAGCCTCAAAAGCCTTTTGGGAATTGGTGCCCAGAAGGATGCTCTTGGGCCAAGCATCCTTTGCCGATTTCTGACGTCCACTGGTTTCATACCTTCCTGGAGGTGCCTCCTCTGTCCCTGGGCCTGCCTGACTTTTGGGGCTCAGCTAACCCCAAATCAGCTCCCCATTTGTTTGCTATTCATTAATGGCACAGCCTATCCTAGCACCCACTCCTTCCCAACAGGGTTTTAAGCCAGGATATTGATTTTCAAGGGGAGACAGAAGAGCAATTCAGACGAAGTCATTCAAAGTACCTTTATAAGACTTCTTTCTGCCCAGCATGCCCGAAGGCTTTCAGCTTATTCTTCTAAGCTCCTGGATAACCTACCTTTCCAGACTCATTTCACATGACTTCCCTTCATACACTCTCTATTCTGGCCAAACTCAATATTCTCTACCTCAGCTCTAGGAAGAAGCATTTATTCAGCCTTTACAATGTGTGTGCCCTGGGAACAGGAAGAAAGGTAAAAACAGTTTCTGCCCCCAAGGAGCTCTCATTCAAACATATATTTAGAGAGTAAATGGAAGGCAATCTTAATGAGGGAAGCACTACCCCCTGGGAGTATGGGAAAGGACCAGGAAAGGCCTCCAGCAAAAGGAGCATTAGAGCTCAGTCTTGAAGGACCCAGAGAAGCCAAAAGGTGAAGGAGAGGAAGCAGGGCATTGGGGGTTTGGGAAAAACTGCTGTTCCAAAGGCCGGGTCAGGAAACAGAGTGTCGTGTTCAAGAATCAACCAGTAAAGCAGGGTAGGAAGGACTTAATATATAAAAAGACTGGAAAGGTAGGAAGGTTCAGGTTATGAAAGACTCAGAAGGTCAGTTGAGGAGCTTGTGCTTGATTCTGGAGGTAAGGAGATGCCTCCTCCATTCCCATGCTAAGGCTGTTGAGCATGGCTGGCATGTATCTCCTTCATGGTTTTCCTCTTAGATTCCTTTGCTTCTGTCAAGATACTCTAGGAACTACAAGAAAAAGCTGCCAATCTCCCCAGTCCCTCCTCAAGGCATCCTGTATTTACTTATTTTATAAGATTATAGTGTAAGTGGAGTGTTTCACACAACCAAGCCCGATACCATAGCTCCAAAGTGCTCTAAGCCCTGGACCTTTATAAAGTAAGAACGTCTCTTTGACTGAATCATAGACCTAATCGCCCACATGCACAAACTAAGCCTGAACACATCCGAGGCCCTTCTCTTGAATCAGCCTATCAAAGGTGTAAACTACACATGAGGGGTAAAGTCCTTCCAGCCTTGGATGAGGTCTGATAATGAAATCTATCGGGATTGTTTGAGAGAATCGGACATACCACCGGGCCTGGGAATGTCAGAAAAAGGACTGAGACAGTAAAGCAATGAAACTTTGGGAGTGATTAGAAGAGCCAGTAACCAGAAGGAACATCCCACTCCCCCTGCCCTCATTGATCATGCCATGAGGAAGGTTGAACCAGTGACAAAGAATGTATCCAGCAGGAACAGAGGAAGGACATGCTCGATGTGCTGAAGAACGGCGGCTTTAGGGAGTGTAACCTACTCAGGGTAGGAAAAAGCATAGCTTCAGGACCTTACAAGGGATCTCTGAGAACACCTTAGGAGAACTGCAGGAGTACTCCAGAGGGGAGAAAAAGGACTTTGCACACACTGTGCTCTTTGTACTATAAACCTGAGTGCCTTCTCCCTATTTGCCTGAGTTTCCTGGGGAAAAGAAGGATCACTAAACTTAAGCCTGCTTTCATCTAGTTAACTTATGTTTGCCTCAGTTTCTCCAACTGTGAAATAGAGATAATAATGGCATTTACATCCCAGAGTTGTTGTGAGGATCAAATGAAATGATATTTCTGAAGTGCTTGGCACGGTGCCTAACACAGAGTGGCCTCTAAGTAAATGCTTGTTCCCTTCCTTCTGGACCTCGTATATTCTTGTGGGAGGGGATGAGCCAGACTTCTGGGAGGATATTTTTGGACCAATTTTTCCTCCACTTGAGTAAGAACCCCTTTTGAAAAACTTAGGTCTGATTCGTTAATTGATTTTGAGAAGCACATCAGATGGGGGCTCATGTATAATAGTACCAGCTAATTATCCCCCCCCCTGCCCAGATCATCAAGGTTACCTCTAGAATCCTGAGGAGCTAGTCACCTGCCCAGGACCCAAATATTGCTAGTAGGAGTGAAGAGGCAGTCTCAAAGGAAATACTACAATGGAATCATAAAGTCAGAACTAGAAAAAACTTCAAAGGTTAAATGAGGGGGCAACAAATGTCCTGTGGAATTTGGAAAACCTGGGTTCAAATCCTAGCACTTATCCTTACTACCAGTGTGACTTTAGGCAAACTATGTAACCCTTCTGGGCCTCAGTTTCCTTACCTGTAAAGTGAATGTATTGGGCCAGATGGTCTCTAAGGACCCTTCCAACTCTCTAACCTAGGAACCTGGAAGACTAGGTAACAGAAGGATGATGAATGTTTTGTAACATCATCAGGAATCAAAACATCAGACAATTTGCTAAACATGAAAAGTGATTTATTTTCTGCTTTATTAAACTCTCCAGCCCCACCCCACCCTACCCTACCCCCTTACCCAACAGCCCAAGTAACTGAGATCACAACACACCTGGGGTCATCACTTGCCAAATTACAGCTAGAGACTGTAACATGGTAAGAAATGAGTCTATCAGCTCCCAGCTGCTCCCACCAACATCACAACATCCATTGGCTCAGACAAAGAAATGACAGCAAAGAGAAACTTGTGACATTTATCCTGGGTCTTTTATGTAAAAGTCTTCCTGAAACATCTCATTTCTGGCTAATGTGTGAGAAAGAATCTTTTTTTTTTAAATAACTGTTTCTTGATCTAACTGCGATACTGGAACCTCTGTCTCCAGACCTCACTACTCTTCTGAGCCACATCTCCAGTTCCCTGAAGGGCACTCCCCTCCACAGTCTACCCCCAGTACCCAAAATTCAACCCACTGAAGACCTTACATCCCCCAAACTTTTTCTTTTCTCATCTTCTGAGTTCACTTTGGTGCCAGGAACACTCACTCATCTGTCCCTGCTGACTGGTGTTATCTTTGGTCTTCTCACTTGCCTTCCCTCCCACATTCAATCCAGGATTAAATCCTTCCAATCTTGCCTCCATGGTATTCTCTCCTATACATTCCAATAGTCATCCCCCATGACAAGCCCCAGTTGTTACCTGCCTGAAATCTTCCAAGAACCTCCAGAGAGGTCTTCTGCACTCTCTACATCTCACTCTCTAGTCCATCATTCACACAGATGCTTAAACTTTCTCAGGCATTAACCCACCATCTACTCAGACATTCTCAGCAACTCCCTACCACCTCCTAGACAAAAGTGCACATTCCTCAGGCTAATCATCAGTTCTCTCCATAACTGGCACCACCTGATGTTTCTAGCCTTGTCTCATATTACCTGCTTCCTAACTAAGATAGGGCAACAGGGCATCGCCACCAGGACCATCACTGAAAAGGCAGAGGCAGCAGCCGAAGTTCTTCAGTAGATCGGATAGGACAGAACTTGGCACAGAGTCCAGAGGAGCAGATGTCAGGAGCCCATTGGCCACCACCTGCTGGGTGAGTTCCCGGACAGCCCAGCCCATTGTGCCCCCCCATGCCCCAGCTGCAACCCCCATTGCACCAGCATCACAGTGTCTCAAGGCTCCTCCCAAACTGGACTTGTCTTCCAAAGCTGGCTTGTAAGCAGGTGACAGAGATTGCTACATTAAGCTCTATATACCACAACTCTCCACAATCTCTATATCGCTCAGTCACTTTTCAGCTGTATCTGATTCTTTGTGATCCCACTTGGGGTCTTCTTGGCAGATACCAGAGTAGTTTATCATCTCCTTCTCCAGTTCATTTTGTAGACAAGGAAACTATGGCAAACTGGATGATGTGACTTGCCCAGGGTCACACAGCTAGTATGTATCTGAGGCCAGATTTGAACTCAGGAAGATGAGCCCTCCTGACCACAGGTCCACCAACCTAGCCACTGAGCCACCTTCAGTTAAATTAAACTATTCTCTGTCCCCAAAACACATCCTGTACATTCCCACCTCTGTGACTTTGCCATGTTGCTCCCTATGCCTGGATTATGCTCCCCCAGGTATCTTATTGAATTTCTACCCATCCTTTTTTAAAAACTATAAATTATATTGGTCCTCCCCCCCAAAAAAAAACTACACAGAACCAAGCAATTCCAATATCACTTCCTATTTCTCAAGGGTCCCAAAGGAGCAAGAGTGGAATCAGAATACACCCAGACAGAAACCAAAAGTTGAAGGAGCCCCTGGGGATCTCTCCCATGGCCACAGATGTCATTGCAAAAATCACAGTCTTGAAGACTAAAAAGACAGTCCAGTGTCACAATTAGGAGGGAAAGGACACAGCCAGGTACTCTCATCTGTGGCCGAATGTGGCTTGTCTATGGCCTGGGTTCTTTACCAAGGTTCCATGATCTTGTTTGTTAAAAAATATATTTATTTTCATAATTGTATTTAAACATCCCTGGTTTCCCCCTGTGCATTTTATTTTATGCATTTAAAACCCATCATTCTGAGAAGGCTCCATGTGTGGCTTCACTGAGCTACCAAAGGAAGCCATGGCACACACAAAAGATTAAGAACCTCCGGTCTGCACTGTCCCCCACTGCCTTCTGTGGTTTGTTTGTTTCGTGTGTTTCAGCTCCCCTTGCCCTCACCCCAAGTGCCCCGTATTTCATGCTGCTCCTCTAGTCAGAAGGGGAATGGTTCTCATTAGCCAGTGCGGGTGCTATTGCTTCCCTTCTCAAGGAAGCCTGTTCAAAGAAGACCTGGAGAGGACAAGCAATGTCAGGGTGCTGGAGTTTCTGGTGGTTTTGGTGGTGGAAGACGTAGCAATGGAGGAAGTGTCAGTTGTTAGTATAATTGTGGTGATACCAGTAAAGGCAGCCATTTATCTACCCCTCGGAGGTTTTCATGGCAGATGTGAGAGGGTTGTAACATATTACAAATGAAGAATTGCCCTGAGAATGTAAAAGGTGCCATTGGAAGATTAGATGGCTGAAAGAAATAAAAGGACCCCCCATCTAGCAAGAGCAAAAGACAAGTCAAGTCAAGAAGCATTCATTAAGGACCTACCGTGTACCAGGCACTGTGCCAAAGGTTGGGGATACAAAGAAAGGTGAAAAGTCTCTGCCCTCAAGGAACTCAGAGTCTAATTGGGGAGAGAACATGTTGCCAGCTCCATGCCACTGAAAAGTCACCAGCACAAGGAGTAATGGGCGTTCACACAGCTTCAAAAGGACGTTGTGCTGGGTGAGCCTGCATGGATGATTTACCGGAGAACAGGAGAGATGATGGGGAGGGATGGGCTGAAGCCTGCATTGCTGGACAGCGCCCCCATCACCGAGCTCCGGGCACATTGCACGCTGGGGCTCTACTCTGCTCCTCACTGTAGCCTTGGGAAGTGGGCTTTATTATCTTTACTTTACCAATGAGGAGGCTCAGAAGGGCTAAGTTACTTGTTTGTGGTCACACAGAAGTTCCAAGAAGCAGAAATTCAGGCAAGATACAAGCTGGAAGTCAAGCCAAGGGCCTCCAGACTGAGCCCTACATCCTGGCTGCTGTCAGTGCCTCACTGATATTGGGCACCTGGGTTTCTGAGTCCATTCTTTGGGGATCTCAGAGTAGAAGGCACTTAAAATCATGTCCCATAGGGAACTAGATCCTCCCTGGATTGGTGGGGCATTCATCCTTGCTGCAGCCATAGATAGTATCCACAACTGTCCCTGTTTATTCCATACTTTCTGCTATTAAAAGTGTGATAAGACAATTCTAATTCATTGTTACTTGGCAATCCAGGTTCATCTGGTTTGTGGAATGTTTGAGACACCCCATGGGGTAAATGAAGACACTCTGTGGTCTGGTCAGGTCACAGGGTTGGGGATCTCAGTTCTCAATCTTCCTGGACGGTGTTTTCCAGAAACCTTAAATAGCTATCTCCCAAAACATGCGGGCTTTTAGTCAATAATGAAACACCAGGGAAAAGGGGGGACTCCATGTGAATAGGTTAGAATCTGGTCAAAGGAGAAGTCCCTTCTCTTCTCTCCTCTCCCTTCCTTACCAGGTATTTTCATTTTTATACACCCCACGAAACATTAGTAAAGCTTCAAACTTCACTAAGGCTTTGGGGCCACCCTGGATTTCATTTTCACAGAGAACTTGATCAATAATACAAACAACATCTATTAATTCATTAAATTAATGTAGAGAACACTGGCTATCATTCAGAAATGAGAACAAGGAGGTAGAGCGCCAAGACAGAGCAAGCCCCAACTTGTTACCCACCACATGGTAGAAGACCCAGTGGCAGGCCCCCTCCATGGACAATGGAGAATGATAGGAGGTCATTGACAAAAGTCACTCAAAATGGGGAATGGATGGCTGGGAGCTACACCATTGCAGGGAATTCCCACAGAGCACAGAACAGAAGATCTTGAGAGGGGATCAGTGACCATGTTAGGCCAGGTCACACCTTGACAATATATTAGACTAGTGGTCCTCCAGCCTTTGCTCGAAGGCTCCACCAAGGGAGAACCCACCACCTCCCAAGACAACTCAGTGCACTCCTTAATGGTTACATTTACTAGGAAGGTTTTCCTAACGTTAAGCCCAAACTTGCCTAATACTGCAACTCTTGGGGGAAGAGTTGAAGAATTCTGAATGGTGTCTCTGGAAATTAAAGCAGAGGAGATAGCAGGAGATCACAGAAGGATTGAACAAGGATGACCTAAGCCAAGGAACAGGGGGTGGAGGCAATTATGTGAGAGGAACCAGCTGCTTGATGAAGAATGCTGACCAGGTTTGTTTGCTTTTTCCATTGTGGCAGAAGTTCCAAGAAGCAGAAATTCAGACAAGACACAAGGAAGGACTTTCTGACCATGAGGACCTAGCACTAGAATGAGCTCCTGATGGAAGTGATGAAATCCCTTCCTGTAGATTTCCGATGCCATTATTTTCTTTCTTTTTTTTTTTAAAGCAATTGGGGTTAAGTAACTTGCTCAAGGTTACATGGCCAGTTATTTATGGGTGTTGTGCTAAGTATCTGAGCCCAGATTTGATCCCCAGGTAATCCCAACACTGGAGCTAGTGCTCTTACTCACTGAGCCACCTGGCCACCCCTAAGCAATTGGGGTTAAGTAACTTGCTCAAGGTTACACAGCCAGGTGTTTCTGGGTGGGTGCTAAGTGTCTGAGCCCGGATTCGATCCCCAGGTCATCCCGACACCGGAGTCGGTGCTCTTACTTGCTGTGCTACCTGGCCGCCCCATTATTTTCTTTTAAAAGTATGAAATCAGAGGACAGATGCAAAGTGCTTTGTAAACCAGAACATGCCCCGTTCATGGGAGCTGTTGGTAAGAAGTAGTTCTGAAGAGGTCTTTTCCATTCTCTGGCTCTGTGTTTGCCTTTGGGCCAACAGTGGCAGGCATGGTAATTTCATGAATTTAGAGAACAGCCTCACTGATGCAGACCAGCAACTCATTCTGGGATTTAGAAGTTGAGGTTTTCCTGGGAACTCTGGGGTCACACAGCCAGTAAGGAGCAGAGGCAGAACTGGAATCCCAGTCTTTGTGATTCCAAGGCTGCTCTTCTCTCCTCCATGCCACTTTTTCTCTCCTTGCCAGGATTATTAGAGAAATGTTTACACACCCACAGTGTCTCAGGCACTGTTTGATCCAACCCATTCCTGGCCAGATATCCCTTCAACGACACCCCTGACAAATGGGCATACCCAATTCAATCACTGCCTGCTGGCTCCGACTCTAATGTCTCCCTCTCTATTTGTTCACATATTATACACTCTTTAAAGTCAATTTTGTTCTGCTAAAGTTGGGGAGTGGGAGAATATCTGAGGAAAGTCACTTCCTACTAAAGCAGAATTTCCCATAAAAACCTGGACAGGGCAAAGGTCACTGTGAACAAGGTGTTCTTTCTCTGACTTTCAGCAAACAGGTTATTGTCACACCTCTGTGAATACTTTCATCAAGACTGCAGAGCAGCACCTGTTTTCATCTGCCAGAAAGGAAATAACATTAAAAGGGAAAAACTTGATATATTTCCTTCTCAGAACCAGGGGTTTATGCAAAAGACAAAATATGGTCAGTTTGGGATGGGGAAGAGTTGAATTCAGTCCCCCTCACCTCTAATAAGTACGAGCTGTGTGACTGTAGACAAGTCCCTTAATTTCTGTCTGCCTCAGTTAATGAATCTGTAAAACCTAGATAAAAGAATATGACAGGGGTGGCTAGGTGGCGCAGTGAATAGATCACCAGCCCTGGAGTCAGGAGGACCTGAGTTCAAATCCAGCTTCAGACATTTAACACAAAACTAGCCAGGTAACCTTGGGCAAGTCACTTAACCCCAATTGCCCTGCCTTCCTCCCTCCAAAAAGTAAAAAAAAAAAATGACAAATAGCTACAGAATCTACTTCCCTGGGTTGCTATGCATGATTCGTGTAAAGTATTTTACAAACCTTAAAACCCTGTGTTAATGTTAGCTATGATTATTGTTGTCAATAAATAATTATGTTAGATGGGACAAGGCTGTGATAGCTTCGAATACTTAGACCTGGGGACAAAATATGGCATCCAGGAATGGAAACTACACCAAAAAGTTTGGGAAGACAAACCTGAAATGCCCTGAAATGTACTTCCTATCATCCACTACACTGATAAGTGATTACTGATATAAAAAGAAGAGAACAATAAAAAATTTTAAATAAGAAAAAAGTTGGGATATCTCATTTCGGAGACTTAAATTTCATAAACATTTTCAAGTAGGAAAACAAAGTCTCAGGAGAACTTCTTCTAGATTAAAATTATTTCCATTTATTTAAGTGTCCACATTATCCAGCCACAAAGTCCAGGATTTTTTGTGTTTCTACTTATTAGAGATCTTAAAGTTCATAATTACTGGGTGAAAAAAGTGCCTTCACCATCCTTGGTGGCTCTCTTTCCTTTGGCTAATGACACCCTAGGACCCACCAGAAACTGGTCTTCATGAGCTCTGGTAAAGCTAGACCAGATGATTTCTCCTCATTAGTCAACTGAATGGATACAGGATGTCAGATCCTGGTCCAAAAAGGACCTTAGGGTTCAATCTCAGAGACAAGGGAACTTAGACACAGAAAATCAAAGTGACTTCCTCAGTTTAACCTTGGAAAATTCCACCTGGCAAGTAGGAGGGTCAGAACTGGGCCCCAGGGTCCATCAGCCCCAACTCTGTTGTCATGGTACCATTTTGCTTCCTCTCATGTCTGCTCGTTGGCAGGACCAGTATCCTAAACTCCATAGTCAGAGCTACAAAGGCAACACATAAAGAGAACCGGCCTAGCCCTCAACCTTCTCTACTCCAACTTAGTAGTTTGATTGGACTATGGGACATTCACCTCATAAACCTCATCCCAAAGGCTCTCTGGGATGCTATGTCTGAATTCATGAACAATGTTGGCTCTAGTTCTTAAGATCATAGGATGTCAAAGGTGGAAAGAACCTCAGAGATCATTGAACACAACCTCCTCATTGGATAAACAAAATCCAAAGAGAGGAAACAAGGCCCTAAAAACTACTGCTAATAAGGAGAAACACCCAGAGAGTTTAATGGTTACCAAAATTTAAACCAACTCAGAATCAAACCTTAATGCTAGGAAATCACAAAAATTAGAATGCACAGGAGAGAACCATAGACATCATCTCATACAACCTTCCCATTTTAAAAATGTTGGGGCCATGGTCCTCTCATCTGTCCAACCTGTTCATTTTACCAGGGCAGCCACCTAAAACCCAGATTGGTGGAATGACTGACCTCTAAGTCATGCATCTAATTAGAGAGAGAACCACTTCATCAACTGTTACTGTATTAATGAGATGGCCAGCCTGTAGGTCTTCTGGCCTCCAAACTGGAGTTCTTATATAGCATAGGGAATTAAGTATGCTTTGAAATCTTGATGTATTTCTTGCTCTCCTTTCTGAACCATTTCAAGCCAGAGTTCATAACACGGAATGGAGGAGTCATGTCTTTCATGACCAGGATTCAGCCCAGCCACAGCTCAGAGAGGGATTTCCCCCTGGTAAAGTAGAGAGAAAAGAAGGGTAATTCATTACACAAATATGTCCCTCCTTTTTCATCACAAGGTCCCCATTTAGTTCCCTGCTTAGAAACTCAGGCTAAAAATTATCATCTGTGGTCAAGATTGGTTATTTTATAATATAGAAATTTAAGATAAGAATTCATTGGAGAGAGGGGGAAGAATGTTAAAGTACAGAATATTAAAGAAGAAACTGAAAGCACATTTGGGGGAAGATTGGTGAAAATCAGGCAAGGAGTGGTTGAAAGTGGTTGACCTAGAGAAGAGACATTTTAGAGGGGATATGATTGTTATCCAATATTTGAAGAGCTGGCATCGGAAAGAGGGATGAGGCTTGCCCTTCTTCATCCCTTAGCAAAGGAGCAGAAACAACGGGTGAAAGCTAAAAAAGAGGCTAGTTGAGACTGGATGGTGGGAAGACTCCCTAAGCATTTATAGCCATCCAAGAGTAGAATGAGCTGTCTCTGGCAGTATGTGGGTGCTCCCTGGCCGTCTTCCAATCCAAGGCCACGTGTCAGGGATGCTGTTGAGAGACAGCTCTTTCAGGTACATTCAAACTCTGTCACAGAGGTCCTGGGTGCTCTGAGGCTCTGGGATTTACATAATCACAGAGAATTTTAGAGGCAAAAGGGACCTCAAAGACCAGCTAGTCTAACCAATGCACAAAAAAGAATCCCTGCTATAAAATACCCAACAAGTAGCTGTGCAAGCTCTGCTTGGAGCTCCCAAAGGAGGGGCACTCCCCCGCCTGCTGACAGAGTCCATTCTACTCTGGGGCAGCTCTGGTAGTTAAAACGTTTTCCTGATATCCATCCTCAGTTTGACTCTCTGCCGCTTCCACCCATTGTGTCTAGTTTTGCCCTCTGGGGTCAAAAAGAACAGTCCTAGCTTGTGTCCCATGATGCTTTGGGATACCAAGAAAGCACTGGAAAAGAATATAATTTATTTGATTTGAAATTTAGGACCCTGAAAATTTTCTCATTCTATGTTGGCTTTCTGCTGTTCACAGTTTTATTTTATCATAAGGGGGGATTTGTTATATAGAAGAAGAAGCATTAGATTTTGAGTCAGAGGCTCTGGGTTTGAATCCTGATTCTACTACTAATTACTTATGTGATTCTGGGGAAATCATTTCTACTCTGAGCCTCAGCCATTTGTCTACTGTATGACCTTGGATGAGTGCCACAAGACTTCTGGACTTAATTTCCATGAATACATGAATGAATAAGCATTTATTAAGTGCATGTTGTATGACAGGCACTGTGCCAAGATTAAGGACACAGAAAGAAGCCAGACAGTCCTTGACCTCATAAAATGGCCAGGTAAGACAGCAGAGATGCACACAAGGGGAAGCAGAGTTGAAAGGGGCATAGTAGGCATGGGGTGGGCTACTAAGTCATGGGGACCCATCATTTCTCCCAAATATTTCCCTTTTTTTGGATGTCAGTGCTTTTACTCCCCTTCATTTTTCACAGTGATTCACAAAAGGGGTACAGAAGGAAAGTCAGAAGTGATGTGGGCATTCAACCAGCAGCATGGCTGAGGAGTGGGGCAGGGACACAAAGAGAGGAGGGAATGGAGAGACTGCACAACTAACATCTATGGCAAAACCATGACGGGACATAGCCACTGCCACTGGGGCTTCCATATTCACACGCGGACTCTTAGAAGTCAATCTCCAATATCCAGTAAAAAGAGTCCATTGGGAAGAAGACAAAGCAGTGTCTCTGTTCTCCAACTTCACCACCACTTCTGCTCAGTTTCAAGATTTCATAATTTCCTTCACTGACCTAGTGGCTGTCATCAACCACACCCTTGACCAGAGAAGTGCCCGACTTGAATGTTTTATTAAATAATCTAAGAAATAGAAAAATTCCCTTTGAAACCCATTTAAAAGAAAAAATGGTATGGTCTGAGGTTATTTTTAAACTATGACACTAATAAAAACTATCTCTGGTCCTATAGAAACAAAGGCAAACTTCCTTGGTATAAGTAAACTCTTATCAAGTCCCAGTACCATGGAAATCAGTCTTGTAATTTAATGGACGATCTTGCAAGAAGTAAACTTGCAGAACTAAAAAAAAAACTCTTGAAGACACTGAATTCCCAAAAAGCAATGATGCTATTGGAAGTGATTTTTTTTTAAATGCACCAGAAGAGGCCCAGCATTATCATCCCTTCCTTAGTCATTAAATTATCAGCCCATTGGTGGTCTCTCTTTTACAAACCCCTTTTAGAGACCATTGAGGCAAAGATGTGTACTTCACCAAGGCTAAGTACACATTTTCTAGTGCAATAAGAGGGAGTGGGAAAGGAGAGCACTTAATTTTTCTCTTTCCATCATGGAACTAGGGAATACAGAATTGCAGGGATTAGAAGGGACCTTGGAGCCCACCTAGTCCAGATCATACCTGGAAAGGAATCCCCAACAAGTGACCAGCCAGCCTTTGTGTTAAGACTTCCCACGAGGGGGGATCTACTGAAAGGATTGGAGAAAAGAATGTTCTTGGAACAAAATGAGGAAGGAGGCGATGGAGCTTACTATGTCTCATTATTAGAGAGCAAGACAATACAAATGTGGAGAGAAAGGAAAGAGGAGCAGGCATCACATGACCCTTATTCTCATCTGAATCAAAGGTGAGCTAAACAAATACTATCACACACACACACACACACACACCTACAAGAAGTTGACTGTAGTGATATATTAAACACAACAGGAAAACAGCCAAGAATAGGAAAAGAGGAGAGAAAGGTTTAAGACAGAGGGTCAAGTCAGGAAGGCAATAGAACCAAGAAAAACAAATTTCCACTTTAGAGGATGGATCATAAAGGGAAGATTAAAAGAAAAGTCAAGTTGAAGACCCAGCAGGTTTTGGTCTAGGAGAGAGGAAGAACATGCTGGTAATTCACTTCAATTGCAAGTCACCACTGCTGATAACACCACTTCTCTTTCACCATCCTCTTCTTGGCAAAGACTGGAGCAGGGGACAAAGAAAGGGGAAAGTGTTAACAGGACCCAATGGATCGAAATACTCAATTAACAACCATAACTTCGAATTCATTTGGGATGAATTCATTCAGAGAACAGTCACTGAATTGATTGGAAAACAGAATCTAAAAATACAATGTTTACAAGAAACACTTGAACACAATAATTTGCACAGAATTAAAATGAAGGGCTGGGGCAAAGACTATTATGCTTTGATTGAACTATAAAAAATCAGGGTGGCACTACACCAATAAAAAAAGATATAGAGGTGGGGCAGCCAGGTGGCTCAGCGAGTAAGAGCACCAGCTCCAGTGTCGGGATGACCTGGGGATCAAATCCGGGCTCAGATACTTAGCACCACACCCAGAAATAACTGGCCATGTAACCTTGAGCAAGTTACTTAATCCTGATTGCTTTAAAAAAAAAGGATATAGAGGGAAATTACATTATGCCCAAGGGCACCATAAATAATGAAATAATATCAATACTTTACATGTACATTGAATGATAGATTACCTAAGCCCTTAAAAATTAATCAAATTACAGGGAGAAACACAACTCTAATGGTTAAAAATTTCAATGTAAGCCCACCAAGGCTACCTTGGATTTGATCCTTCTATGCCTTGTGTGAGGGTACAGATAACTGAAAATATCAATCAATTCACCCTATCCCATTTAAAGGAAATGATAAAATGTTCTGCCCTGACCCCTTATCCAGGTGAAATTGAGCTTGATAACAGGTTTTAGTCTCGGCCAATCAAGTATAGGCTTTGGGCTATCATTGGATGAATGGAAGTGATGTTGAACAGGAATTGTGTTTGGATTGGCTGGAAAAAAAATTGGTTGTCTTACAGGTAATCTAGAGAATGTTGAGCCAGTTGAGAGAGAGAAGTATTTGCCAGATGGAGATTCCAAAGAGCAGAGAATAAGGAGAGAGTATTCTAGCTGAAGTCCCTGAAAAGGAGTCTCTTGGAAGGGAAGACACTTGAGGCTTGGTCTTTGCCTCCTTCCTTGACCCCTTTTGGCTTAAGGAAGACCTTACAAACTTCAAAGGGCCTGGAGGATTTGGGATTTCTCTACTCCCCACCATTGTCTTCCAGAGCATCGGAGTCTGCATTGTATAAGGACAGACTAGACACATATTCATAGCTTTGCAAAGCCCAGCAAAGAAGCTACATCATACCTAAGTAAAAAACTTCCTGAGTATTCCACAAAAGGGAGAAAAGGATTTCTAGCAAGCAAGTACTGGGAGTCACCCCTTTGCCGCATGTGTTCCTTAAGCATGAGCCCACTTTTCGCTGGACTCTGTATGTACCTTTGCAAAAAGCTGTCCCCAACTTTTTTTTTGGTGGGGTGCTTTGTACCAACTAGTCTTACTGTAAACACCTTAATACAGAGACTTTTCTAAAAGCTACTTGAGTCTGACTGACTAAATGATTATCAATCCATAAGGTATATCTAAGCCTTACAGCATGAGAAATGATACTCCTTAATCTTTGAGGGCTCCCCCTAGAATGAGAAGGAAAGACATAGCAGCCACTCTTTGGAGACCAATTCATTAAAATGAGTAGGAGTTGGAGGAGGAACTCCAAAGCACACTCTACACTAATACATACATACATACATACATACATGCATGCATACACATGCACACACATATATACATATGCATGTATTATATTCACTATTCAATGCATACATATTGAATATTGGTATATACATTAATTCACATATACTAATACTATCTATGCATAAAATATATTTATATCTATATGTACATATGTGTGTCTATATTGTCTCCCCCGTGAGACTGTAAATCTCTTGAAGGCAGGCTCATATTCCTTTTGTCTTTGTGTCCCCCATGCTTGACACCGCACTTTACCTATAGTAGGCATTTAATAAATACTTACTGATTGATTGACTTTATGAGTTCAGGTCACTAGACCCAAATGAATTAGGACACTCAGAAAACAGGGAAACATTCCTTCTGAGCCATTGTTTTTGATCTTTGAAAGATCATAGAGAAAGAAAAAAAGTACCCAGGACTAAGGAAAAGCAAATGTTGCCCCCATATTTTTAAAGGGAGGACAGGAGGAAAGAGAATGGAGTCTATAAACATGAGACCAGTGACCTTGGCTTCCATTATCAGCAAATTCTAGAGCACACTTTTTGAGGGATGATTGATGAACACTTAGGAAAGGCAGTGGAACTCACATTTGGTAAGCAAACCTTTTTTCAAGAATAGATTATAATAAACTATAATAAACAGATAATAATAAAATCCAAAAGAATGACCAAAAAACACCTCACCCACCTCCTGACAAAGAGCAAGACACACAGTTTTAGACATGCTTAATTTGGAAATTTATTCTGCTGAACAATGCAGTTAAGTGTTGAGAATTTTTTTTTTTGCTTGTGGCAGGAAGGGAGGGCAGTGAGAGGGAAAGATTCATTTCAAATGCTTCTTAGTTGAAAAATAAAAAAATAATTTTTAAAAGGACCTTATCTAAGTTTTTGAAAAATTCTGTAGTTATATTTTGCCAAGATTTTAGCAAAGCAAGAAAATGACAAAAGTCTTTGATGCTGCCCCTGTGGATCAGATGGAATGACATAGAACGATGAGTGTATAGTCAAACCTAAAGAATTGTATTTAATAGGGGCGGCCAGGTGGCTCAGCAAGTAAGAGCACTGGATGACCTGGGGATGGAATCTGGGCTCCAATACTTAGCACCACACCCAGAAATAACTGGCTGTGTAACCTTGAGCAAGTTACTTAACCCCAATTGCTTAAAAAAAAAAGAATTGTATTTAATGACCCAATGTCACTCTCTAATGAAATGCCCCAGAAAGCTAGGCTCAGTCCTATGGTATTTAACACCTTATTGATAACTTGGATAAAGGCATGGATTTGTAGATGACACAAAGCTTGGAGAAATAGCTAACAAATTAGATAAAATCAGGATTTGAGAAGAGTTCAACAGGCACTAGGTCAAAGTCAAACTGAGTAACTTGAAATTTAATTGGAACAAATGTAAAATTGCATACTTAGGTTCAAAACATAAATGACAAGTATAAAATGAGGTAAGCAAAGAAGAATAGACAATAGACAAAACAGGAACAGACAATAGGCTGCCAAAAAAAAAAGATCCACCAATTTTAGTAGACACTAAGCTCAACATAAGCCAACAGGGCGATGTGGCAGCCAAAAACTCAAATGTAATGTTAAGCAACTTTAAGAGACCAAAATGACAGCCCCCTTGCTCCTGGCTCTTGGGAGATCACATCCAGAGCATTGTGTTCAATTTTTGGTGCCACACCTGAGGGTGAAGGATAAGAGGTGGGAGGGAAGAAAGAAGGAAATAAAGAAGAAAGGTGGGGAAGATCCACTCTAATATATCTATCACTGAACATCACTGGTAAGCCTCTCAATAATGGCTAATTATCCCCTTCATTCTTCTTCACCTATTACTTTGTGACCAGTATACTGTAAGTTCCTTGAGGGCAGAGCCTATTTCATTTTTATCTTTTTATCTCCAACAGCTGACAAAGTGCCTGGTACACAATAGATGTTTAATCAATTCTTGCTGAATTGAATTGATAAATATTGTTGCATTTATCTATGAGTTGAAGAGGCCCATCTCTTTCATCTACTTTTCAATGATTGTCTTCTGGCTCTTATCTTCGCTTTAAGTATTTTTTTCTCTTAAAGTCTTATTTCTTTGTTTTTCTGAACTTGACAAAAGCACTAAAACTATTAATATGTCCATATGCAAAGAAGAGGATTGTGCATGAAGCCATGACTGTCTATTATGTACAGCTTGATTTTAAAATCTGTAATAACTGCAACAATTAGTTCCAAAACTCTCCTACTTATGTGTCTCTCCCTGAGCATCCTTAGGCTCTTTTCTATGCATTTTTAAATGATTCATTGATGCCATTTCCTTTTATTTCTTTGGGGAGGGGCATCATTACTCTCATGTTTCTCTTTCCTCTACTTTCCCCCTCAAAAAAATTAATTCTCCCTCATGATAGATAAATATAGTCAAGCAAAGCAAATCCACTATTTTCTGAGGTCTAAAAATGTGTCCCATCTTGCAACTTGAATCCATTTCCCAACCTGCTGGGAGTGCAGGAGCTTGCTTCATCACATCTTCTGAAATCATGTTTGATCATTGAATTTATCAGAGTTAAATCTTTCAAAGATTTTCTAAACAATGTCGTAGCTATTGGATCTCTTGCATCAGTTCATACAAAGCTTCCTAAGTTTCTTTGAATCCATCTCTTTCACTGTTTCTTAGAGTATCTATCCATGTATAATCATTTGGTTCAGCCATTCCCCTATGGATGAATACTCTTTTAGTTTTGAGTTCTTTGCTTCAATAAAATGTGCTCCTAGGCATATTGTTGTAGCTATGGGTCCTTTCCCTCTGTCCCTTATCTCTTTGGGGCATAAACCTAATAGTGGCATCTCTGGGTCAAGGTCTAACTCCAAATGGCTTTCCTGAAATGTTGGACCAATTCAAAGTTCCTCTAACAGTGCATGAGTGTGCTTGCCCTCCCACCCTCTGACAATTGTAATGTTCTTCCCCTGAGGAGCCATATCTGGTGAAGTTTATGGACCCCTTCTCAGAGCCATGTTTTTAATCACAAAATATATAAGATTATGAAGAAAACCAAATATATTACAATATAGTTATTTAAAAAATGTAAGCCAAATTCACAGATGCCAGGTTGGGAATTCTTGGTTTAAAGCTTGTCTATTTAATATAAGGCTCCTCCCCTCCCACCCCCTATTTGGGCAGACCTCAAAACTGGGCCCATTTATTTCCCTGGACCATTCTTCTGTGGTTCTTGCTGACAGCTATGTGCAGACACATTGCAACACCCCTCAGCTCCATGATGAAAAGAGAGAAACAAAGTATCCTCCCTTCCCATTCATTTCCTCTGTATTAAGAACTGAATTGAGAGTTGGCCTTAATCCAGTGATGTCTTCCACAAGGACGGTGGTCTTTAAACAGTAAATCAGCAGCCCCGCTCCCCACTGACTCCCCATATCTGTCTCTTGAACAACAAGAGACCTACGGGCTCCTGTGAGATTCCACCCAAAGAAATCAGACGAATTGCCCACTGGCGATCTGTGCAACTCCAAGACAGTCCATTGTAAACAACTGTCAATGGGGGTCTTCTAGTTCCTAGGCCCTGAATCCTGGTTGAAATCATTTGGATTCTTACTGGAATCTCCTCTCATCAAGTGCTCAACCCTTCAGAATGCCTTTTTAATTAATTAAATAATATTCCTGTAAGTAAAAAGGAGTCACACTGAAGCCAGATGACATAATTTGGAGGCCCACCCGTACACAAAAGAAAATATTGAGTAATATTCATTTTTAAATTTGTGTTTCTATAGGGCCTTAAGGATTACAAAGTATGTCTTCTACAATACCTTTGTAAAGTAGGTCGGTCTGCTCCTATTGCCCCCACTTTACAGATGAGGAAACGGAGGTGAACAGAAGTTAAGAGAGATACATAGAATCACATAGCTAGTAACTGTTAGAGCCAAGATTCAAACCCAGATCCCTTGTTTCTAAGTCCTGAGTTCTTTCCACTTTGCTTAGCACAGAGGTTCTATTGGAACTTTGAGTTCTGTGGATGGAAAACTAGTTTGAGGAATGTAAACTTTTTCTTTCAGTTCCTTTAATTTTATTAAGTAAAAAATTTTACTAATTTTATTTTGTTTCCATTTTATTAATTAGGAATTCATTTTCTTTGATTGAATATTAGATTAGGATAGTGGGGAGGAAAAGGTGTAGTAGCCTCTGATTGTCCTGTCTGGTCCTGGGGACGCTTGTTTCTGTTGTCTGATACTTTGAGAGGCCTTTGCCAGAAACCCAGTCATAATGCTGCTGATAATTCCCCAGAAGGAATTCCCAGAAACATCCCTGTTCAGAGAAGGGCTTTAGAAAATCTGGCTTTGGTCTGTTCTCTAGTCAAATCCAACCTGAGGGCCCTGGGATTGATGGACAAAGAATGTTGACTTTCCGCAATCTCCTAGTAGACCCAATGGCTTAACTCATTCTACGTGAGTGAACAGCTAGTCAACAAATAGTGATGTTTACACATAATGAGATTCCACTGTGTTATAAGTAGGAGGGATTCATTTGTGAACTGATACAGAGAAAAGTCAACAGAATAAAGAGAAAGATACACAGGAGAGCCAGAATAATGGAAAGGAAAGCAACCTGAACAAGGAAAGATGAAGCTGAAAGACATCAGAACTCAGGTCAATGGCATTACCAATCTTGGCTCTGGGTACTGATGCTGAAGCAGAGACATAGGGACCAGTAGGGCAAAACAAGGCAGACATTTGCAACTATAGTCAAGGTTTTGTATGCTTTGCTGTAAATGCACTTCTTTGTTACAAGGGAGGGCTGTTAGCATTGTTGGAAATTGATGGTGATATTAAAAAAAAACCATCCACAAGATGGGTTTTTCCCCAGAAAATAAATGAACAGCTTGCTCTCCACAGATCCTCTTAAGTCAGGGCGCATTGCTTTTAGTCACTTTCCCGTCACATGTACAAACGTAGCATTAGTCACTCTTTTCCCTCATCCTGGTTTAAAAGACTCCCCAAGGAATGATAATCAACTGGCCTAAAGGCCGCATTTCATTAAAACTTCCACTCCACTTCCTGTGGCCTATCAGAGGTTTTCTAAGTTTCCTAGTCCCCATCTTTGTTTTCTATCAGATTACTAATTCCTTGAGACTGGATACCCCCCTACAAGGCTATAAGGCTAATGTGCCTAATCCTTCAGTGAGTAAATCATTCCCAGAGAGGAAAAATGTATCAGCCTCGGGAAAGTGAGCAGCCTTTCCAGATCACACTTAGCCAACCCTGGGTTCCAAAACATAAAGAGTATCAGGTATCATACAAGGTGTCACGGGCCTTCAAAAAGAGAATATAAGAGCCAAAAGAACTAAGCAATAATGACATTAAAATGACTGTGTTTCTAAAGCCCAAGAAAAGCAGAATGATGAGAAAGATGAGAAAATGGAAAAGACTTTGAGATGAGAATGGTTTTAGAGCTAATCCAATCTAGTCCTTACATTTTACAGAGAAGAAAATTGAGCCCCAGAGAAATGTACAAGGACATACAATCAATCAATAAAAATTTATCAAGCACCTACAATAGGCCAGGTACTATTCTAGGAATGTCTGGGATTCCAGAGACACACAAATGTCCATACAAATAGAAAGTCTAGTAGCAGAGCTGGGCTTTGAAGCCAGGTCCTCTAACACCAAATCCAACACTCTTTCCATTGGACCATGCAGAATTGGATGATGGCTAGATTAGAGTCAGGAAGTATATGAGTTCAAAGCCAGCTGCCCTTGCTTACTCATTTTGTGACCATGGACAAGTTGTTTCAGTTCTATTTTCCTCACCTGTAAAATACTCAAAGTTCTCAGCTCACAGATTTGGTGTAAGCATCAAAAGAGATGATAAAACACTATCTAAATATAAATAAAAGACTATAGAAAGCTTTTGCACAGATAAGGAGACAGAGACACAGGAAGAGAGAAGGAAGGGAGGGAGGGATGCAATTTGTCCAACACATTGCATTGCAAAGGAGTATTTCTGAAAATATGAATTCATTTGACTATTTGATTGTCATTTGACAGACATTCGACTGACCCACAATCATCTCTATTTCAAAAGCACCTTCTATAGTGTCTCTGCTCCCCAGAAGTTTTTAAGACAATGATGACACAAATAATGGAAATCAATCTTGACGGAAGAAGGAAGACTTCTCTTCAGTGCAGCTCCAGACCAGCTCTCTGCATCCAATCAAAACACGATCGTTTCTGAAGACGAAGAAAGAGCGCTACAGAGAGAATTGGAGGGACTGGTTCAAACCCTGGTTCTGACACCTGATCACTTAAACTCCACGGGCTTCAGTTTACTTAGCTGTAAAGTACAAAATTCACCCTCCTTTCCAAAGTGTTACAACACATCTGACCTCATTTCATCTTCATGTGTGGCACTACGGGATAGAACAAGAATCTATCATTCTTCCTTTTCGGTCCAGACCTGCAATTTCATCAATGCAGGGAATTCCTAGTGTGCAAATGTCCCTCACCAATGCAGATCCTCTTCTGCAACTTACTGTCCTAAAGAGTTGCCAAGAGCACAGGGGAGCTTATGACTTGCCTACCATCACACAATTGGTAAGCCGGTAGAAGGCACTCCTGACTCCAAGACCAACCTTCTACCAACTACATCACACCACTTTTCCCCCTTTCACAGATAAAGAAACTAAGACCCAGAGAGGCTAAGTAATTTGCCCAGGATTCGATGATTAGGGAATGACAAGAGCTTAGATCTCCTAACTGGATGCAACTCTGTTTCCCCTGACCTGGTCTTATCATTAGCAGATGCTGTGAAGCCCTTCTCACTAGGGCTTGAATGACTGTGGAAAAATAATTAATAAGATGGAGTACCATGGTACAGGTGATGGTGAATCATTTCCTGACAGATAATTACCATCCCTTTCCTGTGAGAACTCTGCAGACCCACCTCCATAGGAAAGGTTCCCTGACAACTAGAAATGAAAGAAAACACTGAGTTTGGGAAAGATTCATTTCAAGGGCACAGAACCTCTCTGAAGTCCATATCTAAGCAAATGACAGAGCAGACAAGATAAGGTGACCTTTCTCTGATGTTCCCGAACCTACTGAGTTTCTCTCTCATTCCCTCTATGTCCTCCTCTCTACCTCCGTCTCTCCATTTCTCTATTTTAATGTCTATTTCCCCCTGTTCTGCCTTAGTGTCTCTAATTCTTCATTTCTCTGCCCCCTTTTCCTCCTCTATACTTAATTCTCTTTCTTTCTCTGCCTCTTCTAACTTTCACCCCATAATACTTATCTATACTTATATTGAGGTCCAAAGGACCTAAATTCAAATCTCCACTCAAACACTACCTGTGTGACCCTGGGCAAGTCATCTCAGTTCCCTTCCCTGTGAAATGGGAGGACTGAATCTCTAAAGTTCCTTCTAGCTCTCAAATCCATAATTCTATGTTCTTTATACTCAACTGTAAAATCAGGATAGTTGAATCTTTGATGTCTGACTCTTTAACTTCAGAGACTATTGCACAGAGGGTCAAGCCAGGAAAAGCTGGGTTCGAGTCCCTTCCTCGAGATAAACTGGCTACAGGACCCTTCTCTAAGACTAGAGAAGGCACCACCCTGCATTAGTAGAGGATATTTCCAATATCAATTGAATCACAGGTTCAGTCTTTGGCTTTAAAAATTAGCCAATTCGGCTTTTGTGGTCTTCTTGGCTGATTTGTTTGGCACAGAAGTGATCCCTGATGAAGAACAGACCACACCCCAATCTGAAAATTACGGCAGTATCCTGACCAGTTCCTGCCAGCACCAAGCCCTCTCACCTTACACTGTAGAAAGTTAGCTCAGATAAGCACAATTTAAAAACAAACTTGACCCTTAGAGTTTCCTCTGACTTCCCCAGAGGGTTTCAGTGTAAAAGAATGCACATATCCGTGCAGGGAACTTTTACTTTTGCTCAATCTCCTGTAATCATCAATTGCACACTGTAATAGCAAAGATCCTACTATGAGTGCATGCGAGGGGCAGAGGAGAATTTCGTTAGCTGCCTTGCTTCCTTTAGTGTGCAGATTAGCACCGGATTCCTGCTGCATCACCTAGCCACTCATGCGCCAGTGATGAATCAAGATGAGCACACAGATTGGCCAGGCTACGGTGCCAAGGATAATAAAACCAGCGAGTTGAGAAATCTGGACAAGAATCTCGCTAGGATGCTAAAGCAGCCCAAGAGTGGAAACAAGATCCAACAGGTCCCAAGTGGTAAATTACTGCCGCAGGCAACCTTGCCTGCAGCCCGGGAGGGAGGGGGCGGGGTTCTCACCCTGGTCACTCAGACCTTATAACCCCAGGCTAGAAGCGTTTACCAACCAGCGCTTTCCCTCCGAGAATTACATCCGATTTGTCTTGTACACAGCTCATTCTGTAGAGACTATGGTCTCCCTCATTAGACTGCAAGCTCCTTGGGGGCTGAGGTTTTCTTTTGTCTCTTTAATCCCCATCCCTCAGCCCAGTACCTGACACATAGTAGGTGCTAAATCAATATTGACTCATTGATAGTCCTATGCCCACTGGAGCCCTGATTCGGGAAATGAGTCCAGAAAAAAGGCAGGAAGGATCGGAAAGGTATCTCCCCAGTCCTGATGCAATCCCCCATTATAGGAAATCACCTCTCCCTAACGGTCAGTTCTCAGATGTCATCCAGAAGTCACCTCACTGCCAACCAGGGCTCTGGAAAAGCTGTTATCCTGATTCTAATCTCGTTCTCCTGACTTGCCTGTGTCCATTTTTGCCCTTATCTAGCCAAATCCCTCCCTAACATCTTCCTCTGGTGTTGTGAAGGGGAGCCTGGGGTCTCCAGATCTCCATGCAAACAGCACAAGCTCTAAGGGGTCCCCCTGAACTGAACGAGCCCTAAGGACCATCCTAGTTAAGTCTTATGCCCAGCTTGGGCTCAGGGGGATGAAGGTTTTGGCTGCTGCAGCCATCACAGAGGGGCTGCGATCTGCACCAGAGAGGAGGCAATGTATTCCCTAGAAAAATCATGGATTCCGAAATTATTGAAACATTGAGGCATTATGCAAACACCTCATGTATTTAAGGATATGCTCTCAGTTAGCACTTCTTTCCCTAAAATGCTTTATGGCCCAGTCCATCTACACTGTGATGATGGAAAATCCCATGCATTCTTTGTTGTATGAATTAATCATCGTTGATGCATTTATACCGGCCTCTTCTCCTGCATCCCCCTCATCTAACCAGTCACCAGGTCCCACAGCCTTTTCCTTCAAAGTGTTTCTGATATCTGTCCCTTCTGATTCCAACTACTGCCAGTTTCGGCACCGAATAATAGGGTTCAGGGCTGGAAGAGGCCTCCCACAAACCTTCTGGCACAAGCTTACAGGTGAGGAAATGGAGGCCCAGAGAAGCCTGTAGCCTATGGTGGAGGAGCACAGTGGGGCAAGATCTGGAATGAGGCGCTCTGAATCTGATTCTCAACCCAGAGCTCCTCCCACCACAGCTCGTGACCTCATCTACCGCAAGATGGGAAAGGCAGCATCAGCTTCTCGGCTCCTACACGTCCTCCCCATTAACCGTCCCTGGCATTCTGAACTCTGAGCTGGGTCCTGAGCCCCTTCTGACCAGTCCCACTGCCTGCCTCTGGCTGACCTGCCCCGCTAGAACTCCCAGATGGCCTCTGTCCATTCCAGTCTGATGGGTCTTCTTCTCATGCCATAAATTCGCCAGGCTCACTCATGCATCTGGGACCTCACTAACTCACAATTCTCTTCCCTCCCTCTTCCACCTCCCCAATCCCACCCATCCCTCCAGGCTCATCTTAGGTTCTCCTTCCCTGAAATGCCTGCCCTGCCTATGCCAGCTCTCATTCCTCCTCCCTTTCCTTTGAATTCCCATCACACTTACAGCACACACCACGGTGGTTTTTAGCACAAGCTGCCTACTGGTATTTACTGTTGCTTCTTCTGTGTTCACTTTGTCTTCTGACTAGCCTGTGACTAGCAGAGCCATGCCATTCGCACAACACCTGGCTTTCGCACAGCGAGCATCTGCGGAACCTGAAAAGACACTGGGTTTGGAGCATGAGAACCTGGCCTCAGATCACATCTCTGTTATGTGCTGTCTGCATGACCTCAGGCAAATCATGTAAGCTAGCTAGAACTCCATTTCATCATCTATAAATTCTCATTCTTGAGTCATTTTAAGTTGTGTTTGACTCTTCATGACCCCATTGGGGGTTTTCTTGGCAAAGATACTGGAGGGGTTTTGTCATTTCCTTCTCCAGTTCATTTTACAGATGAGGAAACTGAGGCAAAAAGAGTTAAATGATTTGCCCAGGATCACACAGCTAAGCGGCTGAGACTGGATTTGAATTCAGGTCTTCCTAAGTCCAGACCTGGCACTCTACCACTAGGCTGCCCTATCATCTATAAAATGAGGAAGTTAAGCTAGATGTTCTCCAAGAGCTTTATACCTGTCAATGCTACCATCCCTAAGAAAAGAAACCATATCATTCATTGCAAGAAGCATTTAGTATGTCAATCAGCACAAGATCCTACCCTCAAGTAGCTTACAAGAGTAGGTAGAAAGGCCACTCGAGATGGCATTTAGCATGTTCAAAAGAGTACCAGCAGAAGGAGGTCACCTTCTCTTCTAAGACCTCTGGGGAAGAAGATTCCATCCTCCAGCCCTTCCCAGAGCCCTTAGAGGGAGCTAAGTCATCATCCTAGCTTAACTTCTACCCCTCTATTCTTACAAAGGGATGTGTGTTTGATTTCCATTCTGAACCACCACTGGAGGAAAGTGAGCTATAGGATGGAGTGTGTGCGTGCACACACACACACACACACACACACACACACACACACACACACACACACACACACACACCTCAGAAAATGTAACTTCAGCCATTACTGAGAAGGCAAACATCCATTGCA
Source organism: Petaurus breviceps papuanus (assembly GCF_028583685.1). Taxonomy (NCBI): domain Eukaryota; kingdom Metazoa; phylum Chordata; class Mammalia; order Diprotodontia; family Petauridae; genus Petaurus; species Petaurus breviceps. The sequence continues at coordinate 31,862,988 of NW_027185797.1, read as the reverse complement.
TAAGAAGCGAAGTCACCATCAGTAGGAAAGGAAAGGAATGACCAAAGCAGAGTTTGGAGAGAATGTTGCAAGAGAGTGATCTCATCTCTTACACTTTCAGCCTTACAAAGAGAAAGGGCTCTTACCACAGGAGCTACCCCCATGGGCAGGAATGATGAGCTAGCGAGGGGAAATGAAGGGGCACCATCTGGAGACTTTCCCTTCTTGGTCTCCTGCCTCTAAGAAATGTTGCCTGGCTGGACAGGGGCTGAATTCTGAGAGTCCTTCTCCCAACACACCATAGGTTGAGTCTTCTTCAAAATCTCTCATCACTAGTCCATCTCCTTCCTTAGATACAAACAGTACAAGGGACTGTTGTTAATGCTGGAAGGGACCTCAGAGACAAAGCTTGCCCCTCAGTTTACAGATAAGGACACTGAGGCTGAAGAAAGGAAAGGGGCTTTCACAGTTCCCTGCCATTACCAAATGAAAAGGAAACATTCAATCTAAACTTGCCTACATTATAGCTAATAATGTGTGATCATTTCATTTCTTTTTAAATGAATTGAGTAAAATAAGCCAAACTGAATCCTTTTTGTTTTTCTTCATGAAATTATGTCCCAGGATGAAAAGACCTGGCTTCAAATCCCATCTCTGACTCTTCCTACCTGTGCAGCCGTGGGCAACCAGTAACTTCACTTCCCTGGACTCAGCTGCCTTTTCTGTAAAATGACAGCACTGGCCTAGGTGACCTCTGCAGCCTACAAGCTAGCACTAGCCTTCAGAAATGTCCCACAAATACTTTCCCATTTCCTTTCTCTAGCATAGCACCATATGCATAATAGAAGGTCTCATTAGGTTGAATTATTTTTTTATTGTTTTCTATGGCCCCAAGGGAAGGCTTTTTTTATACTGAACACTCAGACTCCTCTTCTGAAATGCAAAAATGGAAAATCCATATCCCCAAGGAAAATATTTGAAAAAGTGCCCACACCATACACACTAAAGGAAAACTCCAAATTAAGGTTGGTTTAGCAGTAAGCACTTATTAAGTGCCCACTGTTTGCAAGGCACTGTGCTAGGCAGTATCTGCCCGCATGGAACTTCCATTCTTCTGTACATAGATAAGTATAATATGAGGAAAACTAAAGGAAATGTGGCAGGGTTTGGGGAAGATTGCTCAGGCATCACCCAACTAATGGAGGTTCAGACCACCTTTCTCACCCTCAAGTACACTGAGGGAAATAGAAAAGCCAAATATTTAGCTCAGTTTTCCATAGTGGATGACGCTTTCCAGTGGTTTTCTTAGCACTTTAATCAAGGGCAAGAGGGAAGAGGAAGGGACTGAGGAAGGAAATGAAGAGAACCCACCAACACTTTGCATTTTAAGTTTCTGTCTCAAGCTGATGATCTCGAGAGGAAGACAATTTCAGAACCTATAAGTGGTTCAAGTGAATATATTTTAAGAATAAGGGAAAGTCTGCTTCTGAAGCTTCTCATTGTAAAGCAGAAACAAAAGAGAAGGAAACCCAGTCAGACTCACCTCCCTAGAGGAGATGCAGACTGGAAGCCTTGTTAGTGAAGTCCCCTGGAGCCCCCCACCTGCACTCTATGTATACATTGTTTATACTGTGTATACACTGTGTACACTGTGTATACACTGAGAGAAGAGGGCCATGTCCCCGGGGGCAGCCCCATCCTGAGGCTTCAATTGCTCAGTCCTAGAAGTCCATATAGTCACCCTAGGAAGAAACTATTCCACTGTCCCCAAGGAATCTACTTCCCTCCCAGCTGAGTTAACTGGGATTTTTGGATCTGGAAGGAAGGAGATAGCTGGGGAGAGCAGCAGAATGAAATCTCTGGGCATGCAACAACTCCAGAGTAGTTGAGAGCCTCCTGGACAGTCCTGAATTGGAGGATTCCCCTCTCCTTTCTTCCCTTAGTACATTTTCCAGGCACCCCTGAGAAGGGTGGACAGTGTAGCCTGGTGGATATAACAATGGACAACCTGGGAATCAGGAAACCTTCCACTGGCCTGCAATGTGTTTTGGGACAAAAGTCATTTAACTAGAATGTGCCAGATGGAGCCAATAAAGAGGAGGAGGAGGAGGAGGAATTGGCCATCACAGGATCAGGAGCTGGATAGAGCATGAGATATCACCATCATTTTTACAGGAGAGATATAAGCCCAGAGAAATGAAGGGACTTGCTAAAAGTGACACAGACCCAGAATTTGCACCCTTGTTGACTGACTCCCTTCTCATAGGACCTGTTGCAGCAGCAGAAGCCAGAGGAAGAGATGGCCATAGATATTTTAAAGATGGTGGCTTTGTCGACAGCTAATCTCTACCCCCAACCAACAAGGCAGAGCTCTCTAGTGCAAGAGCCCTGGTGAATGCTGATAAACCCAGAAGTCTCAATGGATTCCAGCATTCCTCTATGCTCTATGGTCAAAACATAGTCAGTCTGATTGGAAATTGTACCAGTTTTAATCCACAGTGGATTGCCATCATGTCTTAGATAAACCTCTTACCAATGGCAACTATTAAAGTTGGTTGAGCCAGGGGAAAAAAGGACAAAAATGAAACCTTCTCATTTCAGAGACAGCTGAAACACACATCCTGAGGTGGGCTGTAGCCATACCTACTTCCCCTTTCGATTCATGTGGAAGAATACAGCACCAGCAGACAGAGAGTTACATTGGCTTGACTTGTAAGACATTGAAATGTCATTCCTCCTCAAAGCTGAAGGTGCTGAACAAAAGCCAGAGCTTGATTCTGTGCATCAACCATGGCTAGCATGTAAACCAGGAGTCAGAAGTCTGTGGTACATGGGCAGGAGGACATGGGGGGCAGAGTCCTCAGAGCAGCATGGTCAGAGCTGGCTTGACCCAAACTATAAATGAGCCGACTATGTCTCCAGCTTTAGAAATTAAAGACACTTGGGGCAGCTAGGTGGCGCAGCGAATAGAGCATGGCCCCTGAAGTCAGGAGAACCTGAGTTCAAATCCAGCCTCAGACACTTGACACATACTTACTAGCCATGTGACCTTGGGCAAGTCACTTAATCCCAATTACCCTGTCCTCTCCCCTCCAAAAAGAAAAAAAAAAGAAATCAAAGACAATTTCTGTAGTTTCTGGTGCTGCCATCCCATGAGGACAGAAGCATCTTCTACATTTCTGTTTATTCTTACTTTGAGACCTGCCACTGTGGCAAAAAAAAAAAAAGATATTTTCTGCAAAAACTGAACTCTCTCATTTCTTTGGCAAGCTAGAGACCCTCAGCACCTGAAGCCGAGTGACCACAGTCAAAGAAAGGGAGGAGATGATATAAGGGTCGAGGGTTCAGGCAGCTGCAGCCCATGGCTGCCAGTGGCGGGGAGAGAGAGAGTGCTTCAGGCTTCTGACTGCTGACTGCCATCCTGGTGATTCTGTTGCTGTTGAGGGGGCTTTGGCTGATGCTGGCCCCCTATCTCAAGTGAAATGAGAGGCAGCTAGGGTCTTTGGATTACTACCTGCCCCGCCCACTCTTGAGGCTTTAGCACCACAGTCATCTCGTCTGGGACCATATTCTCCCATTACCACTGCATCCACACCACTCAATGGCCACTTCCAGGCCCAGTGACCTCCAATAGCAGAGACCTTCCCCTTTGCCACATGGTAAGGAGATCTGACATGGCACTAGGTGAGTTAAACCAATCTCACCTTGCAGAATTCCTCACAGTCAAAGACGGAGAAGAAAAAAAGAAGTAGCAGATAGGAAAGGGGCTGTTAACTCTTTTGGGGGTCAGGGACCCTCTGGCATAATCATCAAGCCTAGGGACCCATCCTCAGAATCCTGTTTCAATGTATCAAACAAAATACTGAACACTACAAAAGAAACCAATTATATTGAAATACAGTTATCAAAAATATAAGTTCTCAGAATCTGGGTTAAGTACCTCTGAGGTATGAGATTTCTAGGTAATTGAATAATTGTTAGATACTTTACTACCTTAAGTACTAGTTGGCCTTATATCAAAGGAAAGGATGAAAAGAAAAAAACATTACTGAACTTATCCCTTTTCAGATAGGACTTGTTCGCAGGACAGTCAATGTTTAATCACTATATGATCATGTTTAAAAATTATCAAAAGTAAAAATTGAGTTGTTCTAACAGGAACACTTCTGACTTGTTTGATCTGCCATTGAAAACATGGAAAGGCCTAACGAGGTAAAAGAGGTGTTCCTAAAAAATTATATGTATGGGGAGACTTGGATGGAATGATACAGACTGAAGAAAGCAGTACCCAAAGGCCCATGGACACAACAGAAATTCCAATAAATTAAATAATGATGATACAGACAGGGGAGGGGACAGGATTCAGGTCAACACTGGTACCAGATGCTTCAAGTTAAAGCATATGGCCTTTCCATCTCTTAACGTGGTATGAACTATGAAATGGAAAGAGACAGATTAACAGTCAATAAACATCTATTAAACACCTACTATGTGCCAGATACTGTGCATTGGGGATACAAAAAGATGCACAAGACAGTCTCTGTTCCCAAAGAGCTCACAACCACATGTACTGATTCCAATGACTCTATTGGGCAACTGGACTTAACTCTCGGGGAAATATCCTTCATGCAGAAGCTGGTTTGAATATTTGTTGGGAAGGATTTGTTGGGCCAAAACACATTAAATTTTAAATTTTAGAAATTGTTTAAAATTTTCTAACTTTTGAGTAAAGAAAATGTTGGTGAATCAGATATTTTCTTAAAGAACCTGGCAGAACTCAGTATTTAGATGTATCCTTTAGTGCACTGTTTTATAGTATAACAAATCCTTTGATCAAGGAAATGCCTACCCCCCACACACACCATTTTATGCTTTGTAAATATGGGTTGGGGGAGGGGGGTGGATAGAGCTCTGGGTCTGGGATTAGGAAGACTCCTCTTCTTGAGTTCAAATCTGTCCTCAGACACTTACTTGCTGTGTGACCCTGGACAAGTCACTTAAACCTGTTTGCCTCAGTTCTCTGACTGTCAAATGAGCTGGAGAAGGAAATGGCAAACCACTCTAGTACCTTTGCCAAGAAAACCTCACATGGGATCACAAAGAGTCAGACAGGACTGAACAAAAATATGGGTTTTGGTCTATTGAGTTTCCTCTGAGTTGGGGTGGGCAAACTTCAGCCAGTTACCTTTGCATTGAAACTCGATCTCAGTCCTTCTCACTGACTTGCTTCAGCAACTCTTTCCCAAGAGAGGCCTAACTGCTGAGTCACTGAAAAAAAGAAAGTCTAGTAAGAAAGATCCCACAGGGGCCTTTAGGGGCTAAAGCCGATGACCCAAGAGGTTTTTTTGTCCAGCCTAACTCCGATGATGCTAGAGAACGTCACAGCTCGACTCTTGCACAACCTTAATAAGGTTTCCTCTAAATTCACACCCATCCCCAGCTCCGCCCCTCCCCCCCACCAAAGATTTGTCAAAATGTTGGATTTTCCCAAGAGAGTTTGTATCTGAGTCTCATAATAAATACAGATCAGGGATGTCGGATGGTTCATTCTGCCCTCCAGACCATCAGAAACCCAAACCTGCCTTCAGCACCCTGCGACATGAATCCTCTACTCCACAGTAAGTAAGAGAAGTGCTGATCTCTGGCCTTGTCCCAGCAGCTGTGTGTGTGTGTGTGTGTGTGTGTGTATGTGTGTGTGAGTGTGTGTGTGTGTGTGTGTGTGTCTGGCTCTGGCCCTAGTGGAAGCTAGCCAGCAGGAGGAAGTTCAGCCCAAGCAGCTGCGTGGTGATCTCACTCCCCTCTCTCCCCTTTCCCCAGTCACAGGATCTCTTAGGCCACTTGCCCTCACCCTGATGCTCCTCATGGCCACGGCTGCTGTCCCCATCCTAGATTCCTTGGGGGATGAATCTCCAGGGAATGATGTCTCAAGCAAATCATCCAGCAATCGTGATCTCCAATTTGCAAATTACCTCTATACGACGGCTTATGACCTAAAAAAGCAGGTGGGTGAGAGGCTGGATGGATGGAGGAGGGCGGCCCGGACTTTCAGGATTTCTCCTTCTGGCCCCTGAGTCAGATTAAGGCACTGGCTCCCATTTACCTGGAAGGACCTTGCCTCCAACTTTGGACCCAGGCAGTCAGAGACAGAGACCCTCTTCTGTACTTTCTCCTCTGCTAGCTGGGTCTGCTAGGCTAGTTCCATTCTGGAGAGGACCAGGTCTTATAGACTAGATGGAACTCAGGGGACTTGACTTCTATTCCCAGATCCCAGATTCCTGATCTGGGATAATCTCCATCTACTTTTCTGGGCCTCCTTTTTCTATGTTTGAAAAAAAAGAAATCTCTACCTTGTTGACACTGTCTGGAAGGATTAGAAATTATCAACTCCAAAGAACCCTGGGTTTCTTGGCAGCTGGTGGCCACGGTGTAAGATTATTTGATTGTGAACTCTCAATAGTGAAATCTTCCCTAAAGGAAGACAAATATATTTAAAATGCTCAGACATACAACCCCTTCCCCATGTTAGCATGAGCTGCCTTTGATGGAAGATCAGAGAAATTTAAAAGAACATCAAAATTGTATCATGTATTTGACACTGTCCTTCCCAGTGGTGCCTAGACCAGAAGGAGCCATTAATTCATTTTTAGAGGAAAGTTTGACCTGCCTGGTGTCAAACACAAAGTGGGGATCATTAGCCTGGGGAAGAGAAGAATTAAGGAGGGCATGAGAGTTGTCTTTGAGGATCTAAAGGGACAGAATGTGGCAAAGGGTTAGGCTTGTTTCGTTTGGCACCATGGGGGCAGCAGCAGTGGAAGACGCAAAGATATACATGTTGGCCTGATATTGGGAAGAAAATGCTCATACCCCTATCTACCCAAAAATGAACAATGCCAGCTGGGCGAGTTGTGAAGCCTCTGTCTTTGGGAGTCCTCAAGCACTTGGCTGGGAAGATCGGAGTGTGGTTTCCACTTGGGGAGTGGGTTGTACCCGATACCCACTCAGGGTGGGTACCAACTCTGAGGTTCTGGGGTTCTGGGATGGGATAGCCTATTTGTCTCTTGTTTTAGAAACTTCTGTCTCATCATGACTGCTTTGCCTCCCTTCCCAGATGTGTGAGACCCAGAGCCTGTGTGATGATAGCAATGAAGCACTAGCTGAAAATAACCTCAACCTTCCCAACCTCACAGAGAGAGATGGATGTTTGCATACTGGATTCAATGAGGTACTGAGTCCTTGAACCCGAGAAAAGCTGAACTGGAAGGAGCATGGAGATCCTCCAGGACAGAGCTCTCATTTCACCAATGAGGAGATTGGAGTAGGGAGACAACTCAGCCAGCAGCACCAAGCTGAGGGGGGCAGGACCAGGCTCTCCAGACTTGGCTCTCCTAACTCTCAAGTCAATGGCTTCCCCACAGCCCCATCCTGTGAGGCAATCCAAGGACATCTTGGCTCCCACTCACTTAGTTCCAGCTAAGTGTGGAACTGCCCGTGTTCTCAGGAAGTGTGTGTGCTACAGCTAGGGGCAGTGAGATCCACAGAGCTGTGACCTGGGGAGAGAGGGACTTCTGTCTTGGGATTCACTCATACCTAAGTGGGGAAGATATGCCATACAGGAGAAGAGAGGGAATAGCTAGGCAGATAGAGGCCATCCACCCATACATCTATCTAGGATGCATTTCATAAGGCAGCTAATTTAAAAGAGGTCCCAATGATGGTCCCATTTTCATGTCTTTAAACAAACCTAGATATTTCTGTTGGTGCTGATGTATTTTTACACCTCCAAGTCTCAGAGAATGGACCTAAGATATATTAGACAGATTATCTTCCATTACAGGGTCCATTGACCTCACTGGCTGGTCAACTGACATGCTATCAAGCTTCCCTTCTTCATGAAATCATTCTGATCTGCCCCTCTCATATCCAAATAGTGAGATAATCTGTCCTGAATCTTGATTACGCTATGAAAAGAGGCCAAGTCAAAGACCCACTGGCCTAGGGAAGGTCTATAATTTAAGACAGTGAAGAGGAGAAGGAGAATCTGGGGAATTAAGGCTATTCCCAGATCTCAACACCTGTTTGGCTTTAAGCACAATCACCAAAGTGGTGTCTCTGTCCAGATGGAAAATAAGACAGCTGGACTTTTCCAACTCCATAGAGCCATTGGGAGGAGAACTGAGATGATGTAGGAGAAGCACTTTAATTTTGTTAGAAGGGTAAGGAAAAAAAGGAAATGAGCAAGCTCTGCTGTAAAAGAGTAATTTTAACTATTTTTATGTAGTATTTTCTCCTGCTGGTAACTACAATTTCTCTCTTTTTCACATAAGGAGACATGCTTGATAAGGATCATCAGTGGTCTTCTGGAGTTTGACACGTATCTTCAGTACATGGAAAAAGAGATGAAGGACTACAAGTTTCGATCCCTAACACTGGGTACAGCTCAGCTAGCCAACAGTCTGAAGCTCTTGGTGAGTTTCCCTTTATGCATTCCAAGAAGCAATGGTCACAAGTTAGAAATGGAGATAGGCAGAAGCAAGGAACAAATCTCCCAAAGGAAACTTGAAAGTCCTTTCAAATGCAATACTTGTCCAAACAAAGCCAGCTAAAAGCCAAGCAAAGTCCTGTCAGAGGCTTCCTGACCATTACAGTGCTGCCCGCCTTCTCCTTCTGTGGAAGCTGTTGGGACATCTCATTCTTGTGCCAGCTGTAGAGAGCTGAAACAAACATTGTTCAGCATGAACTTCAGAAGTCCTTGAGAGCCAGGAAGGGGGAAATAGCTCTTCATAAGCCTGCCTAAAACATGCACCAGCTGTCAAGAAAACTGAGAAAAAATCGTGGCCACAGCCCCAGATAAAAGTGGGAAGTCGAGTTTCCCTGTTAGGACAGGCTTTTAAGGAAATTTTTGGGAACTTTCTGACTAAAAAGTCTTAGGTGATAGCAGAGTTAGACATGGCAGATGTGGAGGAGGAGGAGATAGTATGCAAAAGAGACAAGCAGCCTGTTATTGTCCAAAGGAACGGTCACCACAGCCAGATTTCAAAGATGACATAACATACCAATAATGGGAAATTCCACTTGTAGCCAATGATTGCCTTAGCCTTCTGACTCACACCAGTAGCTCCAGGTCCAAGACTACAGTAGAGGGAGATTGGGATGGATCAGGAGAATGTCTGTAAGAGATTCTCAGAACTCTGGCATTTTCTTCATCATCGAAAATAACAACAATCACAATGATAATAGAAATTCATATAGTGCTTAAGAGTATGCAAAGTGCATTATATGCATTATCTTGTTGAAGTTTCTGTAGCCTGAAGATAGCAGTTTAAGTAAGGATAGATTTCCTGACAGTATGAAAATATGCCTTGGGTCAACAACTTCCCAGTTTGAGAAAGGATATATCCCCTGAAGTTTACAAAGGCAGAAAAGTCTCCTGAAAATGGACCCTCTGAACATTTTTCCATGTGCCACAGAGAATGATGTTCATGGTGCAGTCACATGACAAAATGAAGTGAAGGATGGGTTTTGTATACCAACAGACGTAGAGGGAGGATGCTCTCTCTCTAGCTGTCAGTGTTTACCTTGGCTCCACATGATCAATCTTCAACAGTTCCCAAGAGTGCTTTGTACATAGTAGGTGCCAAAAAAGTATTTCCTGAACTGAACTTGTTGACCTGAAGGCCTGAAGCCTTTCTCTACAGACTGAGCATAAGCCCAGTCTCTGCCATGAAAGGACTGGCTAGTTTTGGCTAGGGTGGTTACAGACATGGGCAAGAAGGGCTGCTTGGGTCTTCAGTATAGTCTTTGAATTTGGTGAATTCAGAGAAGCTGAATTAGGAAAAGTTGGAAAATCACTGAACCATGTAGGGCCAAAAATAAGGGGACTGACCCAAGACTGCACAGGTGGAAGCATTGAGCCGCGTCTAAGCTTTACTTCCCTGTTGTCTTCTTGAAATGTGCTCGCCTGGCTTCTCAGTCAAGTCTGTTCAGCCTGTATCTGGACCCAGGATATTTAAGCCACTGATCAAATGCTTCTCTCCATAGACATCAGCCTCCTGGTAACAGGAAGAAGGGCCAAAGCTAGCCATCCCGAAGTCCTTCCAACTTTTTCTCAAGTCACTGTGATCCCCTAAAGTAAGAGCCAGAATTAACCCTAGACTTTTAGCACTGTAAGAGACAAACATATTTCAGGAGGCCCAAAAGGAGGATGTGGTAATTCAGTTCTTCAGGCACTTATTATGCACCTACTGTGGTAACAAAGATAATGAAATTTTGTAAATCATTTTTTTTCAACCCATGCTAAAGATGCTATAATAATGATGACTTACCAAGCCCTGAAGAGGGTTAAAATCCATGAAATCCCTTAGAGTGAGACTCTGGATTATGGGGAATTAACCATGGAAATATCCCTGGTCATTACAATCAAAGGAAGGTGAAGAGGACAGCTTTTCTTCCATCACTGCAACAAGAGATAACAAATGGAGGAAAACCTGTGTATTGCACAATGTAGGGCCCAGACAGGTTCCTTGCCAAGAAGTATCAGAAACCGGGATTATATCTAACACCATGGAGGGAGTGGCCAAAATGCCTTCCCGTCATTAGATGTGGTCCATGTTAGCAGTATTTCCCAACCATAACCATGTCTCCCAGAAATAATGCAGGCCTTCTCCACAAGAGTATTTCAGAAGACTAAAAATAACCTGTTTCCCCCCTTTTCTCCTCCCTCCAGATAAAAAAGGCAGATGCAGTACCCACCCCCAACCCAACTGCCTCCAAGAACCTGCTTTCTGAACTTCAATCCCTGAAAACCTGGTCCAAGAACGTGGGTCTCCGTCTCATCCTGTGGCACTACACCCGCTTCATGGAGGGGACCATCCGGGCTGTTCGGCATCTGCAAACTAGGAGTCTCAATGCCTGAACGTTTTAGTTCATGCTCGTTCCTTCCTTCACTGAAAACTCTGTCCATTGGGCAGATGGCCATGTTGTTCTTTATGAAGAACCGACCAAGTACGAGCAGGCACTGCTTTTAATTATTTTAAATTAATTTATTTGTATTTAAGTAATATTTATTCCCCATAAGATAATATTAATTTATATATTTTAAAACATTTAAAATATTTTCTATTTTTTTAATATGCTATCCTAATTAAGAGGGGAGCTGCCATCTTTGGTACCTGGGCTCAGACCCAGATCTCTTGAAACAGATGAGTAGCCTTTCCCTACAGTGAACTGCTAAGCAGAGGGCTGGCTTCAGAACCAGAAAGCCTGGCCCCAAGTCTTTCCTCTGACACATACTGACTGGGTGACCCTGGGCAAGTCACTAAATTCTCAGTGGCCCACAAAACTCTCTAAGACAAAGTCCAGAGAAAGTACCAAACAGCACTGGTGAAATGAGTTTCCTTATCCAAGTTTCCTTATCTTTTATCACAGATCTAGTTTCTTACCCCACCCCTAAAAAAGTAATTATTTATATTGTATTTATGGAATTTTCATAATTTTAAAAGAAACTTTATATAATTGTAGCCATTTTAAATAAAAACTATCTTTTGTAAAAATCCACTGTTTGGGATGATTAGTTTGACCAGGTCTCTTGCACAACAAAACCTTTCACCATCCTTTGCCAGTTTCTGAAAAAAAGTTAAAGAGACAGCACTCCAGAGCAATCCTGGAGTGAGAAGAACTATTTTCTTGCCCTAGTACATGGTCCATTTTTGTGTAGGTACTATGTAGCATTGAGAAAAAGGTATATTCTTTTCTATTCCCATTCAATTTTCTCCAGAGGCCTACCATATTTAACTTTTCTAAAATTCTATTCACCTCCTTAACTTATTTCTTGCTTATTTTGTGGTTTGATTTATCTAGTTCTGAGAGGGGGAGGTTGAGATTCCCCACTAGTATAGTTTTATTGTCTGTTTCTTCCTGTAACTCCCTTAATTTCTCTAAGAATTTGTATGCTATACCACTTGGTGCATATATGTTTAGTAATGATATTATTTCATTGTCTATGGTACCTTTTAGTAGGATGTAGTTTCCTTCCTTATCTCTTTTAATTAGATCTATTTTTGCTTTTGCTTTGTCTAAAATCATGATTGTTACCCCTGCTTTTTTTTTTTACTTTGGCTGAAGCACAATAGATTCTACTTTAACCTTTTACCTTTACTCTGTGTGTCCCTCTTCTTCAAATGTGTTTCTTGTAAACAACATATTGTAAGATTATGGATTTTAATCCACTCTGCTATTTACTTCCATTTTGTAGGGGAGTTCATCCCATTCACATTCACAGTTATGATTGCTATCTGTATCATATCTCCATCCAATTCCCCCTCCCCCTGTTTATGCTTTTTCCTTTCCTTCCTCCCTTACCCTCCTCACTAGAGTTTTGCTTTAGACCTCGGCCTAAGTCAATATGCCCTCCCTTCTAACAGTTCCATCCTTTTTCTTTCCCTTTTCCCCTCCTACTTCTGTAATGTAATGCCAAGGAAAGGCAACTTCCCAAGGTTCAGAATACCAGCATAGGTGCTCTCCATTTTATTCAGTGACAAACCAAGAACAGAGAAGATCAAAACATGACATCATTCCAAATACAGCATTTACTAAGTGTGATTAAATAATCTCCAAGTACTACCCCATCCCCAGGACCTTCCAACCATTCAATCAATGACAAAGTCTCTGTTCTAAATACTTCTCCACCCCTAGGCTATACCTTCATTTAGTCCACCACAAAGCCCCTCTTCTCAAATGGAGATTAGTTTCCAAACATAAGGTCAAAAGTTCCCCACCCCTGGATCACAATTGAATCTACCCCAGAGTTACATCAAGTTTAAACACAGCACTTAATACCCAAATGGAGGTCTTTTCTTCATCTTGACACGAGGCAAGTTCTCAGCAATCTTAGTTCCTGGGGAGACAAGGCTTAGCAAGGCCATAAGATACATTGCCAGTCCCTTCATGAATTCATCCTCTGTCTGTAGAACAGTCCTAGAACCCCCGAACACATTAGCAAAGCCCTCTCCCAGGATTTCTGTAAACATACAACAAGAAAATCCTTCTTCAGGGCTTCTGAACCAACAGAAAGGCTCCCAGACCCCTGCAACAACAGCACTGTCCTTCACCAGTGGACAGTATTCATTCTGTCTGCAGGACAGTCTCCAGACCCCTGCAACAACAGCACTGTCCTTCACCAGTGGACAGTATTCACTCTCTGTCTGCAGGACAGTCTCAGGGCTTCTTAGTGAACAGCCAGGTTCCAGGACTTCTTCAACAAAAGGACTGTCTTTCACCAGTGGACAAATCTGGCAAAAGAACATCAAAACAGACAGACAAAGTACCAGCAAAACAGCCATGTCTCCTCAGTCCTTGGCAGCTCAGGGGGCAGGTCTCAAAAGTCCAGGGCAATTCAAAGCGGCCACCAGCAATTCTCTTAGTCTCTCTCTCTCTCTCCACGAGGTGCTGCTTCCAAAAAGATCTTCCGCCTCTCTCTTGTGTCTCCAAATCTACGTCACCAGCTCCTCCCAGTTCAGGACTTTCTTTTCACATCAACAAGCCCATCCCTGAGGTGGGATTAACAAGCTCTGGGTTTTAACACAATCAATTTGAAAACCAAGCCAATACAGGGGAATCTTTAAATGCCATTACTATCACAACTTCCTATATGGTAAGTTAGATTTCTGTACCTGCATTTGTTATTCCCTCTTTGAGCCAAATCTGATGAGAGTAAGGTTCAAACAATGCTCATCTCCCTTCCTTGTTCCCCTCTGCTGTAATAGGTCTTTGTGCCTCCTTGTGTGATGTAATTTACCCTTTTCTGCCACCTCCTTTCCTCTTCTCCTAATACAATGCCTTCTCACCACTTAATTAGATTTTTTTCATCACATCAAAGTCAACTTATACCCATGCCCTTTGTCTATGTATACCCTTTCTAAATGCTGAATAAAGATACAGCTCTTAAGAGTTACAAGTATCATTTTCTCTTGTAGGGATGTAAACAGTTTGCCCTTATTGAATAACATGTTGGGTTTTTTCTTTCCTGTTTACCTGTTCATGCCTCTCTTGAGTCTTTATTTGAAGATCAAATTTTCTGTCTTTTCATCAGGAAGGTTTGGAAGTCCCCTATTTCATTGAATGCCAATCTCCTCCCCTGAAAAATCATGCTCAGTTTCTCTTTGATCCTTGGTTATAATCCAAGCTCCTTTGCCTTATGGAATTTCATACTCCAAGTCCTCCAAGAAGAGCCATATTCAAAACTATTAAGTGACAGACCAGACCAGAGGCGTCACCCTCATAGGTGGAGGGAGTTTCTAAAACTGGGAATTCCCTGTGCAGACCAACTGATAATTCCAATCCCAATCAACACCACCACTAAAAAAAATAGATGAAAAATGGTGCTGAGCGTTAAGCCAATAAGATAGGATGAGAAGTAGTATCAGAGAGGTCCTTTGGTGGACGCCTGGCTCCTCAGTGTGATGGTGACCTGTTAGGTCCCTCCCAGATCTGAATCTAGGGTTCCAAGGAGAACAGTCAGAATTCAGATCCATCCTGCTCCTTACTGGACACCATGCTGCCTATTAACTGTTCTTTTACCTTGATTGGATCCCATATGAAGTATTGTGTTCAATCCTGAGTGATATTTTTTAGGAAGGACATTGATAAACTGGAAAGGGTTAAGAAAGACTGTGGTGAGGATGGTGAGAGTTCCAGAGATTGTACAATGGAGGGATCAGTAACAGGACCTGGGGATATTTACTATGAAAAAGAGAAGATTGGAGAGTGAGAACTCCCAGATGCATTGTGTATTTGTGGGGTTGTCCGGTAGAAAACAGATTACATTTATCCTCTTTGGCCCTAGAGGGCAGACCTCTACACAAGAGGTTTCCAAAAAAGCCAATAACCATGAGAGCTGCTCTACCATGGAAGAGAGTGCCTGGGGAGGCAATGGGCTCCCCCTCCCTAAAGGTCTTTACTCAGGGGCGGGGTGGCCCCTTATCGGGCTTGTTGGAAGATGTGCAGGTACCTGCAATCCTTTCTCACTCCAATATTCTGGCCTTCCTCCCACTGCTTCCATCTGTAGTCCTTCCACACTTTCTCATCCTGAGCATTTCTTCTCCACATCTTCCAGAACAATCTTCATTGAGAATCTACCCAACTTACCACAAACCTTCCCCTCTCCTCCCTTCAGTAGTATGAGGGTGCCAGTGGCCCATCCGGGATGTTCAGCAGCATTTTTCTTTTGCAGCCCAGTTAGACCCCTGTCTATTGCCACATATAAACTCTTTCCTTCTCTTTCTTCTTGCTTTCTCTCTCCGATCCTCTGCACCATATTACCATTTCCTCTAAGCATCTTCCTGCCTTGCCATTTTTCTTTTAAAGCTCACTTGATAAGACTGGCAAGTCTCCAGGTAAGCATATCTTTCTAGGCCATTTAAGATGCGCTCAATACGTAAAAGGAATTTCAGCAAATAACTAAAGAAATAAATCAAGATTACAGAATTTCCCATGCAAAATAACAGTCCATGTGTTGTAGGCAGGAAGCACAGAGTCCTTGCTCAATGATATCACATCATGACAAACTGCAGTTAAGTATCACTAGCTAGTGAGGGAAATTATATTGATTTCATTGCTTCAAGAATAAATATACTCTTACTAAAAAGGTGGTTATAAAGAAAATTTCTAGAACTTGAATTTTTTCATTGACTTCCATGATAAAAATACAGATGGATTCCCAAGAATAAAAACCATACTTGTCAAAGTAGTAACTCTTTAAAAATCATATATTTAGAAAGAAAAGGAGTTCTCTGTAAAATATTAACAAAGCTCAAGAAAAACACATTCACACACACACAAATATGGGAGGTATATACATAAATATGCATATACACACAAATATAATCTTAGAAATGGTCACTCTCAAAGCACAAGTCATGTATGTACAAGGAGATACATCTTGGCTATAACTTTTTATTTCTATATACATGCTCTTTTTTTTAATCTTAAGCATATAAGTTAAAAGTTATCAACTAAACAAGATCCCTGGAGAACAGATGACGAAATACACCTTCCTGATTTAACTAAAGAATTGGGGGCCAGGCAGTCCATATGCATTATGCTGCACGCACTGCCCTACTCAGTCATTTGGGATTGTGCACCATTTTTTTTTTTGTTACAAGGGAGAGACTCAATTTGGGGGAAGTCAGAGGAGGGTTGTGATATCCAAAAATTAACTATAATGTAAAAACAAAAGGCATCAATAAAACTTTTTTAAGCTATCAATCAATGATTTTGTCTTTTGTTCCCGGTTCTAAATAAGACTAGTCATTTCTTTAACTCTCCTTGTTGGGATCTTAAGGGATATTTACCCTATTCAACGGAATTCAACGAACATTTTTAAAGCACTTACTATGTGCCAGGCAGCAGAGCCATAAGGTTTAAAAGCAGAGCAGTCTCTGTCTCCAAGTTGCTTACGCCCTCCTTGTAAGGTCCCATCCACTCTCTATACCTCCAAGGTGCCTAGTGATGGGACTCACATGTGGTCTCTCTCATTAGACTATGAGCTCCTTGAGGGCAGGATAGTGTTTTTGCCTACATCCCCAGAGTTAGGAGAGTATCTCACACATAGCTGGTGCTTAAGAGATGTTTACAGACTGATAAATTTACACAAACAGTACAAAGTGCCTACAAAGGGATTTTGAGAGTGAGCAAGGGACTCTGAGGCCAAAGACAGCACCCAGACTTTGAAGAAAGCTGGGGGTACCTGGGGCTGAAGGTGAGGAGGAAGCACATTCCAGGCATTGGAAACTATTTTTGAAAAGAGACACAAGATAGATGCTCTATAGAGGGAACTGTGAGCAGGCCAGCTTGCTGATCTCATAACCATTTTCTTTTTTTATGTTAGGAAACTTGAGAGACCCTAGCCCCACACTCAGCCCATCCTCACAGACACATTCCTGCACACTCGCTCAAGCCCACACTGACTCACACACACACTCATACTCACACTCTCCCTCTCTCACACAAAGCACATGCCTCTAACTAGAACCTGTCTTTAGAGGTAAGACAAACAGCCCAGGATAACTCAGAGAGAACCCAGACATCCAGGGCCTTGAATCAGCCAGCGAGAGCATCCATCCCCTTACATCCAAAGTTACTAACTCCAATTCTGGCCGACAGAACTTTTAATTTGTCATGAAAAGCCATTCAGAAGCTAATGCAAAGGAAAAAAGGAACCATAAGTTCAAAGCCATCTCTGCAGAAGGGTAAGTGCCCTGGCTGGAGCTATTGTGAGTAAGGGAGCTCTCAGCAGAAGAAATCATCTCTCCGCACACATTCATCTTGATGAATAGAAAGACAGACTCAGAAAGCTTCTGTGTGAGGAGGGCTCTTCAGATCAAAAGATAGAAGAGGTAACTGTCAGTGAGAATGAGAAACTCCATTCTTACTTAGGACATCCCAAACTTTTAGCTAAACTCTGAGGTTTTTTTCCAGGGGCATAATGGAGCAAAACTGTCAAGCCATGATCTATTGAAGACTGGAAACCCATCAAATGGAGCTTGATGGAGACAACGACGGCCAGAATTCTGGCTTCAGCATCTCCCTCTGAAGTAGAAGGGAGAGGAAAACGTAATTTGAGAGTCAAAAGGCTAGAAGAGAGACGTTCACAAAAAGAGAAAACCAACTTCGGATCACAAGTCTTCACAAAGCCGGGAGATGGTCCCAGAGAAGAGGTCACCAAATGTCACCTCCTCTTTTTCACCAGAGAAATGGGAGGATGAGGGGGAAGAAGGCTGCATACGCCATCAGACAGTTTTTTAAATCTCTTTTCACTTCTTTACGGAGAGCTCAATGCTAGTTGACTGGGGGATATGTAACAAGACAAGATTGTTATTTAAAACAAAAGGCCTCAACAAGACTTGTTGTTTGAGGGAAAGAGAACATCTGTAGAACAACCAGAGTTTTGTAGTCACCCACTGATTTAAAGACAGTGTGGAAGACTGGAAGTCAGGACGGTCTGGACTGGAGTCCTACCTCAGACTCTTCCTAGTGGCGAGACTTTCAGACACTTCACTTCTCTGCTTCCCCATTCTATAAAATGGGAGTTGAACCTAGCTCACAGGGTTGTTTTATGGTGTGTGTGTGTGTGTGTGTGTGTGTGTGTGTGTGTGTGTGTATGAGCTGTGGGCACCTATGTTTTTATCATCTTAGGGCAGTCCTTGAGGAGGAAATTCCATCTAAAATACAAATCTGGAAATATAGCCTTAGAGAATAAGAAGGGGACTGAGAAAAGGGAACTATTCCAAGTCACACAGCCAATATGCTCAAAGGAGGGATCTGAACCCAGGTATTCCTGGCTCTGAGCCCAGTTCTCTATCCACTATCCTAAAACTGAATGAGATAATTGGGGTAAAATGCTTTGTATTAAAGCATCTTACTAAGTTTGAGCAATTATTATAGGGTGACTCAGTTGACATCTCCACTTTCCAAAAGAGGAAACTGAGGGTCAGAGAGACTCTGGGATTCCCCCAAGATTTCTGACCCAAGTAGATATAGGGTCATCATTGATCCAACCATAGGGAAATTCCATGACATTGAGAAATAGGTCTGATGGGCTAGACCTTGCCATTTGAGAGATGACAGCTCTCAGGGACTCATCTCTCTCCTCTGATTTTGTAAGCAGTGATGAAGTCCAGAGAATCATCTAAACAACTCTGAAGGGTAGAGCACCAAACACCTCCAGCCACCTCTCAGAATTCCTCCATTCCCAGGCACCATCAAGGGGAATCTGTTTTCTCACTTTCAAGTTTCGCCCCACCCTCGTTATCTCACTTTCCCCAGAATTTATAAAATTCTGGCTCACCACCAACTGCAAGGTCAGCTTTTCAAATCTTGCATTTCCAGCTAACTGTGAATTCCACTTCCACCAAGGCCATTATTCAGTAAGTTGTGTGCAAGAATAAGAAGGGGCCTTAGGAGGGTAGAATCTCACAGAATTACAAAATTATCTTCTCCTGATGGACATGATTGAAGTAAATAATGGAAACCTTTAGTTGCCAAACAAAATCCATTTGGGAAAAAGCAATAGAGTCATTCAGAGGTGGGAGAGAAAAGAAACAATGCTAAATATTAAACCTCTGGAAAACAAAAGCCTGGCTCCTGGGTAGAATTTTTCCAGATTTATCAATTATGTCATGTTAGTTTCTAATAAATCTTCTATGTGAAACACTTGTGATTCCTGGAATCTCTATGACATCCTCACCATCATTATCATGAACTCATTTCTCTTGGGGGAAACTGAAGTCAGCTGCACAACGGAGTTCTGCTTACTGAAATGAAGAATGCAGGGTTTCATCGTTGACACAGCCAAATTTCCCAGTTTGACTCTGATAGTCTCAGTACTTGACAATCTGACCTAGGGAGACAGAAGTAGAAGGATCTGTTCACTGGAGAAACTCCTTTGGCCAAGGGCGCACAATAATATATAAAAAGCAGATTTTCTATAATATATAGTAATAATATGTAAATAGGAAATCTTATATACAATACACGGTAATAATATATAAACAGGATATTTTATATAATATATAGATTTTCTATATAATTTATAATAATATATAAACAGATTTTATTTATATGCTTTATATATACATATATATATATACATCTATATATACACACATTTATCTATTTATCTTTTCCATCATTTTGTACTCTCAGTTTAGCACAATGTCCAGCACATAGTAGGGCTTAGTAAATGATATTGATGGATTGATTCTCTCTCATCCCCTGCCATTAAATAAAAAAGAGAAGATACCCATTGTAATGAATAAGCACAATCCAACGAAACAAATTCCTATGCTGTCCATTGAAGCATCATCTATCTATGTCAACCCTGTAACCTAGTTACCTCCAACCACCACAGATGCCATGGCCACTAATTAGACTAGACCAGGGATGGTGAACCAGTGACCTCAAGGCCACATATGGCCTTTTAGGACCTTGGGTGTGGCCTTTTGACCAAATCCAAACTTTACTGAATGAATCCTTTTATTAAGGGGATTTTTTCTGACAGGTTTGGATTCAGGTAAAGGGCCACACTTGAGGACCTAGAGGGCCACAGGTTCCCCACCACTGCCAGGCTTCTGGAGAGTCAAGACATTGCCTACCTCCTGCAGACAGGAAAAGCCCAGGGAAAAGATGCGAACTGAGGCCACAAAGGGTGTGATTGTCTCTCCAGGCTTCCAGAGCAGGGTTCTCTTCAACCACAACCAAAACTCAGGAGCAGTCCCAAGGGCCAGGCTCCCACCTTTCACTCTCCCCATCAAGAACACCAGCTCCAACCCAGCTTCAGGCACCTTCCAGCTGTGTGGCCTGACACAAGTTCCTTAACCTCTGTCTGCCTCTCAGGCTGCTCTGAGATTCAAACCAGCTATGTGTGAGATACTTAACACAGTGATCAGCACAATGCAGGACTAAAGCAAGGCTTCATCCCTTCCTTGCCTCATCCAGGATGCCCAGCTACAGGAGAGCCCTGAGCCAAGGCTTACTCTGCCCAGCTGGTGGCCTTCAGCAGCCCTCCAGCCCAGGCCCTCCCTTCCCCACCATGGAGGAAACAGAAAACAGTCACCTAAGGCAGCAGCTCTTCCACTATTTCTGGATGGAGAGCTACTCTTTACTCTTACTTTTTTTAAAAAACAGTTTTATAACTGAAACTGTGTCAGATTATGGTGGTTTAAAGTAATATCACCCACAAATGGGGGTGGTGAGGGAAGGCAAAAATAACAAGGGGAGCCAAGATGGCAGTAAAAAAGCAGGAAAAGTCCATGTGCTCCCCCCATAACCACCTCAAATACCTATAAAATATGATTCTAAACAAACTTTAGAGCTACAGAACCCACAAAGTGACAGAGAGAAACAAATCTCCCCCTGAAGGCAGCCTGAAAGGCCAGCAGGAAGGGTCTATTGCAGCATGCTGGGAGCAAAGCCCAGCCCGGAATGAGCCTGAGGTTTTAGCCTCAGGGCAGCTCCAACCAGCAGTGGATGGAGCAGACTTTGGGAGAGTGGATCACCAGGGCTGTGGTGGTTTCCAGAATTATCAACCCATAAATGCCAAAGACAAAGTGAGAGGTCAGTGTAGAACTCTGCTGGAACTGGGGGGGATGGAGGAGCATGGTCTGGCCCCTGCCCCTGGAGCGAAAAGTGGCAGAGGCATGGCAACTGTGCAGCTGCCATTGTGTGGCTGCTTCAGAGCTCCTGGACTGCAGACTGTAGGGGGACCAAGCGACCAGTCTGAGGGGTAATCGCTCTTGCTTTAAATTGCTTGGATCTGGATCGTGGTCTTGGGTAGAGGTCCTGGGGTATGTGGCCAGTGGGCCAGAGCTTGTGGGAGCTGCAGAGAGGGCACCCAACTAATAGTTCTGGCAGCTGCAAAAACCCCAGAAATTTGGGACAAAGCTCTCCTCTCTGGAAGCAGAGTTCTACTGTGGCAAAAATCTCAAATTGAGTGGCAACATGAGCAAGCAAAGGAAGCAAAGCAAGCACAGCAATCAAACCTTAGATTCCTTTTGGGGGGACAAAAAGAATCAAAGGATGGAATGGGAGGAAGACAATGAAGTCAGAACTCCTGCACCAAAAGCTTCCAAGAAAAATATGAATTGGTTACAGGCCATGGAGGAGCTCAAGAAGGATTTTGAAAATCAAGTAAGAGAAGTGGAGGAAAAATTGGGAAGATAAATGAGAATGATGCAAGAAAATCATGAAAAGAGAGTCAACAACCTGACTAAGAAAATAACACCTTAAAAAATAGACTAACTCAAATGGCAAAAGAAGCCCAAAAAGCCAATGAGGAGAAGAATACCTTAAAAAGCTAAATTTGCCAGATGGAAAAGGAATTTCAAAACTTCACTGAAGAGAATAATTCCCTTGGAATTAGATTGGAGCAAATGGAAGCTAATGACTTTATGAGAAATCAAAGATACTGTTAAACAGATCCAAAGAAATGAAAAAAAATAGAAGACAATGTGAAATATCTCATTGGAAAAACCACTGACCTGGAAAATAGATTAAGGAGAGATCATTTTAAAATTATTGGACTACCTGAAAGTCATGATCAAAAAAAGAACCTAGAAATCATCCTTCAAGAAATTCTCAAGGAAAATTGCCCTGATATTTTAGAACCAGAGGGCAAAATAGAAATTGAAAGAATTCACCGCTCACCTCTTGAAAAAGATCCCAAAAAGAAAACTCCTAGGAATATTATATCCAAGCTCTGGAATTGCCAGATCAAGGAGCAAATATTACAGGCAGCCAGGAAGAAACAATTTTAATATTATGGAAACATAATCAGGATAACACAAGATCTAGCAGCTTCTACATTAAGGGATCGGAGGGCTTGGAATATGATATTCTGGAGGTCAAAGGAGCTAGGACTAAAACCAAGAATCACCTAACCAGCAAAACTGAGTATCATGTTTCAGGGGAAAATATGGTCATTCAATCTGAATGGCCGTTCAATGCTTGCTTTCCTTCCTTTACTTGCTCATGTTGTCACTCAGTTACTTGACTTGTGAGCTTTTTGCCACAGTAGAAATATGTACTTTCAAGCATTCTTGATGAAAAAACCAGAGTTGAATAGAAAATTTGACATTCAAATCCAAGAAGCAAGAGAAGCATGAGAAGGTAAACAGGGAAAAGAAATCATAAGGAACTTAGCAAAGTTGAACTATTTGCATTCTTACATGGAAAAACAGTAATTGTAACTTATGAAACTTTTCTCAGTATGAGGATAGTTGAAGGGAATATAAATGCATTTTTGTGTATATATATATACATATAGGAGGGTATATGGGCATATGAATACATGTGTGACTGTGTATATATGTGTACAGGTATACATAGAGGGCACAGGATCAATTGAATAGGAAGGGATGATATTTAAAAGATAAAATTAAGAGGTGAGAGAAATACAATGAGAGGAGATAGGAAGAGACAGTATAGGGTAAATTATCTCATATAGAAGAGGCAAGGGAAAACTGTTACAATGGAGGGGAAGAACAGGAAGGCAAAAGGGAATGAGTCAACCTTACTGTCATTGAATTTGGCTTAAGGAGAAAATAATGTACACATTCAATTGGGTATCTTACCCTACAGGAAAGTAGGGGGAAGGGAATAAGAGGGGGGATGATAGAAGGGAGGGCAGAATGGGGGGGGAGGGTAGTTAGAATCACACACTTTTGAAAAGGGACAGGGTCAAAGTAGAAAATAGAACAAGTGAGGGTGTGATAGGATGGAGGGGAAAAAAATCAGTTTTTCACAATATATCCACTATGGAAATGTTTTGCATAACTACACATCTACAACCTATATTGAATTGCTTATCTTCCCAGTAAGGATGGGTGACGAGGGAAGAAGGGAAAGAATCTGGAATTCAAAGTTTTAAAATCCAATGTTTAAAAAAAATTATTTTTTTTACATGCACTGGGAAATAAGATTTACAGGCACTGGGGTATGGAGATCTATCTTGCCCTACTGTAAAGTTGGAGGGGGTATGGGGAAGAATATAGGAGAGAGCAGATTGGGGGAGGGGGTATTCAGTGGGATGGCTGTTTTGGCGTGGTGGGTAGGGGAAAGAAGGAGAGAAAATTTGTAACTCAAAATCTTGTGGAAATGAATGTTGTAAACTAAAAATAAACATAAAATTTAAAAAATAAATTAAATTAAATAGTTTTCCCAAAATCTAAAAAAAAAAGAATGTGTGTGCCTACACTAAGCAGTATACATTATCTGCCTTATTTGTTCTGGTCAGGACCTAGTTGTACTTGAACTCTAATGTTTAGCACACAGTGCTTGGTATACAGTAGGTACTTAATAAATGTTGATTGATTGATTTAAAAAAATAACAAGAAAGTGAATCCAGCCACTAAGGGAAGACATTGCTTCAACTACCTCCTTGATCTTATGTATTTAAATGGACATGCAAGTCTGCTCTCTACCCTCCCCCCAAATGACTTTTAGAAACAACCAACCAGGAGATGGGGGGTGGGACCTAGAGACCCCAAGGGCTCCAAGAGGAAAGCTCAGTCCTTCCCGACATCCTCACAGACCTTTGGCGCCTCCCTCAAGTCCCTCTTCCTTCTATCTCTACAAACATCTTCAAGGACCATTGGGCTGAGTTCTCACAGCTTCACTCATCTCTCCAGCCTCTCACTCATGACTTCTACCATTGTCATGCCTCTCTGGACCACCACAGGCCTAGCACAGAGTAGGTGCTTAACAAATGGAGACTAGAAACATTGGCATCCAGGGAAAATTTATTGGGAGGCTGTGGGTGAGGAGAAAGAGGTGATAGCCCACCATAGGCCAGGAGGAAGCAGATGAGGCAGCAGTGGAGGGCAGAGGTCATGGTGGCAGCAGAAGGAAGGGAAGAAGCTGAGAACAGTCTGGCAGAGGAGACCACAAAGAACTAGAGAACATAGGCCATACAGAGGATGACCAGCACCATCTACCCAACATGTCAATGCCTGTGAGCAAGGTCCTAGTTCCCCTGCCCTACTTACAGCTCTGGGATCTAGGTTTCCTCATCTATAAAAAAAAAATAAGGCATCCTATGACCCTGAAATCTGAATCCCTAGCCCTGATCTCTTCCCCCAGCTTCCATCTTATCCTTCCAAATGCAGTGTCCAATGGACCATCTCCACCTAGACATTGCACCAGGAAAGCTGAATTCCTCACCCACCCTTATCCGCTCTGCTTTGGGGATTCCTCGTGCTTTCTCTCTCCTATCCTTTTATTGAATGTGTGCAAAGATTCACAATCTGGGGCCCATGAGTTCATTGGGTTTTTTACATTTTGATAACTGTATTTCAACACATGTAATTGATTTCCAATATAATCCCACATGCTTTATTTTATGCATTTACAAACATGATTCTGAGGAAGGGTCCAAAGGCTTCACCAGACTGACTGCCAGGGGGGTCCAGGGTACAGTAAAAGATAAGGACCCCCATTGTAGAGGGACTCAAAGGGCATGGATACAAGAAAGGTGCCTGTCTTTGGGTGTGCCATGGGATTATGGGTATCTTCCTCTTTGTTAGCACAACAAAAGTATCAGCTATTTCAAAATAAGGGAACATCAAAGTAGTCACCCCAAAAAGCTACCATCATTCTCTCCCAGAACAGATCAGAGCTTCAACCCAGCCCCCACCCTAGTATTTCACTTGCACAGATTCAAGGGTCCTCAGGAATTCAGCATCTTCCAACCCAGGACACAATGCCGTTTGGCAAATTAAAGCCAGTAATGCTCAGGAACACACTGAGCCTTCCCCTTGAATGCGGGAGTTCTCCATTAATGCAGGAGTATACACTGATGGAGAATGTCAATGGACCTGTGACTTCAGAATGTGGGCATTTGCTCCACAGCAGTCAATAGCGATCCTTCCCTGCCTGCCTGTAAGATGTTTTTGTCATTGAAAATATAGAACTAAAACTGAATTCATCACATTCAGAAAATGTAAGCTCAGAGACAAGAACATCACTAATAAAACACTAACAATGTCCAATAATTCCTCACATAACACATTCCAACAGAAAGCTTTGCAGGAAGAAAAAGGAGCTTCAAAGAGGGGCTCAGTCCCCTGCTGGGGGGAGGGGAGGAAAGGACCATGATAAGTAACACCAGGGAGAGGGCAGAGCTGCTCATTTTTATCCTTCTTCTGTTTCCTTTGCCAAGGAGAATGGCCTTCGAACTGGAAATAACCAAACTGAAAGAGCTAATAGGGTATTACTACCTAATGTCAGGAAGGAGAGAGCAAGAGAACTGAGTTGCCTAAGATGAATGCCAGGGACCGGGCTCAGATGGACTACATCCTTGGACCCAAAAAGAGTCAGGTGTGAATGCTGAACCCTGATGAGTGCAAGGAAGAAGGGGTGCAGGTGGGAGAGGCTCCACAAAACCAGGCAAGGACAAGAAGGGGAGAAAACAACCCCTACGAAGCAGAGGATTGGGAGCTTGGCTTTGTTCCCTGGGGAAATTCTAGAGTCAATCATTAACAAGCTTGTTGGTAGAAGCCTACGCGGGGCCAGCAACATACAGTGGGTTAGGGCAGCTAGGTGGCGCCACAGTGTACTCAGCACTGGGCTTGGAATCAGGAAAACTCATCTTCATGAGTTCAAATCCAGCCTCAGACAGGAGCTATATGACCCTGGACAAGTCACTTAACCCTGTGTGCACTGTGTAACACTCATCTGTAGAGTGATCTGGAGAAGGAAATGGCAAACCACTCCAGTATCTCTGCCAAGAAAACCCCAAAAGGGGTCACCAAGAGTCATATACTACTGAATAAGACTCAACAACAACACCACATAGAGCAGGTTAGATGACTTTGCACTCACTCCTTCTTATTCAGCCATCAGGACATTCTTGTTTAGACTTTTATGGAGAACCTGAAGTTGATCTGTTCAAGAAAAGTAGGAGAGATGGGAGGGGAAAACCCCAAAAGATCCCAAAAAGAGAGTCAAAGGGGGGGGGAAGCCCAGAGGTTTATAGGCTCCTAAAACCCACTGCCAACAGAGCTAGGATGATGGCCACCCCAGGGTGGGGGCCCATAGCCAGGGATGGGTCACTTCACTGAGAATAGAGGAGATGACCCCTCCCTCTCTCTGACTCCTGGTAAAAGACATTAATTTTGTAGATTGTCATAGGAGATAATTACCTCCCCCTCCCCTATTTGTTGTGTGTGTGTGTGGGAGGGGGGGTTTCACACGTCTCAATCCTCATTCTTGAAGAGAGAAGACCAAAAGAAGGGCACTGTTGGTCCCAATTATTTCTACCACTGTATTTTTATTGTCCCTCTATTGCTATCTCTTCCTTGTTTTCCAGGCAGCCCCTCTCTAGAATGTTAAAAGGGTCAAGCCTCCACTGCCCTACATTTTTTGTGCTTTCTGATAATATCAAAGAGTTTTAGCTGTCGGGGTTGTAATGATTCAGATGGGGCACTGTCCCCATCAAGGGAGGGGATCAGTGGGAATTCTTCATCAACTAAAGCACACGGTTCCCAAATATCAACCAGTACTTTATCCTGGCTTCAGGCTATCCCCCCTCAGGGGTGCCCCAGTAAACAGCTGGAATGAATCAAGGCATCAACTATTCACCTCATGGCCATGCTATATAGACTAACAAATAGTCTGCCAACAATCTCTAATTTGGAAAATATAAAGTTCCAAATAGTTTGTATTCCAGAAGTTCATTTGGAACTCGGAAGACATTTTCCCACAGAAATAATGTTATACATGGTGGTTGATTTCTTGGGCCAACCCACAAGAGCCTGCTTAACCCATAAAGTTGCTGAAGTCTAGTATTGAAATAGAGCAGAGAAGCTGTGGAAGGAGAGCAGAATGGTCATCAGAAGACCTTGGAGCTGGTCCTGGCTTCAGTACCAGGGGACCAAAGAGGTCATCCTGAAACTGGCATGGGAATGAGGTGCCCAGGAGGCCTCTAGGTTCCATAAATGTGTTGGCTGTTTAAAGGGTACAGGGTTAGACTGAGGCATGGATGCCTGGGCAACCGTGGGACAGTTAGGCCCCTAATGGCTCAGGTCCTTTAGGAAGGCAGCTCACTAGTGTCTATGTAGGACCAGCCTCAGAGTTAGCACAGGGGAGTAGGAGAAAGAGAGAGAAAACAAAGATCTGACTTCCACCTTGGCCACTCACAACATCAGGACCCTGGACATGGTGCAGAAGCCATTTCTTATCTGCAAGTTAATTTGGGAATTACATGAGACAATGAGGCTGGTGCTCAGTAACTGGGGAATGGCTGAACAAATTAGTGTGTTAAAGATAATAGAATACTATTGTGTCATAAGAAATGATGAAAGGCATGGTTTCAGAGAAACGTGGGAAGAACTATGTATGAACCGATACAGAGGGAAGGCAGAGAAATTTGCACAACATTTGGTGAAGACAAACAAATGTGAAAGACTTAAGAACTTTGGTCAATGCAATGTATAAGCCCAACTCCACTCTACATACCTCCTGACAGAGAGGGGGCAAAACAGAGATTTCTGAACACAGCCAATGTAGAAATCTGTTATTCTTAACTACACACATTTGTTATAAGGATTTTGTTTTGCTTTCCAATTGTGGGAAGGGAAAGGAGAAAGAAAAAAAAAGATTCTGTTCATTGAAAAATTAAATTAAATTTTTAAAAATTTAAATAAGAATGTATGAAGAGGTCATGGTAACTGTACACAGCTATAGAAATGTTTTTTGTATGTTTATTGTTTTTGATATCTGAATAACTAATGAGTTACAAATTTAGGACAAACCCTAGAAAGGAACTTTCCCCAAGGCAAAGGACACCTGATAGCTTTGCAGTTTTTTAATTCCCGGAAAAGGCAGGAAGAAGGTAATAAGATTATCCTACCATAATGACCGTAATTCTGGGCTAGCTGCCCTTTCCCATGGGGCCTAGCCAAGTCTTTCCTTGCTGATAGCCTCATGAGCTCAGGAAAAGTGGCGTGAGAGATGGGGTGAAACTCAACCAGACAAGTCTATTGAGGTTTTCCAGAAATCTGACTGACAGAAGCAGTGAGAGAGCTGGGGTCTCCCCCCACACCCACACACACACCAGCCCACGCACCCTGCCGCCCAACTGCAGAAGAAAAGGCTCTGCCCTGGTTCTCCTCCCACCCATCTGAGCCCTCCTTCCGAGACTCCTTTGCTGGACTGTCTGAGTGTGTTCCCACTGTAGGCACCCTCCAAGGCTCTGGGCCCTCTTCTCTCTCTCCAATCCCTCTCTTGGTATCTTCTTCAGCTCCCATGAAGGTGACTCTCATTCCTAGATGTCTACTGTCTATCTAGCCTTAAGCTTAGGCCTGTGTAACCAAGCACCTATTGACATTTGCATCTCAAAGTCAACACATCCAAAACAAAACTCATTCTCTTTCCCCAAAAAATCTGTCTCTCTTCCAAACTGCTTTATTTCTGCCGCAGGCATCACCATCCTTCCAGTCTTCAACATCAAAATTATCCTTGCCTCCCCATTCTCCTTCATCCAACATGGCCAACCAGTGGCCATACTGTGCCCTTTCAGCCATGAAACATCTCTCCTATTTGTCTCTTTTCTCTTAGGCCCTCCCTAGTTTGGTCCTTTGTCACCTCTCACCTGAGCTACAATAGTGTCCTAGCCTCTCCCCACTGCACTCCATCCTCCAGCGAGCAGCCCAAGGGATTTTCCTTGAGTGTCCCTTTGCCCCAGGCACTCCCCTATTCATTAAACTCTGGTGGCTTCCTACAGATTGGAGGATCGACTGGAAACTCCTCGGTTTGGCCTTTAAAGCCCTTCCCACCTTCCAGCCTCCTTCTGCCTTGCTCCCCTTCTCACTCTCTGTGATTCACACAAACTGCTCCTCACACGTGACCCATCATGTCCACTGTCCCCTACACCTGGAAGGCTTTCCCCCTTCACCTCCACCTCTTAGAACTGCTGGTCTTCTTCCAAACTCAGCTCAAACATCAACTTCTCCATGAAGCCTTTCCTGATCCCTCGGCCACCAGCCTCCCTAACTGACCCCACATTTACTCTGTACTCCTTCAGTATACACTCATATAAATGCACACACGGTCTTCCCCCAACAGAATAGAAGCCCCTTGAGTGCAGACACCATCTCCTTTAGTGTTAGGCTCCCCAGTGCCTGGCGCATAGTAAATGCTTGTCAACCAGCTGACTGACTACTATCACAGACTTTAATTCAATTGAATACCTATAGAGAAACTATTTGTATTATAAAGTAAATGAATCTCAAACACAATCTCTAAATATACAAAAGCCAAGAAAAAAAAACCAACACAAAATTATAAACTTCTCTCCTTTACAATTTAACAAAATTCTATAGATTAATTTTGGCAAAGTAACATCAATCCCCCCAATAATATCAGGCAAGTGCTGTTTGTTTAAATGTCCTGCTTTTTTGCCTCTTTTCCATTCAGGGAATGGATTTATGAAATACCTACTGTGTGCAGAGAGCTGAGCTCCTTGTGGAAGAGTGTTGCACAGTCCCATATTAACACACAAATATGCCTTGGAAGAACCGTATTCTCATTCATTTGACAAACATTGATCAAGCATTTACTATGTGAAGACACTTTGATAGGGGATTTAGAGATGACAGAGGCTCTCATTCCAGCCCTCAAGAAGGTCAGAAGGACCTAAGGACCTGAGAGGACAAAGGTGCTAACAGAACACGGGGCTGGGGAAGGACGGCTGGCAAGACAAGGGTCACCATTTTCCAACAGGAGCCCTGTCACCCAACTCATGGATATCTCCACAGCCCAGAGCTGCCGTGAGGTTAAAGCCAGCTGGCCTCAGGGCCATAAAGGGTAGCGATTCCTGATTACAGGCATGGCCATGTTGAGACTCCTGGCTCAAGGCAACTCTGCGGAGTGTCTGAGAAAGGAAGAGAATGAGGAGAAAGTGTCTGAAGATCCCCAAGCACATCTGTCCCCAAGTAAAGGCAGCTTTATTCTGAAGGCATAGACTGCTCTCAAAGCCTATGGATGATTGGCCTCTTGAACTAAAATGAGGAGACCATCAGCAGAGCTATCAGCTACACCGAGGTCTCTCCCTGAGGTTGCCAGATGCCCAGGACATCTGACCAGGTTGGGAAGGGCCTGGTGGGGCCTGCCTTCATGCCTCACCCTCCTTGGCAACACCCACACTGATATTATCAACCACTGTCTGTGGGCATCTCTGACCTCTAGAGCTGACTTACAAGTGAAGTCTCCTCTGTGTTGGGATGTGGGGGACACACGGGAAGGCACTTCAACCCCCAAAAGACATGGACCCCATAGTCTGAAATTCCAACTTTAGAGATTTCATGTCTTTGGACTAAAATCTTTCCTCTTCTGAACTGCAAGGTAAGCTCTTTGTTCAAAGGACTTATAGATTAATAGCCAAGATAATTAGCATCATAGAGAGATAGAGATAGAGGGAAAGGTCATCTAATCCAAACCACTTAGTTTACGAATGAGCAAATCACAGAACTCAGGACTGGAAACAGCCTTGGATATCAATCACCTCATCCAGTTCCCCCATTGTAGAGATGAGAAAAATGAATCTCAGAGGAGGCATGTGACTCGTGACTCATGCAAAGGTGTAAAGGCAGAGCAGAGCAGAGCCAGACCCCAGAACCAAGATTCCTTACTCTGAATCCAGTGCTGGCTTGGTACAAGTTCCCTCTTCCCCAGAGGACCATACAGTCACAGATCCAGAATCAAGAGGGACGGGGAGGTCCAATCCTGCCCCCTCTTCACAGATCCAGAATCAAGAGGGGACAGGGAGGTCCAATCCAGCCCCTTCTTTTTTCCTATAAGGAAACTGAGGCCTGAGAAAGTTAAATAGCTCACCCAAAGTCATGCAGATAGCAAAGGAATTACCACCAAAATTTAAGCCTGGCTCTCTGACTCCAGAGCCAATGCCTTTTCCATTCCATATCACTGAGGGTCTGACTAAAGCTTAATATCATACCCAGCTAAGACATTAAGCCTGTCATCAGTCAGTCACACCTTTGTATGAATTAATTTATTAAAGTGCTTGGCTCCAGACAGGTAGCTGGGGTCAGGGCAATGAGGGAATGGAGTTTTGTTGATGGGAACAAGATGGAAAGATCATTTTGGAGCATGGGTTATTGCATGGAAAGGGGTGCCTCAGGGTTAGGTATCTGAAGGATGGGGAAAGTGCCAGATGGGAGAAGCCAGTCAGGAAGATGAGGAGACACAAAGGCAATGTTCACAGTTTCCATCAAATCATGGCGGGGGGAGGGGTTGCTACTCTCCTGGTAGCTGAGGATCAGGATAAACCAGATTCCATGCAATTAGAATTAACATGGAAAAAGTAAAGCATGAGAATATATTCCATATGGCATTCAATGAGTTTCTCCAACACTGGAAAAACAAAACACCCAACAAACCCTATTTTATCATTATGAAATCAATCTAAATTCCTTTCTTGTCATTTAGGTTAAAACAAAAATCCAAGAACCATTTGGGAAATTAAACTGCCCTCCATAAAGAAGGACAACGAGAAAAATTATACATTTGGGGTTTTTTTTACGTCAACTTGCTATCACACTTAAGCTATGTCAAAGAAGAGCCAGGACTCATGACCCAATGGTACCTGATGACTCCCTAATGGTCAGTGTGGATCATGGCTCCAGCACTCAACATCTGGCTCAGGCCAAGAGTGCCAGTCAGCAGCACGCAGCCCTCTGGGACTTGAAGTGTGTGCCCTGCCTCTTGGACTCTCCCTGGGAGCTCGGAATGAAACTCATGTGAAAAAAGGACTTCAGAAACCTCTCATCTGATTAGGCAATAAGTGCAGAAGTTATAGACTGGATGGATGTGCCAGACTTCTGGAAGCCCTCCAACCTGGAGGCTGCACCTGAATGGGGTCTGCATGTGGAAAACGTGGCAGGATGTGCACAAGTCTGAAATGACAGACCAGACCCTCATCCTTCAAGGCGACTGCTAGGACTCCAGTACCTCCTGGGGCAGCAGGGCATCAAAGGCCAAGCATGGCCAGCTCAGCTGTCTAGAGACATTCTAGAATTCTGGGTTATCCCTTGAATCCAGACTATATTTATCTGCCCCAAGTCTAAAACAAACTGATGAACAGAAACAAAAATGGCAGCCCCACAACAGACAGTCTTTGGTAGGATGAATCTATTCCTTTCAATTTACAGATAAGGAAAACTGAGTCCCAGGAAAATTCACTTGTCTGCCCAAAGTGGCATCACTAGTAAACAGCAGGTGCAGGACTGGAACCCAGGCTTCATGACTCCCTCTCCTGACACAGGATTTTTTTCTCCCAATGGATCAATGGATTTGGAGCCAAGAGGAATGTGGGAGATCATTTAGTTCCACCCCTTCATTTTACAGGGGAGAAAACTGAGGCCCAGAGAATTAAATTGTCTGATCCAAGGTCACCCGTGAGCCAGCAGCAAGCCAGGATACAGACCGAAGTCCATCGCTCCTTCTACTATGCCAACATGATGGTTTCCGCTACAGTCAGCAGGACAGCTCAGTGGGTAAGAGTGCTGGACTTGGAGTCAGAAAGACCTGAGTTCAAATCCTTTCACCTTTCTCAGCCTTATTTTACTCACCTATAAAATGGGGATAAAAATAGCATCTATCTACCTCACAGGGTTGTTGTAAGGATCAACTGAGTTAAGACAGGTGAAGTAATCTGCAAACCTTGAAGTGCTACAGACACACACAGAGCCCAAGCTAAAGCCCACCCTGAGCTTTCCTGGCCACTGAGGCCACCAGGCCTTCTGTCAGGCTCCGTCCAAACAAACTCCTTTCTCCAAAGCAAAGGACTCTCTCATTGTGCAGTTCATGAAGACCTTTCCAGTGCCCTTCTACCCAAACCTACCTCATGCCTCCCTCCCTCTGGCCTCCCTTTCAGATGCCAGAGCCCCTCTTTGCCTCCTGTCTCTTGCCAACCACTCAAATGTCACAGATTAGCAAATACACTTCCATAGACTATATGGAAGACAGATCCAGCTCCCCAGGAAGATGTGAGTGATGGAGGCAGGGTGGGGCTCTCCTTTCAAGCTGTCCCTGAGGAGTCAGGGTTTGGAACTTGGGCTCCAGAGAACCTAGACTGTTTTTTATAGCAGAGCCAAGAGAAGACTGGGGGAATCAAATGCAGTTTTTGAAAAAACAAACAAAAGCCCTCGTGCTCCACAAACAGCAGTGTCTGAGAATGAGGGGTTCTGGTTAATTTCATCTCCTGGCTAACTAAGGGCTGAGCTTTCGGAAAACCCTGTTTGTTCCAGCCTCGAGGAGAATGTCTCTAAATATATTATTCCACTTTCCTCCCGCAGTAAGAAAAGGAGCGTGGACACCAAGGAACCTTTACTGCACGAGGTTCTTTCTGGCCCAAATGGCCTCAGCCAGCGCAGTAAAGTCCAGGGGCAGCGCAGGGTTAACTCTCCAGCTGCCCCCATGACACACCATCAGACCCCAGGGCTGTGTATGTTTTCCCTACAATAGGTCGGTCTTTTTCCTGATAGCAGAACACAGGACCTGGTCTGCCTGAGGAGGCTGGTTAGTTGTTAAAAAGTGACAGGTTTTACCAAAGTTCTCTAACCAGCCTTTCTATTCTCTGACTTTATTTTAAGTTAGATGGCTCGGTGGATAGAACACTGTGCCTGGAGTCAGGAGGACCTGAGTTCAAATGTGACCCCAGACACATACTAGCTGTGTGATCCTCAGCAAGTCACTTAGCCCCGTTTGCCTTGGTTTCCCGATCTGTAAAGGAAATGGCAAACCACCTAGTACCATTTCCAACAAAACCCCAAATGGGGTCACTAAGAGTCAGACACGACTGAAAATCACTAAACAACAACAAAATAAATTTGGAGGCAATAGATCCCATCACTAAATAGCAGAAGAAAGCATTTTCACACCTTTTTAAATTACCACAAACCAAGATAATGAATTCATGTCAACTTAAAAGTGAGTCAACGAAAATAGTGAGTCATAGTAACACCTCGTGCTCGGAATCTGTACTCATCAGAGGAAAAAGGACTCCTCTGAGCAGTCAAAAGGAAGGAAACAAAGTCATGGTGGCCGCCTCGACAGAGAAGGCTGAAGCCTTCGCTCAGGTTCGGCCGGTTCTAACTTCACACAGTCTGAATGGGCTCTGTGCTCGATTTCATAGGCAGGAGCATATTGAAAACAGCAAATCAGAAGCAGCCCAAGGGTCTAGGTCACAATTCAATTCAATAAACATGTGTTAAGGTCCTACTACATGCAAGGGGCTATCCTAGGGCTTAACCCAATCAGTCAACAAACATTAATTGCCTACTATATACAAAGCACTGGTTATATAAAAAAAATCAAAAGGCAGTTCCTACCCTCAAAGAGCTTCGACTCCTTTGATTCTGTTCATATAACCAGTGTTTAACACAATTAATGTTTGTTAATTGGTTGGTTGGTTGATTGCCCTAGGTCTGAAGACCCAGGTTCTGGGGTAAGCCTCCCTTCTTGGCTGGCATGTACATGGATGTGCCAGGCCCTGTGTGAAGTATTTTACAGATATTATTTCATCTGATCTTCACAACAACCCTGGGACATAGGTGCTGATACTATTTCCACTTTGCAATTGAGGAAACTGAGACAAACAGAGGTTAGGTGACTTGTTCAGGGTCATACAGCTAGGAAGTGTCTGAGTCTGGATTTGAACTCATGTCTTCCTGACTCCAGATTCTAACATCTTGACCACTGAGCTGAGGGAAGAGAGGGAAGAGGCCAAGTTCTAGAAAAGCTAGAGTTTTAGAGAAGCCTAGTACCTGGAGAGACAAAGTAGGAGCTGATGGAAGCTGGGGACAAGATAGGACTTGGCCCCAAGTTAACAAGACAAGGGTCAGGTGGCCAAGTCAGGCACAGGGGCTGTGCATGGTGCAGGGTCGCTGGCCAAAGACCTCTTCTGTTCTCTCTGGAGGCTGCACCTGAATGGGGTCTGCATGTGGAAAACGTGGCAGGATGTGCACAAGCCTGAGATGACAGACCAGATCCTCATCCTTCAAGGCGACCACTAGGAATCCAGCACCTCCTGGGGCAGCGGGGCATCAAAGGCCAAGCATGGCCAGCTCAGCTGTCTAGAGACACTCTAGAGAACACTGGGTTATCCCTTGAATCCAGACTATATTTATCTGCCCCAAGTCTAAAACAAACTGATGAAGAGAAACAAAAATGGCAGCCCCACAACAGACAGTCTTTGGTAGGATGAATCTATTCCTTTCAATTTACAGATAAGGAAAACTGAGTCCCAGGAAAATTCACTTGTCTTTCCAAAGTATATACTAGTAAACAGTAGGTGCAGGACAGGAGAGGGCCAGCCTGGGGTCCAGGGGGAAGCCGAAGTTACACACAGGATTGAAGGGTCCTCAGAAGCAGCACTTAAGAGGAAGGGAAACTGAGTCCACTGGGTGACACACACCCACCAGTGGACAGCAAGGGAGGGGAAAAGCAGAGAACTCCCAAAGCCCAGCTGGCTTGAATCAGGGCAGTGCAGGGGAGAAGCCAACACATGCCAGGCACCCGGGAAGGGGGGGGATTTCTGTATCATCACAAAGTATAATTACTACGTTATGTCAGGAAGGCAAGGGAGGAGGCAGGTTCAAGTCCTGCTCTGTGCTTTCCTCTCCAGGTGAGCTTCTCTAAGCCGCAGGTGGTCCTCTCATAGAATGAGGAGAGGGTTTCAGAGGTGAAATGGAGGGCTCTACCAGCCTCAGCCATCAGGCAGAAAGTCACTTCAGAAGGCCAGAGGGCCAGAACACACTCTGGCACCATCCCACACAGTAATGTTCAGACATAGATGTATCGGGGTTCAGGGATAAGAACTTTGAGCCACCTTGAGAACTCATCTATGGCAAGCGCCTCATTCCTGGGAAAGGCGGAGGAGGGGGGTCCCAAGGGCCCAGATTTTAATGGAGAATCTTGGAGGGGAGAACTGGCAAGACAAGGGTGCCTGGGACTTTACAATAAGACATATGTGATTTTCCAGGGCAGACATCTGTTAGAAAAAAAATGTCCATGGTTTCTCTCTCGGGTTTGGGGGATGAATTCTTGGCATAGCACCTTGTATATCCTGCAGAATTCATCTGTTCAAACTGTTGCCTCATTTCCTCTAAATAACGTTCACCAGTCACTAGTTCATTGAACTTGAAATTCCTGCCCTCACCAGGATCCAATCAGGGACCTGAGGGGACAGACTCTGCACGCAGCCCCACGGTCCAGCCAGCTAGAGCCTTGGGGCCCCTTGTGGGTGTGGCAGGCTCTCTAGCCTCTCCTCACACAATCTCCTCCACTTGATATGCCCTTTTCTCACCCCAGCCAGGGTCTGCCTGCCCCATCCTCACTGCCCCACATCCAAGGTTGAGCTACCCTGCCTCTAAATCACAACACTCTGTGGATCCGCATGACTTTGTCCTCAGGGTACAGAGAACCCAAGGCACAGAACTTAGCCACAGCCCCCTGCTGCTTCTCTTGCTGCCCTTCACTGAGGAGTTCTCTTAGAGTTCTCTGTTTCCAAGGCTCGGCTTCCAGGCCAGGCAGGACTCTCGGAGAGCAGAGCTCACTCCTCTCTCCTCCAATAGTGCCTGATGCCAAGTGGGGCCAAGGCTGAGCCACTGAGGCAGGGGCAAAGGGCAAGGAATTCAGGGTCTGTCCACAAGGGACACTGGTCTCTATTTGACTTTCTAGAAAAGCACATTTTAATGCTGGGAGATACTACTCTGATGTCATCAAGGTAGTGAATGCTCAAGCCTGGTCTGAGGGACAGTCATAGCCACCATAGAAACATTCAAGCCTTGCCTAGAGAGCTCCCCTTCTGTCTTTGGCCTGGTCTGGTCTGCACATAGGAGGCATTCAGCACCTCTCTGCAGGACTGTGTGGCCTTAAGGAAATGCCTCTACTTCTCTGGGCCTCAGTTTCTTTATCTGTTAAATGAAAGGTTTAGACTAGCTGATCTTAAATCTTCTTAAAGTTTTCTGTCTCACACACACACTCACACAAACATCAATTCTACCACAGGGGGCTCAGGGAAGGCAGGTTGGAGCTAGAGAGATGGGAAGAGGAAGAGGATTCTCTAGACCAGTCACATCCCCACAAAAAGGTGTAGGAAGTAGGGATCTATCCATTCTTCAAGTTTTCCTGGACTGCTCAGTCTGCATTTTCCCTTGCTTTCTTCCATTCAATTTCTATATACGTCACCTTCCTCTACCTACCCACCCAACGGGGTGTGGCCAGTCCCAAAAGAATGGATATTGTCCTTTATTTTTGTCTCTGAATCCCCAGAGCCTAGCACGGAGCCTTGCAAAAGCACTCTCACATACATTAAACACCTACTATGAATCTCCGAGGTCTGGGGATCGGAATGTATAACCTCAGCAAGGTCAGTACTCCCTCCAACAAGACAGCTCATCCATGGCAGTGAGGTGGGGAGATGGATAGAGCCCCTGGGTCTGGAGGCAGGAAGACTCATCTCCAGCCTCAGGCACTTACTAGCTGTATGACCTTGGGCAAGTCACTTAACCCCGATTTCCTCAGTTTCCTCACCTGTAAAATGAATTGGCAAAGGAAACGACAAACCATTCCAGTATTTCTTCCAAGAAAACCCCATACGGGATCATGAAGAGTCATTGGCCATGACTGAAACGATTAAACAACCAACATGCATCAAGGACTGTGAATACTCCACATGGGCACCCCCTCCACGCCTGCCTGCTCTGGAGGAATCCTGTCCTCCCAGGAGTTCACGGAGGCTGTCTAGCAATGTCCTGCAGGGCTTCCTCACGTCCCACTGACATCATGAGGGAACCAATGGGGCTGGGGAAGATGAAAGGCCCTCAGGGAGCTTACACTCTGTTAAGGATAAGAAATGCCCACAAATAAGTAAGAAAAGAAACCCTGAGGAGAGTGAAATAAATAGGGGACAAAGAAGAAGTTCCTCATAGGGTGGTACCCAGCTACTACTCAATAAATGTTGAATGGATTAGTGAACTGAAAAGTCCATGGTGAACAACAGCACTGGCCTGTCCTAGATTCCCCACCCCATCCTCCAATCTCGGCTCCATGCAGTGTCCCACACCTGCCTCACCCTTTCCCTCTCTGCCTTTGCTCAGGGCATCTCAACTGTCTTGAATGACCACAATCTCAGGTGCAGGGAATGACCTCCATTGCTGTGTGGGACATCCAGCCTGTTTTTAGAGCCCAGCTCAAATGCCCCCCTCCTTCATGAAGCCTTCCTTGATCTCCAGCAAAAGCCACTCTTTGGACCCTGGAGAGCACCATGTATTTTCCTTATTGGGTTCAGTAGGATTTTGTGTCACAGTGACATGCGACTCCCTCCTCAGCTCAGCTCCATGATGGCTCCCAGACAAGCTTTCCATAAACGCCTCACCCACCAGAGAGGTCCTGGCCTCCACCTGCTCCACAGCTCTTTGTCTCACCTTCTCTCTAGGCTTGTTCCAAAGGGTGCTTTCTTCTCTATTGACTTCCATGCTCATTAAGAATTCCTAATGGACTTCGGCCTCAGCCTCCCCCTGAGGCACCATGGCCAGCTCAGATAATGAACACTGCTGGTCTCAGAAAAAAAAAAATTATTTTCCACACTGTTTGTAATAACTGGTAAGAGTTCATAATGAAGACTCTTCAAAAGTAGGATACTGAAAGTTGTTTTAAGGACCTGTTTTGTCTTTTACTGTTCAATTTGAAAGATACAACTTTAATAATAAAAATTTATTGCAAGAAAAAAATCTTTGCATTTGAAATAAAAGGATTTTGACTAGATTCTTGTTTTGCACTTTTAGAAAGAAATCTTTCCAAACTGAGACAGGTCAAATGTTGTTTTGCAAGATGTTGGACCGTTCAGAAGCAGAGTTATGGTATTTAATCAACAAGTTAAGCAACCTCTTGTATACTGTACCAGAAAAATTAGCCTGGACATTAGATTCTGTTTTTCAAGATGGGAATTCTTTTTTGACTTTGAATTTAAAAAAAAAAACAGAAGCCATGATTTATTTAATCACCCC
Organism: Petaurus breviceps papuanus; assembly: GCF_028583685.1. Lineage (NCBI taxonomy): Eukaryota > Metazoa > Chordata > Mammalia > Diprotodontia > Petauridae > Petaurus > Petaurus breviceps. Next base: position 31,823,434 of record NW_027185797.1, on the reverse strand, counting down.
TAACACATCAGCTACAGAAAAATGTTCATGGTTTCTCTTGGGTTTAGGGGATGAATTTCTTGGCATAGCACCTTGTATATCCTGCAGAACTCATCTGTTCAAATCGTTGCCTCATTTCCTCCAAATAATGCTCACCAGTCACTAGCTCATTGAACTTAAAATTCATACGTTAGACAGGATCCAATCACAGATCCACAGGGACAGCATGAATGCTGTACAACATCTCCTTCTTGGCATGTTAGCATGGCGCAGTGAGAAGGTTCAACGGCTGGACCACCAGACAAAAAGCAGCATGGGTTACTACCGGTCAACAGGGCTCTCTGCCTCTCTTGGTCCACTCTACCAGCAGGTAGTTATCCTATGGGATAGAATAAGACTACAATCCTCAACCCCCAAATCTCTCTCTCATTGCTAGTCATAGTAGTATCCTTTTAAGCTTGGAAGGATTTTTGATTTTTAAGAATCCCCTATTAAAATGCAAATACCCCCAGGGAGGGCCACACATTAAATCAGCATGGTATTGTGGAAAGAGCTATGCATTTGGAGCCCAGAATCTATTTTTGAAGCAAACCTGTGACCTTGCCCAAGGAACTTATTCTCTCTGGGACTCAGTTCCCTCATCTGCAAAATGAAAGGGGTAGACAAGATGGTCTCTTGAGTCCCTGCTCCAAATCCTACAGTCCTATGATTCTATTGGCCATGGCCTTTATCATGGATGTCTTGGCACCAAGAGTAAATAAACAGCTGATAGGTCAGGTTGCAGTGCTGGGGACAAACCATCCCCTTCACTGCTTTGGTACTGATGCCATGCTTTTCACACCTGCGTTTATCTTTCCAGAGGATATAAGCACCTGGTTCACATTCACCCCATCCCCCTGTTATCCAACCATACATAGAGATGTACTATTTAGTGACGGTTGATGGCCAAGGCACTGGAGGAGAGGGCCTGCCTTCATGGAGTTTCCAGTCTGGAAAGAGACAAAGCAGTCTGGAGTGAGTGTGACTTCAGTTGAACTATATTTATTAAGTGGGGCTGGTGCAGGTTTGGGAATCAAAACGACAAGAGTCAAAGAACAGGAATGGTGCAGATGACAGCTGCCCGCTCTCCCACCTCTCAGCCTATGGTCAATGCTAGTTGTCAACTGTGGGTATCCAATTGTTTATCTCTGATTTTCAAACAGATTCCACACAGTGGTTATTCCCATCTCCCCTTAGACTTCTAAAGGTCCTCTTCTTCCCCTTCTCCTCCCAATACACATGAAGTAGGTTCCTTCTACCTCATGGAGGAGACTGAGATAGCCCCAAATGAGGTCCATCTCATACCTCCATCTTTATTTCAAAACCTTCCCACCAGTAACTGTAATCTTATTTCAAAAGTTGCTTTCTTAAGGAAGTTCTTTCTTAAGAAAATGCTCAGTCCTCACCATCTTAAGCATAACTACCCTTGGCCATCCTAATCTTTCCAAACTACCTACACCCAAGGCTTCCACTTCCCACCCATTCCTAATATGACTCCAATCTCTTTTCAGCCTTTTCTCCCACTTTTCTCCCACTCACTCCCTACATTCTAGACAAATCAGAGTCCCGGCTTTCTCCAAAAGTTCCCTAAGTCTCCTCAGCTACGTGCATTTGTTCACACTGTTCCTTTCACCTGGAATGCCTTCCCCTTCATATCAGCTTATTATTGCTGAAATACAGCCCATTAAATAGTCAGTGTTAGAGAGAGTGGGGAATGATAAGCATTTAGGAATGCACAATTGGGGAACTTCAAATTAATACAAACAATTTAGAATTGTGCAAAGTGGCTAAAATACCCTTTGACCCAGAGATTCTACAGCTAGTCATTAACTAAAAGAAAACCACCATGTGCCCAAAAATATCTAGAGCAACCCTTTTGTAAGGTAATAAAGAATTAGAAATAAAGTCTATGGCCATGGATTGGGGAATGACTAAACAATTTGGATACATGAATGTAATGGAATATTAAGTAAGAAGTGACAAACATGAGGAATGCAGAGGACCCTGGAAAGACGTACATGAAATGATTAGAGGATAGTAAGTACACAGACTGCACCAGCATTAACAGAATGAACAACCACCACAAAACAACCTAAAATAAAAACCGCAAATTCCTAAAGAATACGGTTGTCCCTGAAGAAGAGATAAGAGGAGACATTTGTCCCAACTCCTTTGCGGAGGTGGGTGGGTCACAGGTCTGCAACACTGAATCAAAACATTCATCAGTCTGTTGATTTTTTTTCTTCGTTTTTTTTCATATTCTTTGTCATAAGGGGTGACTCTCTGGGAGACATAAAAGGAAGGAATATAGACAAAAATTTGGGCTACATAAAAACAAAAGATGCTAATTTTAAAAATCTGTGTTTTTCATGAACTAATGCTGAGTGAAGTTAGCAGAACCAGAACATTGCACACAGTGACAGCCACAGTATGTGATGCCCATCTTTGACAGACAGTGCTTCTGAGCAACGCAAGGATTTAAGACAATTCTAAAAGACTCATGATGGAAAGTGCCATCCACGCGCAGAGAAAGACCTTTGGAATCGGAATGCAGAGCGAAGCAGACGATTGGCTCTTTGTTTTCTTCTTCTCATGGTTCCTCCCACTGGTTCCATTCCAATTCTTTTTTACTACATGACTAATATGAAAATATATTTAATATTAATGTATATGTAGAGCTTATATCAAATTGCACACTGTCTTGGGGAGAGGGGAAGGAGAAAATTTAGAACTCAAAATCTTACCAAAATGAATATTGAAAACTAAAAGTAAATAAATTAATTTTTTTAATCTTTGTTTTTAAAAGAAATACTACCCATCAACCAAGACCAGCCCAAATGCTGCCTCCTCCAGGAAGTCTTCCCTGATCTTGCTGCACACCTCCCCCACTCTGCCCTTGGAAGCACTTCATTCTCCTCCTATGGAGATTTAAGATATTCTCCCTTGTACTAAAGGGATGTGTGTCTATGTGTCTATGTGTGTGTCTGCTTGTCTGTGTGTGTCTGTGTGTGTGTGTCTGTGTCTCTGCATCTGTGTGTGTGTCTGTGTGTGTCTGCATATCTGTTTGTGTGTCTGTCTGTGTCTCTGCATCTGTGTCTGTGTGCCTGTGTCTATCTATGTCTGTCTCTGCGTCTATGTGTGTGTCTCTGTCTCTGCATCTGTGTGTCAATGTCTCTGCATCTGTCTGTGTGTGTCTGTGTGTCTATCTGTGTGTGTCTGCGTGTCTGTGTGTGTGTCTCTGTGTCTTTGTGTGTCTATGTGTCTATCTGTGTGTGTCTGCGTGTCTGTGTGTGTCTCTGCATCTGTGTGTGTCTATGTGTCTGTGTGTCAGTGTCTCTGCATCTGTCTGTGTGTGTCTGTGTGTCTATCTGTGTGTATCTGTGTGTCTGTGTGTGTGTCTCTGCATCTGTGTGTGTCTATGTGTGTGTGTCTGTCTCTGCATCTATGTGTCTGTGTCTGCATCTGTCTGTGTGTGTCTGTGTCTGTGTGTCTATCTGTGTGTGTCTGTGTGTGTCTCTGCGTCTGTGTCTCTGCATTTGTCTGAGTGTCTATGTCTGTGTATGTCTGCGTGTCTGTGTGTGTATGTGTCTCACCTGACCTAACAATAGCAGTGGCAAACTTCTTCCATTCCCCATCACTCTAATAAAACAATTCTCTCAGAGATTACTGATGCATTGCCTGGTAAATCCAATGATCTTTTCTGGCTTCCAAATCCCTGAAAATCTGCTTCCGAGATCAAATGCAAACTCTGGCTTGGGGCATTGCTTTGCTTCCTTAAAGACTGCTGCACAAAATGAGTGCACATTTCTTAGGAATGAGCCACAGCTTTTGAACAAAGAGCCACATGTCAGCGTGGACAGTGTGGCATAGTGGCAAGAGCCCTGGTCTTAGAGTCAGGAAGTCATGGGTTCCAATTCTGTCTTTGACATTTATTGTGCAGCCTCAGGCAAGCTGCCTGACTCTCCAAGCCAGAGCTTCTTCCTCCCTAACATGAAGACTATAGTCCCCCAGCACCTGTCCCAAGGTCATCGTGAGGCCCAAGGGAGTGTGTTCTGCCAGTGTCTGTTTGGAGGCTGGAGGCTGAGGCAGATGCCGCCAGCCAGCTTGATCCTTGGCCTACATTGTTCTCTCTGTATTTCTTTCGGAGCCCTCCTGCTCCTGTTCAGCTACAGGCTTCTGCTACTGGGCGGTCCCCCAGAGACAGTTCTAACACAGACTGTCCCTCCTCAGTGACAGCCTGACCTTCACTCTGGCCTGAAAGCATACACCCTCGCAGAATGATCAAGGTCCCCCCATACAAAATAGCAAGCTTCCCCCCATGGGGAGTGGGAAATGATTTCATTAATATGAACATCCTGTTTCTAAAGACAGGGGGCAACATCAACCATCTACCAGGTCAGGAACATAGCTGGGAAAATGTCTTAGAGAAGAGCACAAAAACAGACCAAATTCATTCTGTTGTTGAACCCTATCCATCTCCAAAGGCACAAGGCAGGGAGGGGGGCAAATGCCCCTCAGACCCTTGGAATAAAGGAAAAAGCATCTTTCAGTGTGCCAAGCTAAGAGGTTTCCTGGACCAAATCTAAAGCCCTTTTAAGCATAATGAGAACATGCCTCTGTATCTCCCCTGTTATCACTCTCTTGAGCTTGCCACGAGGGTGGTCCATCATTTGCTTTAAGCTTAAGAATGGGCTTACCCACCTATGAGAAAAGGCATGGCCACTTCCACAACCCCTAAAACTTCTCTCAGAGCATAAAAGGAGGTCTCATTCAAAGGCCACTCATACACAGCCCAGTGAACTACAACAGCCCCTGGAGACTTCTCACTCAGTACTTACCTCAACCAGGAGCCCTCTATCCTCTAAATGTCTAGTAACATCCATTTACCAAATGCTAGGTAGTGCCTCTGACCCATCTCAATCCCAAAGGCCTAGATCACAACCTGACCATGTGTCTTAGTGGCCAGAAAGCTGGACTGGGAAGACCTAAGTTCAAACAGCATCTCTGACACTGTGTGACTACAGTTTTCTGAGTGTCACTTTCTTTATCTGTAAAATGGGAGGCAGTATGTCACCATGGAAAGGAGGCCAGTCCTGGAGTCAAGAAAGTTGACCATCCTGGCTGTGTGACCCTGGATCAGTCCCTGAACCACTCTAACCACTCTCTAAGACTCCAAGTTGTTATCTGAAGAGGATGTGACTCTATCAGGAATTATCCAGTCAGGTCCACCCACATCATGCCCAACAGTGGGGATAAGAATACACTTATTAGCTGCCTGAAAGTAGAGTTGGGAGGCTCAGGGGAGATCATACAAAGAGCCTCATAAGTCTTGGAATGAACCATATCACCCTCTAGCTCAAGACTAAAAGTTCAGAGCTTGGGGGTCTGTGAACTTGAACTGGGAAAAAAAAAATGCCAGCTTGACTTTCATGAAGCTCTAACAGAAATTTAGCATTTCCTTCCTTTCTGCATGTAAATGACCACCGTGATTAGGAGGAGGGCTTGCTTGGCTTCACAAGACTTGGGCTACAGGGGCTGTGGCCCTGAAGGAGTTAAGAACCTTTCCTCAAGCTCAATCAAGGGACACACAGGGCTTGGACTTGGGCCAGGTACCCCAGCATGCCCGCCTGCCTGCTCTGTGTATACCCAAGACCCGCCCTCCACTCCTTTACCCAGCAGCTCACATGTAAGAGGCAGCTGCCTATGGAGAGATTTTTCTCTGGGCAACAGCACCGCTACCTAGGACATAATTAGTGCCCTTGGTTTCATTGACGTCACCTTATAATTCTAAAAGGCTGAGGCAGAATCACACATTTGCCTGGTTTTTTCCAGATAGAACAAATATAGATGTGCATTAGCCTTGTATCTCCAATTAAATTCTCTTAAATGAATATGCACTCAAGCCCACTATAGGCTTCGCAATTTACGCAAACAAGTGAAAAGACATCAACCATTTAAATTGAAAGATATATTTGAGAGCACAGGGACTCATCATCAGCCATGCTGCTTTACCCTAAGTGTCTCCAAGAGACAGAGTAATAAAGCTATAAGGCTGAAATGCTCTGATTTGGTTTGGTTTCATCTGTAGGCCACTGCCACTCTCTGACCCTTTGTAAGGCAGGAGACATAGAATGAGATTTTAATTTTCCTCAACTTCGATAAACAAACCTAAAAAAAGGAGTCTATTGTATATGCATTTGTTCCCTACAGTGAGAAAAACCAGCCCCACGTAGAGAACCCAGCCTTCAAAGAAATTAACTGAGAGTTCTATAGAGACCTTTCCTATGGAAAAGAGTTCATAGGTGTTCTCTTCCAAGCATTTGAAATTCAAATCCTCTTCCCACCCACATTCACAATATTAATTAATGCCTTTCTCTCTGTTTGACAGATTCATGGGGGGAAAAAACCACCAGGCAAACCAAGTATGCCAATTCCACATCTCATCAACCCATCAGAAAATAACATCATCTTAAAAGCACTTACTGGGGTGGGAAAAGGGGGTTCCACCCATCCTACCTCTCATTTTCTTGGATGAAAAAAGTGCCTTTTTCCAAGCTAGTTCACCTTATAATGATGGAAACAGTAGGGCAGAAGTGGAATGGAGACATATTAATGTAGCAGAGACCAAGTCTTTCTATATGTTTAGGGCTGACGCTGGGTCAAGTTCACAGCATGACTTTCAAGGGCTTTTTTTTTTTTTAATTTAGTACTCAGACCAATTTTAAAACTTCTAAAATTTCTGCAGGTTGATTTCATTAAAGGTACTCTAATGATACATTATGGGAAAACAGATTCTTCTTCAGAGAGGAGCACAACAATTTTTTCCCCCACTAATCATTCCCAACCGCAAGAGTAGAGCCTTTTCCAATTCCAATAACTTATCCAGTAGATTTTTTTCCTAGACAAGTTCAATTTTTCAGACCCTACCATGGCTGGTCCTTGCCCATTGAAGTCCAAGCTTTGCAACCTGGAATTCAAGGCTTCCCAGAATCTGGCCCTATTTTGCTTCTCCAATCACCTCTCCCTCACCAAAGCCCCATTTCCACATCAGACCTGTGTCCTCAGCTTTCTGCACACATTACCTGCCTGGATGGCCTCCCCTCACTGTCAGCCTGTCCCAATCCTAGCCAGCCTTCATGTCCCACCTCAACAGCCGTCTCAGTCAGAAAACCTGCCCCAGTAACCCCATCCTACAATAACACTGTCTCCTTCCTAACTTGCCCTGCTCCCTACTTGCCATGCAATTGCAACTGTGAGATAATTAGGTCTTTTATTGTCCTCTGAGCATTGCTATGTCTCTCCCCCGCCCCAAACACACACACACACCCAAAGAAGACAGAAAGGGACATCCAGGCCATTCAGTGCTGAATGAATTGGAATGGTATGATTTTGACAGCAGGGACCTAGAAGACCATCTTGTCCTCCGCTTCCTGGGATGACCTTCTCCTCACAGCCCCCTCCTTCACTTGGTCAGCTCCTAATGGGAACTCCTTTTCCAGGAGTACCAAGGCTAGGCATGCTTACTTTTCCCCTAGCTCCACACCTGATTCACTGGATTTTTACCCATTCTCTTCTGCCTTCCCCCCCCCATTTCCCCCCCAACATAGTGTATGGCACATGGTGGGCATCTAGCAAATGCTCTCCCTATCTATCTAGTTCAAACTCCCCATTTAACAGATGAAGAATCTAAGGCCCAGAGAAGCTATTCACCCAAGATCTCACTAGTAGTAAACAGGAAAGACAAGATTGGAACCCAGGGCCTTGGCCTCCAGATAGCCACACCTGCTTCCTTTGACAAGGTACTGCCTCTTTTGCTTATTACCTGGAATTGACAAAGTCCATTGGTTTAAGGAAAAATGATCAGCTAAGTCAACTTGTGGAAAAATAGTATCTCAGATTAGCCAGCAAGGAAAGACACAGACTGGTCTGAGGACCTGGCAGATCTCTGCCTTAGAGGACCTGTGTGAAGGCAGAGCTCGACTGAGGATCCAGGACATTGCAGTCTCATCAGATCATTTCTGTGAGGTTGTTTTTAGAGTTATGAAGTTTACAAATGAGAAATTTGAAGTGAAATGGCTGTGTGGAGATTATGGGAAGATTAAATAAGTTCTGCTGTTAGGTAACATAAAAGTGAATTTAAGGTAAAGACAAATCACCAACCTGCAAGGGGGTCTGATTAGAGGCAGAGAAAGAGAGGAAGAAGAGGAGGAAGAGAAGGAGAGGGGGGAAGAAGAAAAGAAAAGAAAGACAGAAAGAGGAAAAGAGGGAGAAGGGGAGGAAGAGGAGGAAGAAGAGAAAGGAGAGGAGGAAAAAGAGGAGAAGGAAGAGAAGGAAAAGGAGAAGGATGGGCAGAAGGAAGAGGAGGAAGAAGAAGAAAAGGGGGAGGAAGAAGATGGGGAGAATGAAAAAGAGGAAGAGAAGGGAGGGGAAGAGGAGGAAGAAAAGAAGATGGGGAAAAGGAGAAGTAGAAGGAAGGAGGAGGAAAAGGAGAGGAGGAAGAGGAAAGGAAGACAATGAGAAGGAGGAGGGAAGAGAAGGATGGGGGAGGAGGAGGAGGAGAAAGGGGAGGAGAAGAACACAATGACCAGAAGATAGGGCTTGCTCTGCTGATTGGCTGGAGAAAGGCTGGTCAACTCAGGAGCTCTTCAGCTGCTGTGTCCACTGGGGGAGAGCTGATCCCTACTTAGAGATCACTGTTCACTTGTGCCATCTATAGTCTACTTCGCAAGTACCTGGTTGCCCACTCCTGCTCTCCCCAGTTTGAGAGTCACAGGGGGAAAGACAGGTTTTGCATCTGGTTTGCTGTGAGAAGAGACTCAGCTCGGCACAGATCTGACAAAGCTGAGTCCCTTGATAATCACAGCTCTGAAGAGCTTTGCCGTTCTCTGGTTTAAGGCAACTGCTCCTCACTGAACGAGTACAAACGTGATGTAGTGCTAAGATGGGTAAGCACTTTGTCAGCCTCCTCTTTCAGGTGGCTGTGAGCTAAAAGGGACTGTCATTGCTATGTTGGCTGGAAAGCAGTCTTGCCCTGCAGGAAAGGAGTGAAGGCTAGAAGAGGAGCAGCTAGTGGAGACATGGTGAGGATTGCTCCTGAAGAGACCAGGGCTGTCTAGGCCTCGTGCCTAGTATTGTGAGCTGCCCCAGACATATGCATTTCCCCACTTACACAGGTCCCTGCTGGGTTTCTCTAAGTGTGTGCCCATGGTCACCACCTGCACTGGTAGAGTAGGAGACTGAAATGTTCTATGTGCCCTCTCCTGAGACGGGAGAAATGGTTAGTCAAGCTTTTGCTTTCTGTTGAGTAAATGTCACCATTCCTTCTCTTGCCTTCTACTGAGTAAACATCAGGATCATTGCCTTTGTCTTACAATGTAGTAAATAACTGCTTCATGTTAGTGGCACGATGCTGGCTGACATGGGAAGCATGCCATTTGGGGCTCAGGAGGGAGGTTCAGTGGTGAGAAGCAGAAGGCTGTTCTCCCTCTATCAGCTAATCCTAGGAATGTGAGTAGCAAGCTGGAGTTGCATGGTTGTAGTGTCTGAGGTCAGCTGCACTCTGGATAAAAGCCTCCCAGACCCCAGCGCAAGCACAGGTTAGCCTAGAAAAAGGAGGTTTGGCGCTGCAGGGCTCACATGGAGGGCCTGACACCATTCTCAGGCTAAACCAAACATTGAAATGAAAAGACAAGAGAAATCTTTATAAATGCTTGGGGATTGATTGATTGATCTATCAGTCAAGAGTATATGACTCCAAACATCTAATTAAAAAAGGAACTAGATCTTTAAACATTTGAGCAGGCCTTCAATAAAAAATTGTTAACTAAAAGACTCCCCATTCTTCCTGTTAACTGCTGTATGTTCAAGGGAAGCTTTGATTTTGTCCTGAACAACAAAAACCCATGAAATTGCATGCCAACAAACCACACTCTCACAAGTCAGAGTGACAGCAATCTTCACCTTTGAGACTTGAGATTTGACTGCTCTGATCACTCCATGCTAACAAATTAACACCTAGACTTGAGCTTCTTACAACCCTCCCCCACCCATTCAGTGGTTTCTGCCTCAAGGCCCCACCCAATGACATCGCCAAGTGAGGAATATCTTTGGTCCCTTTAGGAACAGTCCTCACCACATCTCTGCTAGTGTTTTGTTTTGAAAGAAATGAAATCCTGAGCTTCCTATGGTACAACCAGGCCATGTACCTCACCCCAGCAAGCCATTTGTTTGGGGAGTGGGGTCAGGGGGACCAAAATAACAAAAGATACACATTGAAGAGGCAAGTGGCCACCAAACCCTCATCGTTAACATCCTCAGGAAGGTCTCCAAATATTTGGTGGCTGTAATGGCACCTTGGGGAGTTTAAAAACTAAAAGCTGCCTCTTGAGGAAAGCTCAGATGCAGGGCTCTAAAGCATTTTTTGTGCTGTAGAACCTTCTGGCAGACTCTTGAAGCCTACGGACCCCTTCTCTGAACAACATTTTTAAGTAGCTGAAGGAAATTCTAAATTTCAGTTTCAGGTAAGATTCATTATTTTTTCCCATCCAGGTTCAGAGCCCTTGAAATCTATCCACAGGCTCCCTGGGAGTTAAGACCGGCTGTCCCGGTCACTGGAATGGATGCTGAATGCCTAGGGTCACATGGGAAATGTGCTTCAGTTCAAATCTCTAGGGACAATTTTTGTAATTAATATGGGTCAATCAAATCACCCCCACCAAGCATTTTTAAAATTCTGAGACTAACTTGGTGACCTTTCACTGCACATTGAATCAGCAAAAAGAAAGAATGTGAATCTTAATATCACTGCCATTTTTACTACTTCATATCACTACTAAACCTTAGTTGAAAGTTTATTTTTATTTTTGAGAATTAAAGGGTACTTTTTACCACTAAATCAAAATTTGATTTCATCAGCTATCAGAAAGCAAAGTTAGTGAATAATGGTCTTATTTTAGCCAACGTATTAGTTTAAATAGGACAGATCAAGGCCATGAGGGCATTGTACATTGTCTCTTTCCTTTAGTCTCTTCTGGGACCCTTGGTAGATCAGCATACAGACTCATCTGCCAGATTTAGAGGCTTTAGAATATCACTTTACTATCTGAGATTATTATGTTAAAGTTGTTACAGCTTTGTTTTCTAAACAAGATCAGTCCTACCATGTTTCCCCGATAATAAGACCTATCCCGAAAATAAGCCCTCCCCTTACTGTGTAAGATTCCTCTAAAATAAGCCCTCCCCCGAAAATAAGCCCTATTGAGATTGCTACTGTAGTGAAGGTGATCCCCTGCGCTACACGCTACATTACGGTACCCTCTGTATGCACCGTCCCCCCCCCCCGGGTGAAACGCATGCCGTGCTCCGAGCTGCATCCAATCAGAGCTGCAGCAGTGAGCGCGTCATCCTGTTCTTCCCCAGTGATTTGCTTGCTGGCGCCATTGAGAGCAGTGCCACGGAGGAGAGCTGAGGCAGGACAACATAAGCCCTCCCCTGAAAATAAGCCCTCTGGTGTTTTTCTTTCCAAAAAAATTAATAAGACAGTGTCCTATTATCGGGGAAACACAGTATCTATGATTTGAGGCCAAGAACTTAGCATTGAATACAATCCCTAATTATAATATTGTTCATCTGCGGGGCGGGGAGCCTTACTTTATAGCAATTCGATTGACAATGCCAGCTCCTAGAAACACATTTCAGTGAAAAATACCCAAGATGATCAAAGAGAAGGTTCTTCTTTAGAAATACCTGGGCATAGCACAATTTCAACTTTGTATATGTCTGCCCCTTTGGAGAAAAAAAAAATGTTTATCTTAAAATATTCTATCATAGAAAAGTTTGAGACAGCTCACCAAGGAACATGGAATCCATTCTCTACTTATATGATCCAGAATTTTTCAAAATGGAAACTTGCCAAGGATCCCTCCAGACCTCGGGGCTGAAGATCCCTCAGCTCTAGAATGAGCAGGGAGAAAAATCTCTTGTACTGACCCAAAAAGGAAATCCATGGAATGGGACTGGCCCATAAAGGAAGCCTTGGTGGAATCATTAGGAAGGAATCAAAAATGGTCAGCACCTGTGAAGCTGCTGTACCTCAATACCTGGGGTCAAGCCATTCATGTGCTGCTTGGTTTAAGAAAAATAAAATTCTCCAGTAAGCTTGAGGGGGAAAAAAAATCCCCAAAAGTCAGTTTTATATCACTCTAAACCCGAATGTCACAGCTCTGAGCAGATCTGGCCCAGATAATAAAAAGCTATTTTGGTAAATGCTTAATTAAAATGGTTTTCAGGAACAGAGAATGCAACAATAATGTAAAAAGCCTTGGGTTGGGAGTCAGGGAAACGGTCCCAGTGGCAGCTCTGCCTCATTTCCCATGTGACCATGGACAAGTGCCATCCCTGCTCTGGGCCCTATTGGAACCCTCCTAAAGACGGGGATGGATCTTTCTCAGGGTCTTTGAGACAAGAATTCCATTGAAGTTATTTCCGTACAAAACACAACCCTATGACTCTCTCAATGGTGGGGAAATCCACATTTAAGGGAAATGGGTGTCACACACTATGAAGATATATTTAAGTTCAAAGAGAGGAAGACCGTGGTCTAATTTTGGTCTAAGCTATAGGGAGAAAGTTGAGTTCTATTCATCCACTTTAATGTTCAATGTCTCAAAATCTTAGGAACTAAGTAGGGTCCAATTACCTGGATTCCTTCAGCACTGGTTTGGGATCTTAATTTTCACCAAGGAATTCTGTCTTCCAAAATTAATCAGGCCAATTTCTGTATTAGAATGAAAACTGAAAAGAGAAAGTTTTACAAAGTACAGCTTTTCAAAGTGGCAAGTCAAGGCACTGAAGGTTTTTCCTTCTTAGACTGGGAAAGCAGAAACTGTTAGTCCAGAAGGCTCCATATTCTTCCACCCAATACCTAATAATAATAGCTGACATCATCATAACATCTACTGTGTGCCAAGTGCTTTATAATTATCTCGTTTGATCCTCACAATAATCCTGGGAGATGCTACTATGATCTCCATTTTACAGATGAGGAAACTAAGGCAGGCAGGTTAAGTGACTTGCCCATGGTCACACAGCTGGTATTATGTCTGAGAAAGTATTTACACTCAGGCCCAGTGTGCTATCCACTATGACCCCTAGCCGCCCCAATGACCACATCCCTCTGACTACCACTCCAAGAAGCTCTTGCTTTGGCTTACAAATGCACAAGAATAGTTGAGTTGGCCTTGCTCCCATCACAGGATTATACAGTGTCATCATTGTCGTCTCCCCGTCCCCCCCCAGTCCCCCCTCACACACACCTTGGAGCTAGGGTTGTCCCCACCAGCTGTCCCTGACAGGTCTGAGACCACAGGAGATCTGGGCACAAAAGGGCTTAGGGCAGTAAGATCCCAGGGCTTGAAGCTGCTCTTAATGCTAAATTACATGTCAAGTCATTTTTTAATGGTCTAGCCAGAGAAGACAACCATCATTAAAACAGGAGTTCTTAACCTAGGGTCTATATGGATAGACAGATGGCAGTGAGTCTTTGAAATCAAAAGCAACAATGAGACACTTATTTCAATATAATCGATTTCTTTTGTAAACCTATTTATTTTATTTTGGGTGTTTTTAAAAATGATTCTGAGGAGTCTACAGATTTCACCACTACACCCAAAGAGTCTGTGGGACAGGAAAAGGTCAAGAATAAAAAGATCTGGAAAGTGGTTTTATTAGAAAGTGGGGTCTTCATTACAAACCAGCAGCATGTGAAGTTTCTGGAATACAGCTCATTAGGAGTTTGATGACTCCTTGTACTTAGACATTTACTGGTTTACAACAGCACAAGGTGACTACTGCTTCCCAGATCAATGGAAAATCAGTCATCACCGTCAAAACATATCTGGGAGGGGCTGGGCTAACATCCCCATGGCCCTGGGCTGCTAGGGAAGAGGAGGAAACTTGGATTCTGGGAGCTGGTATTGGAATCTTTTCCAAATGGAGAGGAGTGAATACTAACTAGCATATCAGAGAAATTTTATGGACTCAAGCATTTGAGCAACAAGATTCAATGTTTTGGCTCCAGAAAGCAACTGCCTAGAATGAAAACATAAAACAGATAGAAAATGTAGGGTTTTTTCCCTTGATTGTAAGCTCCCCAAGAGCAAATCTCATTCACCTTTACTTCTACCCTGGCAGGACCCTGTACACAGTAGGCATGCAATAAATGCAAAATTAAAAATTACGTGTGTGTGTGTGTGGCCTTTGTGAACTGATCCAACCACTCTGGAGAGCAATTTGGAACTATGCCCAAATGGCTCTAAAACTGCATACCCTTTTGTCCTGCCTGCAAAAGAGATTTTTAAAAGGGAAAAGGACCCACATGTCAAGGAGATGCCCATCAATTGAGGAATGGCTGAACAAATGACAAGCAAGGTGATTTCAGAAAAACCTGGAAAGACTTACATGAAATCGATACAAAGTGAAGCGAACAGAACCGGGACAACATTGTATATAGCAACAGCAATACGGTACAATGAAGAACTGTGAATGACTTGGCTATTGTCAAGCAGTACAAAGAGCCAAGATAATTCCAAAGTTCTGAGGAAGCACACTATCTGCCTCCAGGGGAAGAACTGATGTTGTTGGAATACAGAATTAAGCAAACTATTTTTCACTTTCTCTCTTTTTGAGTCTTCTTGCACAAAGTGACTAATAAGGAAATGTTTTACATGATTGCTAACGTATAACCTATATCAGACTGCTTACTGTCTCAGAAGGGGGGGGGGATAAAATCTGGAACTCAAAATATAAAAAAAACCCACAAATATTAAAAATTGTTTTTACATCTAATTGGGAGGAAAAAAGATTACTTTCAAAAAAAGAGTCTATGGAATCCGGGCTCAGATACTTAGCACCACACCCAGAAATAACTGGCCGTGTAACCTAGAGCAAGTTACTTAACCCCGATTGCTTTTAAAAAAAAAGTCTATGGCCTACTGCAGAGGTCAGAGTCCACAACTGTCAAATACTGCATATATTTGCAGAACTTTTTAATAAATTGATGTGTTTCATGTGCTTTCTTTTTCTTTAAAAAAATCTAACTTGTTATATGGGACAGTTCTCTGGAGGGGACTGGGGAGAGAATACTGGAATTCAAATGATGTAAAAAACAAAAGTGATCAACAAAAAAATTTTAACTTTTTGGCCTGAGTCTTCTCCTAAGATGATACTTGGGAATTTCTGATGCCAACAAGCTAAAAATCAGAAATGTACATATATTAGAGAGCCCGATATACCCCATTCTAAACAAATGTTCATGAAAATGTTTTATCATTTTATGTGTTCCTGTTTCATTATATTGAATTTCAAAAGACTGACAATAAATCATGGTTTAAGTTATTTATTTTGATACATTCTGTCCGCAAGAGTTAATCAGAAGAACTATTTTGCCATATACGCGCCATGAAGTAAGACCCCCGGGGTGCCCAACGAGGAGCTTCACTTCGTTATTCTGGCCAAAGTGCACACCGGCAGGGTTTCTCTTGTCCACTGATTGCTGCCAATCCAGATGTTCAAACAGTCTTTCATCCCCAAAGCAAGCTAAAATGTTTGTGGAGAGGAAAAAATAAATTAAATCCAAACAAAAATAAAATTTCTAAACCTAGTTTATTGAAATAGTGTCATGAAGGTCACAAATTAAAACTAGCAGCTTTGTGTGAAAGTTGAGTAAGAGCAAAATAAAGCCTGGTTTAGGAAAAGGCAGACTGGCCTGGCTGAGAGCCATGCCCCAGGTACAGAACTGCGGCCTGCAGAAAGGTCCTTAACCACTTTAAAGGCATTACCGAGGTAAACAAAGATAAAGCCGCTGAGGAGCTCGGCAGTCACCTCAGCCCAGCCCTACACTGTCAGAGAGTCTTTGCCCATACAGGGGGGCTGCTGAGCCCGGGAAATGCAGGCACCTGGGGCCAAACAGCCCTCAGTAGCCACTCCACAAATACTTGTTGATTGATCAATTAATTGTATCCTTCTGGAGCCCTTGATCTGCCACTGAGCAACTTGGGGATTGACTCCCCTCCCTCACAAATAAAGGCCTGCCGACCCACAAAGGACAAATGACCACACCAGTCAGAAAGAGCCCCTGCTCTAATGAAAACTTCGATGAGGCCAAAGCAATTTTTGTTTTTAGAGCTTGAGGCTAAAAGAGAATAAGGGCCTCCCTCCCTAAAGTCAATTACCCGGGCTCTGAGTGTCATTAGCACCCTGGAAGAGAGCCCCGAGCCTAATGGACAATTGCTTTCAATCATTTCCCATCAAGCTTCGAAGACGATGGGCTTGGGCTCCAGTGGCTCGCCTATCGCCTCCGCCATCCCCGGCAGCCACCCGGCTATTGGGAACCACTGACCAAATCAGCCTCAGAGAAGATTTTGAAATTTTAAAATGACACTTACTTTTATTTTGTTATACCACTTGGACCCTCCCTCACCACATAATTATAAAATTCTCCTGATACAGATGAATTCACCAACATTTTCCCTTTTTTAAAAAAATCTATAAGGTGATATCAAGAGCCCACCTAGAGTTAAAATCTCCATGCAAAAGAATTCCAAAACATTAAGTGCTATTCTGAGTCATAAAATGATTTCCACGTTCCCAGCACAGGTTAGAGAAAGAGAACTTTGTTTATCTGGTAAAAACAGGGCAGTAAAGGCTGGCAATTTCTCAAGCTTTGGTCTCAAATTCTAGTCATTCTCAAAGTAAAAGACCTAACTGTATTTAAGTAGCAGAAAATAACTTAAACTAACCTGTTTAAATTCTTTTGTCTTGCCACTAAGCAGTAATGACCTGTAACCTCTCCCTCAGCCACTTGAAACTTAATCTAAAATCATAAACCATCCATGAATACTAAACAAAGAAAAAGATCTGGGCCTGGGAGGTGAGGGGGAAAAAAAGTGAGCTTAGTCCTGCTGCCTGAAAATGTGATTTCTAACACTATATTCAGTTTAATGAGATACAACCAACTGTTCTGATGTCCTGCGGAGTTTATTAAAAAGGGATTTTGCTGGTACCTGGAGACAACTAATCTTATTTCTATTTTCATTTGTAAATGGTATTAAAACCCCCTTAAAAATCCCCAAGTAATTTTGCATACTTTACTTCCCTTATTTTTTCACACGTACTAAGGTCTCTCTCTAATAGCTATCAGCCTCCAAAACCCAGAGAAAGCTCAGTGCAAAGTCACACACAGACACACACACATACACACACACGCACGCACACACACACGCACACACTAGAGACTTACTAAGATTATTCTTCAGGTTATTTCTGCCTAGGAAGGTGACAAAGTTCACTTTCACAGTTAACAATACCTTAGTCATTAAAATAATTAAATAAATTTTGCTTGTGTACATTTTTAAAGGCAACAGCAAAAAACCAAAGTGACCCCAAATGACAAAGCCACCACCACCTGCCCAGGACTAAATAGTGGGATCACTCCAGGTCAGCTGGGGTAGAGTCAGGGACTTGAAGGCTCTCTCACCCCCCCAACCACCATCCTTCTAGGGTAAAGGTGCCAGAGTCCTAGAAATTCCGGTTAGACATTAATGTATTAGATTAAATGCTGCCCTCTCCCAGTGCATTTTCTTTTAAAAGAAAAATGTAACTAACCATGGGGCTGACCCCCAAGAGTAACTGGCCAAAGGCTCACGTATGAATCCTGCCTTTGCCCCTTAACCTATAATCCTAAAATACTAAAAGCATTAGCACATTTGCTCTGAGACAGAGGATGTGATTGAACGTGGCTGAGCAGGGGAGAGATACAAGGGAGAGAAGGACAGAGGCAGGGTCGGCTCCAACCCTGAGTCACAAGGATTTGTCACTGGTCAAGCTCGCCCAGCACTCTAGGAGGCTCAGGATTACTACAGCACAAAGCTTGTCTGGTACAGAAAACCCAGTCCCACAGGACCATCAGGGGACTGGGCTCAGGGAGGCAGCCCATGGTTCAGACGTCACAGAGAGAGGACAACAGAAGCAAAATAATTATTAACAGCTAATTGTTCATTAGACATGAGGATCAAGTAAATCATCACGGAAATTCTAACAAAAACATTGGGGTGTGGGGAAGAAGAGGAGATCAATTACTTTACTGGCTTAACATTCTTTGTGGCATTAACTCCGTGGTTCCCTCCTTCCAACATTCACGAATAACTCCCAGTGTCCCACAAGAGATTTTCAAATAACTTTGTAAAGAACTAGCAGCTCCTTGATAAGTGACGAGCCACCAAGAAGCCGGCGCCATCCCGGATCCAAGATCGCAGCCGAGGCATATGCTCGCGCCCCAGGTTTACATCGATCCCAACATCCATGCCCAGGCAGGCCCCTGTGTGACCAAACAGAGGGAGGGCAGACAGGCTAGCCAGGGTCAGAATGAAACAAAAGCTCACAAGTCTGTATAAAAGAAAGACCGCCACTGCGATCACACAAGCACTTTCTAGTTAGCAGATGTGCAGAAACAGGGCTCCTGCCACCTCTCAGCAGTGTGAAAACGCAGCCTGACTCTCAGGTCCAATCTATTCTCTCTCTCTCGGGGACAGCTGCAAGAGAGACTCAAAATTACCAGCCTGGCCTAAGGCAGAGAGAGGGGGGCTCAAGGCCAGGGGGTCGTCTGTACGGAGACTCCTCAGCTCTCTGGGACATTCAAAGAGTTAGCCACTAACAAAGAGGGAGGCAGGCAGAGGGAGAGAGGGGG
This sequence comes from Petaurus breviceps papuanus, assembly GCF_028583685.1. NCBI lineage: Eukaryota > Metazoa > Chordata > Mammalia > Diprotodontia > Petauridae > Petaurus > Petaurus breviceps. The sequence goes on along the minus strand of NW_027185797.1, from coordinate 31,804,674 downwards.
AGGGAGAGGGAGAGAAAGAGAGACACAGAGAGTGTGTAAAGGGGCCAAACCCAGACCCCAAAGCATCAATCAACAAGATCTTGTTCGAGAGATAAGGCATGTTCACAAAAACATGGCTAAGAAGGCGAAGTGTTCAATGAGAGGTCTACGATTGCAGAGGGCAAGCAGGGAAGCTAGAATGTGGCTGGAGAAATAGGAAAGCGAGGCAGAGAATGGGTGAATCATTTGCCATACTAAAGCTTGGAAACTCAGCAGGGCACTGAATGCCAGGTCAAGTGGCTTAAACTTTATACCAGGAGCAATGGGGACCACTAAGGAAGTTGTTACTGAAGAGAAACGGACTGTCGAGGTCTTGAGAACACACGACTGCAAGAATTATAACCTGAATCAGGAAGGCAGGAGGCTGATGACTTTGGGGGCAGGAACCAGGCTCTAAGTTTTTGAGCTTAAAAGCCAAGGGAATCCAAAAAGAGGTGCTCATCAGGGAGGCCAGAAGACCTGAGAAGGATGCTGGCCCTGGCCCTGCCGTGATCCTGACCACCTCACCTCGTCTGTGAGATAGCCGGGTGGGGCTGACGATATCTAAAGAAGTCAGAGATAAGCATCCGATGTTGGGGGGGGGGCATCACAGAAGGGGGGGAGCAAATACTGAGTGAACCACCCATAGGGAGGGGGGCCTGAGGAGGAGACCCCACTGTCAAGGAGACGGCCTGAGGGAGGAGGAAAACCCAGACTGAAGAATGCTGGGAGGGCAGAAATACAAAGAAAGTCAAGAAACTGGAAAGACATCCCAAGTCCTCTGGCTGAGTCCCCTGTTCTTACAGAGGAGCAAACTGTTTCAGCCAAATTAATTGACTGAGGCCACACTGCCTGAAAGGCCATGAAACTGGACAGTTAGGTCAATGGTCCATGTGATCAGCAATTTGTAGAATCTTTATTTCTTTTATTTCATTTTCTTTAAAAATAAATTCTGCCACTGGGATGGCTCTCAGGGAAAGGGGAAAGAGAGGGATGCAGGGGGAAGTTTAGGTGCTCGACCAGCAAGAGTTCGATAAAAACCTGGTTTTTAAAAAAGGTCTCCTGTATGTGAGTCTGCTGTCAGATGACAAGAAGCCCTTGTCCATCCCGGAGGAAGGGTTAAGCACCACCCACCCCGTCCCAGCAGCCCTCCAAGTCCTGAGGACCGGCTCAACAGAAGAAGGCGCAGCAGGGAGGAGGCCCCTGGCGGAGAATCTCTTAGTTGGGCAGCTGAACCAAAGGCATTGTTTCCTAAGGCACCTGATAACCGCCAGCTGAGGTCCTGGGGCACAGGGAGGTCAGCTCCTCCGAAGTGGGCACAGTACACACCATGCCCCTGGGGCTTTTTTCTGTGTAAGTTCTTTAATCTACAATTAAAAATGCTTATGAATTGTAATACTGTACCTCAAAACGGTTGGTTCAGGCATTCCAGGATCTGCACCTCTCCTGAATCCTAAAAATAAAAAGACCCCACGTAAACAGCAAAGTCCTCAATGAAGAGTATCTAGTGGCTGGGCCTGCCCCGACTGTGGCTCCCGGCGACCCCAGGGGAATCCATCAGCCACAGGATCCAGGCAGGGAGAAGGTGCTCTCAGCCCCGGTGTGGGGAGCCCCCAGACTCGGGGCTCCGTAAAGAACCGGGGACCCCTCCAGCAGCACGTGTTTCTGGGGCTCTGCCCCCACATCTGCCAGATCAGACACACCAACATCACAGTATCGGACAACAGCCCGGCCCTCGGGGGTCCCCCGATTCCACCGGGGGGCACTCCGGCCAATGGTCCGGCTCCCCACAGAGGTGACGGACCCCAGAACGTGCCCAAAGGTCTGAGCTCCGGGCCCAGTCCCTCGTCAGGGGCCCCCAGAAGGCTGCGCCCGCCGCTGCGGAATCAGCGCCCAGAAACAGGGAAAATAAAGTGGGGCTCCAGCACCCCCGCAAGGGCCGGGCCCTGCTGCGGAGCCCGGGGAGGGACGCCGCGGCCCCCCTGGATCCAAGCCCCTCGTTTTACAGATGAGGAAACTGAGGCCTCGGGCGCCGCCCACTGGGGGACTCCTCCCTGGCCCATCTGTACAATGGCTCCACGGGGGGCCTGCCTGGGATCCTGGACGCAGAGAGAGGGGGTCAAGGTGCCGGGCCCTCAAGCGCTTCGGGGGGGGGCTTCGCTCTGCTTTCCCCCCCACCCTAATCCCCTTGGCCCGGCACACAGTCGGCGCCTAATAAATGCATGTCCAATTTCACGCCGCCCCGGCCACAGACGGCCTCACGGGTGGCCTGCCCCGCCTTAGGGGGGCTGGGGGAAGGGGAGTGGTCCCTTTTGATGGTCCTTTCATACAGTAGGCGCCTAACAAATGCCGGCAGCCGGGCTGGCTTCACCCCTCCCCCTTGGGCCCACGTGGGGGGGGGGGGGCTGGCTGGTGACGTCATCGCGCTGCCGGCGGCGCCGCGTGCTGGATCCCGAGCCCGCGAGCGCGCCCCCGCTGCCCCGCCCCCCGCGCGCCCCCGCCCGCCGCCATCGCCGCGCACTGACCCAGGTAGAGCACAAGGGGGATGAAGCCCCAGCGGATAGCGAACTGGCCGCCCCGGAAGAGCTGCTGCAGGCGCTGCTTGGACTCCTTGCTCAGCTTCACCATGGTGACGGCGGCGATGGCGGCGCCCCCAGCAAGCTCGGGTTCCCGCGGCCTCCTCTGCCCGCCTCTGCCGGAAAGTGCGCGCGTCGCGCAGGCGCAGCGCCCCCACCGGCGTCAGGACGCCGCGCTTTACGGCAGGGGCGTCGCGAGCTGCTTTGGGCGTCGTAATTGCTTCCTTCCTCCCTCCCCAGCAGGGAGCCCCCGTCTGGCCTGGCTCCCATTTCACAGATGGGCATACTGAGGCCTCCGCGGCGTCCTGGGATGTGGGATTCAGAGCTTCGCTCCCCCTCCCCATTTCATGTCAGGGGGGCAGGTCCAGAGAAGTCAGGCGGGTTTCCCAAGGTCACACAGCAGATGGGTGGCCGCCCAGGGCCGTGGAGCCTATGGACGCATGAGTGGGGAGTCCTGTCCCTTACCCTCCCAGCAGGGGGGTAGCTGCAGGGGCCGCAGCTCCCACCTGCGCCTCTTTCCCATCTCTCCCTTTAGAAGCCCCCCTTGGAGCCTGCCGCTGCTGCGTGGCGCCCTCCAGGAGGGAGCCCCCCTCTCATCTCCAGCAGCTGGCCCAAAAGCAAACAAAAACCCACCACGGTTGGTGCCTGATAGATGCTTAGGGATCTGGACGCTCTAGGCGCCCCATTCATTCCTGCTTGGGGTCGATCTGGTAATGCAAGGTTCTCAGTGAAACCAACGCCAGTCTCTGCTACAATGTTTCTGCTGCCCGGGAGCTAGGCTGGTCCTTCCATCCCATCACAGCCTGTCAGATAGGCCGAGGAAGGGGCCACCTCCTGCGCCCACCCCTTCCAGCCAGCCCTCCCGGCCCTTCCCACTCCGGGGCTCCAGGCTCTCCACCATCCCTGCTGACCACCTAGGTCCCCACATCAATCTGTCTGTCGCCCAGATGTCTAACCAAAGGAAAGTCCAGAAGGAATGGAGCTCATGATTCCTCCATAAGCCTTCATGAAGTCTCTGCTATGTGCTGGGCACAATCTAGGCTTCCTGAATTGGCTTTTTTTTTGGGGGGGGGGTGTCATGTCACCTCACACTGCTGGCTCACATCCAGCCTGCTGCCCACTAACACCCCGATCTCTGGCAGATTCGCTGCTGCCCCTCTGGCCTTCACTTTCATCATCTGTTCAGTCTGCCTGGTCACCCTGGCCCCTGCCTTCCTCACCCAAACTGTTGTGAACTTTAAGGCCCTAAAAACATGTGAGCTGTGGTTATTCTTATTGGTACTTCAGGGACTGCCTCCTTCTCTGGGGAAAGCTTCCCTTCTCCCCAGAGACCTTCTCCCTTTCAAACTTCGGGAAACCTTTTGGACATAGAGACTTAGAGGACTGGGCAAATCCCTTCATCTCTGGGAGTCTTTGCTTCCTCATCTGTAAAATGTGAAAATGGAGTGAGATGGTGTCTGCGGTCCCAAATCCCAGGAGGGCTATTTCCAAGAATCAGGTGGAGGGGAAAGGACAAGAGAAGAGTGGGGCTTATTCACTCCTTTCCCCAAAGCCTCAAATCCACCCTAAGAAAAAAGAATCTCCCCTCCTTCTTCCTTAGAAGGTTCATTCACCAAATGGTGAAGTGAGCAGTGAGCTTTGTTGGGGAAGCTGGGGAAGAGAGAGTGTGCCTGAGGCTGCCTGGCTGCCTGCTGCTGACGTCCTTTACCCCCAGATAGGGTTTTCTCCCTCCTCCCACCTCAAAGGATGAGTCTCCCCTCCTGCTGCTGAACTCCCTTCCCCATTAGACTATAAGCTCTCTGAAGGCGGGGTCCCGAATTTTTCACCTTTATATCTGATGTAGCCAGGTACTCATAAGCCCTGTGCTGGTTCTTTCCAGCAGAATTGAAGGACTGGGCCATGCTCCCTCACCCCCTCTCCTGGAGTGGGTGCTGCCTAATTCTAAGCCCCCAGAGGCTTAGGGCCAGGAGGAGAAAGAAGAATGATCCTTGTTCTGAAGGGTTCCTCCTGCCCTTAGGGCCATTCTGACTACCATTAGAAACTATCTCCTTGGTGTTATCATTCTCCTTACTTTCCCAAGGAATTCTGGCTCCGAGTTTCCCTCTCCAGCCCAAGCCCTGCTGGCACTTGGAAGGGAGAAGGTAGGGGGCTCTCAAAGTCAGAGGAAAGGGAGACAGTCGGGTACAATGCTGGTGCAGCTCCTTGCTAGACTGGCAGCCTTCCACTGGTCACACTCCATGATGGTTTAGCTTCAGTAGGACTAGGTCACACATCCCCATCAGCAGCCAAAGAGCTGAGATGGCAAGTGGCAGACTTGCTGAGCTGGAGTTTGGGCCAGATTCTTTATTTCTGCTCCTGTGCTGGTGTGGGGAGGGGCAATCAGCGTTGATGGCTAGTGAACCGGGTCTCAGAGCCCAAAGTTCCTAGGTCCTGGGGAAAGTGTCCCCCATCATCCTGTGGGAACTATGTGAGCCACTCCTTTATTTGCCTCCTCAAGGAAAGGCTCAGACTGCTTGTATCCTAGAATTCTTAGATGGGTCTTAGACCCAGGGGAACTCCTAGTGTCTAAGATAGGTGTGGGTTGGGCAGCTAGGCAGCACAGTGGATGGAGTTCTGACCTTGGAGTCAGGAGGACCTGCGTTCAAATCCAACCTCAGATACTTATTAGCTGTGTGGCCGTTGGCAAGTCACTTAGCTCTTTTCACCTCAGTTTCCTCATCTGTCAAATAAGCTGGATAAGGAAATGGCAAACCACTCCAGTACCTTTGCCAAGAAAGCCCCAAATGGAGTCACAGAGTTGGACACAACTTAAAAAAAAAAAGACTGAACATCAACTTTGCAGCCACTTGGTAAAGGTTTATTGTTATACATTTTTCCTTAGTATTAAGTACTGTTCATTTACTTACAGATTTCATGCTAACAGTAAACACACTAAACATATCATTCCAGTATGTATTTCTAGAAGCAAACACATGTCAAGGTCACTGAATACATTAAAAAGAAGGTAGAGTGGTGAGTGAATGGGGGCCTAGAGCTAAGCTTGATCTGTAGATCTGCACCCCACCCCAGCCCCAGACAACAAGAGACTATCCTCTAGAAAGAATGATTCCTGAGGGACAGAGGGTGTTGGGCTCTCTTTTCACTACTGTTCCAAGTGTCTCTATCCAAGCCATCAGTAGGTAAAGGATTTCCTGGGGAGTCTGGCTGCCAAAGAGGGATTACATATACTGCATATTTAATGTTTGATTAAAAATAATATTGGACTTTACTCCAAACACCTAAACTTGCTTGGTGACCATTTACATGTAAATGAGAGGATTTCAGTCTGAACACTTTCAGTCTCAGTTGACTGTAACTCCCCATTGGAATTTTCGGTCCAAGCTCACTTAATTTTCCCAGTAGAAGCAGATGTATATTCCAACGTTCTACCTTTGCTTTTCTCACTCTGCATTATTTCACAGAAGCCTTTCTGCATTTCTATGTATTCCTTACACTTGTCAGTATTGATTGTCGCCTCTTACATTAGCATAACACAATTTAAACATTCCCCTAGTGGTGGACACCTGTTAACACTACGTTCATCTAAATTCTTCCTTTTGCATCCCTTATTAAAGGGAAGGAAAGAGAAGGGAATTAGTATTTCTATAACTCCTACCACATGCCAGGCACTGGGCTAAATACATTACAAATATTACTTCATTTGATGCTTATGACAACTCTGCAAGGTAGGTGCTATTAATCATTATCCCTATTTCCCAGCTGAGAAAACTGAGGCAAGCAGAGGTGAAGGACTTGCCCAGAGTCACACAGCTGGGACATGTCTGAGGCTGGATTTGAACTGGGTCTTCCTGAATCCAGAGCCATCACTGGATCCCACAGCTGCCTATAGATAACTATTCAGCAAAGCACCAGAAAAATGTGGTTCCAGTGCCCCTCCCCCCCCCATCTTCCCTGGATTCCTATTTAATGATGTTTCCTCCACCTTTGGTGAGTGTCAATAGAAGGATTGTGCATGGGAATGACGTTTGCCTTGTGTAATACCATGGCTAAAGACATTCACCACTGCAGCAACACAATCCCCTTTATACAAGGAGCCGTGCAGACTACTCCTCATTTGCTTTCCAGGAAAAACGTTTCTTTCTGCAAATGAATTTTTATGCTTCCTTTGGTCAGACAATGATTCCTGTGTAAGTCGATGTGTTTCCCTTTCTGCTGCCCTGCCAGGAATGTCAAGCCAGATTTAGTGCCCAACGGCTGCTTCCTCCAAGGTCCTCCCAGAATCCGCCCAGTCTGCCCTTCTTCCTTCCATCATCTATTTCCCTTCGGCTTTTATCCTCAGCCCTTACGTTTTGCAGCATTTCAGCTTTTGTAAACTGCCTCAAATGCTTTGGGAAATAGGTGTGAGGGTGGGTACCCCTCGATTACCATCACTAGTTCTGGAAGTGATTTGATATTAAAAAACCAAACCAACCCAAACCTAGTGGAGGCAGGAAGGAGGCAGTTAGGAGAGAGGCCGAGGATGTTAACAGTAGGAAGAAAAGAGGAGGGACTCTAGGGACATGACATGGGAAGAGCTGTCAGTACTGATGGAAGGAGACTCTGAAATGCTAAGCCTGCGTGCCTATGAGGACAGGGGCAGGTCCCTGCACAAGAACAGGAAAGTGATGACTGGAGCTAGATCGATGATAACATCGATGTTGAGAACTCTGGGTGTGGAAATGCCCTCCACTGAGCAATTTCTCAGTAACTAATTTATTTCTTGGATGCCTTGAGCACTAAGAGATCAAGTGATTTGTCCCCAGAGCACCCTGCTAGTGTGTATCAGAAGCAGGGCTCGAACTCAGGTCTTTGAGTTTCTGAGAGGGGCTCTATGCCATGTCTCTCACCTCCCTCCCTCTTACTCTCTCTTCCTTTCTCTTCTCCTTTACTTTCTCTTCCTCTCCCCTCTCTCTTCCTTTCTCTTTCCCTCTCCTTTTATGTCTCCTCCCCTCCTTTTCTCCCTTTCTCTTCTCCTTTCCTCTTTCTCTTTCTCTACTCTCTTTTTGCCTTTTCTCTTCCTCTCTTGTCTCTCCCTCTCCCTTTCTTGCTCCTTTTCTCCTTTTTTCTCTTCTCCTCCTCTTTCTCTTCCTCTCCTCTCCTTTATCCACCCTTCCTCAATATCTTGTTTCTTTAGCAGTTCAGCCATGTCTGGATACTGTAAACCCCTCCCCTCACTGGTAACAAAGAAAACCAGTTGTGCCTGAGGCACTCCCAAAGTAATCCAGGCTGACCTGGATTGTGTACCCCACCCCCACCCCTGACACCCAACCCACTGCCTCTTTAGGAGAGAGTGAAATGTCTATTATATCTTTGATCTCCAAAATCAACACTTGCTAGCAGTCAGTCTGAGCTTAGCTACCATTATGAGTTGACAGTGTTGTAGAGTGGACAGAGAGCCAGGCTCAAAGACAGAAAGACCTGAGTTCAAGTCCTTCCCCAGACTTAAATTGGCTGTGTGACCCTGGATAAGTCAAGCCCCTTGATGCTCTAGGTGATGCTAAGATTACCAAAGGTGGAACAGGAGGTGCCAACTGGCATTAGTAGTGAGAGTTCCTGCCAGCTTGCATTGGTGCCAGGTATTTGTTCCTATAAGAGCTCCCAGGTCCTACCCCTGTCCTTCTGGAGTCACCTTGAGTATGCCTTGCCTGGTTCTCCCAGCGCCCTTTCCCCTACATCTCATCACTGGGATGTTCTGAGGGACACCTGGTCAGAGCCAAGTCCTAATAGATTTCATGCCCAGACCTCTCCCAGAGTCTTCCTAATCAGCCTTAGCATGTTCTCATTTCATAGTCAAATCCTCCACTGAATAGCATGCCAATCAAGAAATAACTGATTTGATAATGAATGACTTCATAGGCCGAGGGTCTAATCCCCCAAGCAAATGAGCATGAACAGCATTTTGAAATGGATTAGCTTCTGGCCCAGATGACTGTTGAGTTTGATGGCAGGACCTCCATTTGGAAATGTCCAGCAGGCAGCTGGGGATGAGGGGCTAGAGCTGAGAGACAGCCTTGGAAGTAAGCATGTTTTCGAAGCCAGGAGAGCAGATGAGATTTCTGCAGATTTCCCAAGGACAAAGCACAGCGAAACAGCAATGACTGAAATTTAAGAAGGTGCCCACATCCCTGGGACAGGAGAAGGAGCCAAGAGAGGAGACCGATGAAACAGGCAGGAAGGGAGAGAAGCAAGGTCCTGCGGTGTGACAAAAACCAACGGAGAGTTTGGGGAAATAGGGCTGTGGCATTGGGGGGAAGGAACTGCTGGGTGTGGGTCAGTTGAGCCACAAGAGGGTTGATGGTCTCAGATGAAAGTTGATGCACAGACTATGGCCAACACTGGTCAGAATGCTGAGATGTTGGAAGTTGGGTATGCAGTCAATAAATCTTTGTCAGTTGATAGATCCTTTGAGAGGAAACAGGCCAATATAAACGACTTTTTATATGTTTGAAGTATGTTTCAGTTGTGGATTTCGGGAATAGATGTGCCATTATATGCCATGACAAGGCTTCCAAGAACCTAGAGCAGCTGTTGGGCTATATATACCAAGTGGGCTGGAGAAGTACGAGGACGGAATGTTACAGGCAGCATTCCATAGTGTCAGCCTTGCATTTTATGGTACATATGAGGCATAGCTGTGTTGTATGGAGACTTAGCTGTCGTCCAAGACCTTAAAGTTCACCATCAGACAAACACTCTGCCTTTCTTCATCCTCCAGGCAGGCAGTTTAGAAGACAATTTCTCGAAAAGAATATTCTGACCTCTACTTTCTAACAAGTAGGTTTTTAGTATTTGAACCCCCTCCCCAATCAATTGGATTGACAGCTTTTCTCCTTAATACCCAGCAAGACAAGGACATTTGCTCAGAAAAAGAGGCCATAGCCTAGTCCCTGGTCAGTAACAGCAAGCATGTGCTTCTTTTATGTTTGTCCCAATGTGGACGTTCCAGAATTGATTGCATAAATGGTTTATCCTTTGGGAACGCTTCTGGCATCTCCCCCAAGTTACAATAAACACGTGTTGGCATTTAAACACTCTTCTTGAAAAGAACAGTTTTGAAAACTACACCTTCCCCCTCCACAGGCTCTGCTCCTGACTCTGGGCTTCTCACCCTGGAAGATGCCCCCCCCCGGCCTATTCACTACCTACTATGTGCTCAATATCGTGCTCGGAATCCCTTTTCAGCCCAGAAGAGCCCGCCACTACTGTTGTCTGTCCTCTGACTGGTGAGTTCCTCCATTTTGGGGAAGTGCTCAGGCCAGACTCAGGGTTGCTCCTCACTCTTCTCCTAGCTGCACTCCTGGCTCCCTGGATGCCTCCTCCTCACCATGCCCATGGACCTTCCTCTCCACCCCTTTGCAGGTCCCTTCTGGGCATTATCTTTCCCCGTTAGAATGTAAGGTCCTTGAGGGCAGGGATTATCTTTCATTTTACTGGAATTTGTGTTACCAGAACTTAGTGCCGTGCCTGGGCTAAACGCCAACACAGAATCTGGGCTTCATAAATGTTTTTTCACTTGGAAATGTGTGTTTTCTTTCCCCATCTCCCCACCACCAGTCCAGGAACAGCCAAGCAAATGCCGATACCACCCACAGCAAAAGGGTCCTTTTCATCATCCATATTGTTGGCTATTGTTGACACTATCCAACAATCTCCTGTGATTACATTAAAACTTGCACCAAGGGAGGCTAGGTGGCACAATGAATAGAATACTGGCCCTGGAGTCAGGAGAACCTGAGTTCAAATCTGGCCTCAGACAATTGACACAAAAAAAACTAGCCATGTCACCTTGGGCAAGTCACTTAACCCCAATTGCCCTACCTTCCCCCTCCAAATAGGAAAGAAAAAAACCAAACTTGACACCAAACAGTAAAAAACAAATAACTCAGCATCTGACTGCAGTTTCCCTAATGCAGGAGTTCCCCATCCAGTTTTGCATACTAACAAGCTGTGTGCCTTTGGGCACAGTCACTTACCCTCTGTTTGCCTCAGTTTCCCCAGCTATATCATGGGAACAATAATAGCACCTCCCTCCCAGGGTTGTTATGAAGATCAGGGTCCCCGGTGGCCTCCCTTTCTGGGAAGGAGTCAGAGGGGCTCAGAGCAGCACAAGCCTTTCCTGTTTGGGAGATGCCAGCCCAGGCGCTCTGTGTGTGTGTGTGTGTGTGTGTGTGTGCTCCTCCCAGGTTAGGCTCCTGGTATGAGGATCAATATTACGAGATAATATTTGTAAAGCAGACAGGACAGTGCTGGGCCTACAGTGAGCAGTGTATAAATGCTCACTGTCACCATCTTTATTATGTGTTGTGAAGGCTCCCTTCGGCAGTCTGCTGAAGCCCAGAGAGCCCCTCTCAGAATTATGTTAAGTGTATAAAATAAAATACATAGGATTACAAAGAAAGCCAATGATACTGAAATATGAGGAGATATAGGCACACACACACACACACACACACACACCCTAATGGAAAAGAAGCTTCCAGAACTCTGGGCAGTCACATGGTGGTCACTAACCTGGCAGCTGGAAAGGAGAAGATTAGGGGGAGAGACATGATTAGGAAAAAAGAATACCAAGTCCTCCTATTCAGATCAGCTGTACCAGCCTCCCACCTGCTTTCTGATGCCTTAAAGCCCGTACCTAATTTCCCAGTTGTTACTTCTCCTTCAAAGTATAGGATCAGAAACTTAGGGAAAGGGCCTCAAGAGTAATCCAGCCCAAAGCTCCCTCATTTCACAGAAGAAGCAGCCCCAGAGAAGTGAAGCCAGTCACCCAGCAGCAGAAGTAGGCTCTTACTTAATTTAATCTGCATTTGTTATTTACAGAGCCCTTGCTAAAATGCTTGCTGCGTTTAACTGAATTGTTTGAATCGAAATTGCTTTTGGAGAACAGGGGTTTTGATTGCCCGTCGGGATAGGAGGCTGAGAAAGCCGCTGCGCTAGAAACCAGGCTACGGATTCCCATGGCGGTAGTAATGACTGAGGTCAGCCCCTTTCCTGGGGGAGGCTTTGGGAGAAGGCGGTGCGACATCAGAAGGGCAGGCTGGCCCAGAAATGGGGAGCTCGCTCCCGCGGCTTCACACACTTTACCATTTGGTCTCCCGCCAACCCTGATTCAAGCTTCAGAAATAGTGCTGGACCTGGGGGCCTGGCTCGGCCCACTACAGGATGGGCAAGCCTGGGTAAATCATTGGCCCTCTGTCACCAGAAGGGTTTGGGCTGGCTGCTCTCCATGGTCCCTTCGGGTTCCTAATGCTAGGATCGAAGCTCCCCAGAGCCACAGGGATCCTTGGTCAGCCCAGCCCAGCCATGGAGAGCAGCGAGAGGGGTGGCGGCCCGGCGGATCAGCTGTGTCATTGAAGGCCAGGGGCAGCAGGGGGCAGGCGAGAGTTAGTTTCGGCAACTGCTCGGGACTGGGGCCGGCGGGAGCTTTGGAAAGTCAGAACAAAGTCCCAGCGGCCCGGGCGGGGAACTCGGGCCACAGACCGAGGGGCGGGGGCCCTTGGGAGGAGGAGCTGGAGAGGGGCGGGGAGAGAGAGGGGGGTTGGCCCCGCCCGGGCGCCTCTTCAGTCTCTGGGCCAGATGCGCACAGCTGGCTCCGCTGGGCACCCTGGCGCGCCTGGGCGCACGGCCACCACGTCTCCAAGGCACCGGCCGCTTTTCAGGGGCAGGCCCTGGGTGGGCGGGGGGGTGGGGAGCCAGGGGGCTCCCTGCCCCCCTTACCCGCGCGGGGTCTCACTGGTGAGTAAATGGGCTCAGCCCTCCTGCCATTCCTGCACTCCTAGTGAAGCGCTCCCCCTCCAGCGACTTTAAGTAGGCTACAGCTCCCCAGAGAAGCTAGGGGGACACGGGGGCGGGGTACAGAGTTGGGGGGGAAGGTGACCCGCTGCACGGCCCTGCCTGCACCAGGCCTTAGGAGCCTAACCTAGGAGGAGCTTATGCACGTGGGGCTGGGGAACGGCAACTCCTCGGCCCCGTTTCCCCAAAGAGGAAGGCCACGTGCTGTTCTGAAGCCCTCTCCGAATCCTTCCCCAAAAAGGGAGGCCACGTGGTATCTTGTCACTGATCCCCTTTACCAAGTAAGGAGGCCACGTGGGGCACGGGGTCCCTCACCCCCATTTCCAAAGAGGAGGCCAAATAGTGATCTGAACCCCACAATCGCTTTCTCAAGGAGGGAGGTCACACATGGTGCCCCAACCCCTAACTCCCTTCCCCAGGAGGGAAGCCACATGGTGCTTTGAGCTCCTCTTTCCTACCCTAGACATCATGGTAGTAGAAGCCCCTTTCCCCAGGCCCCACGTGGTGTTCAGGCTCCTGGCTGTCATGTTCCTGCCTAAAAAAACCCAGTATGCTAGAGGGAAACCCTTTCCTCCAAACCCACATGGTGCTTGAACTCAAAAGCCCTCATGTGCCCCTGTGTCCCTCCCCCAAATACCTGGCTGAATCCCAGACGGCCCCAGCACCCTTTTCCGTAGCCTTTTCTCGCCTACCCCAGCTTTATGGTGCCTTCTCAACCCAGCCCAGTGGCTCCTCATACCCCTTGGAGGAAAGAGGGCATTGTATCCTGGCCTTCCGGAGTCTAAACCACAACCAAACCTGCCTGATTCCCATTTCCAGATGGACCTAAATATCACTATATTATGTCTTCTCTGCCCCCTACCGCCATTTTAAAGGTGGCTCAGTTACCCCTTTTCTTAGTTTTTGTCTGTTCTCTGCAAGCAGCTACAAGCCAGAGGCAAAGCGCAGGGACCTAGGATCTCTCCTGGAAAAGTCAGTCTTCGGCAGGACAGCTGATCTCTGACAACAGCTGCACTGCCCTCCAAGGACATGGAAGCTAGAACTGGCCTTGTGACTCTCTGGGTAGTTAGCTCCCAGAAGCACCTCCCACCCCTGCAGCTCAATCTTAGCCAGGATGGCCTGTGGCTGGAGCATGGTGAAGTTCAGTGGCTTTCTTCTCTAAACCTCAGTTTCCTTATCTGTTACATCTGAGGATTGTGCTTAGGTGATCTCTGAGATCACTTTCAGCTCTAAATGCTCTGATCTTGGCAAGGGATGGACAGGGTGAATGGATCATGAAATGGGAGGATGAACTCTACATGGATAGTCAGGAGCCCTACCCTCCCACAACTGAACCACTCTGGGTACTTCCTGGCTGGTCTTGGCTTCTGCACTACATTAAGATGCCCCTCAGGAGCCTTAGAAGCACCCCAAAACTCAGGCTGGAGAAGAGAGTTTTAGGCTGAGACTTGGCACTACCCAGTGCCTTGATTCCTTCATCTGTAAAACGAAGGAGTGGGAGGAAATGCCCTCAGAGACCACTCCTGGTCCTAAATTCTATGATTCTGAAATCCATTTTGCCAAATCTCAAGCCATTTTCCTGTGTGTCAAGTCCAGCCTTGAATAATAGAGATAATTACAGCCCCACTTTGGGGCTGGAAGAGTAAAAGACCAGTTGATTGGAGCAGCATTCAGCTTGAGAAGAAAGGGTCCTTACAAACAAGAGGCAGCTGATTTCTCCTACACAGTCACTTACAGTCTGTTTGCTATTGTGTAGTTTGGTTAAATGGGGGTCTGGGAGTGAATGCCCCCTGCTAGAGCCCTTAAGCACAAACTCTTTAAGCAGAGAGGAAGAGAAAGAGAGAGGTGTGTGTTAGGAACTCCAGCAAAGGGAAATCATGAAGCAGTCATTTTCTGTCAGCATGGTGGCTGGTCCTGCTGGGATTCTGGACAGAGTGGGCTTGAGGGAAGTTGTGCCCTGGAAACTGACTGCTGGCCAAGGCTCGAAATGGGCCATTGCAACACACTTGGACTTCCCCTGGACGTGGATTGTGCCCCTGTATGTGCCCTTGGACCACAGCATACTGCCCACGAGGGCCCTTTTGAGATGCTGTAGACCAAAGGCTCTTAACCTGGGCTCTACAGGCCGGATGGATTTTAAGGGATCCATGAACTTGGATGGAGAAAAAAAATTACAGCTTTATTTTTACTATTCACTACCTGAATCGAGCATTTCCTTCCTTTATGAACTTTAAAAAAGAAAACATTTTGAGGAGTCCCTGATCTTTTTTTTTTTTTTTTTAAGCAATTGGGGTTAAGTAACTTGCTCAAGGTTACATGGCCAGGTGTTTCTGGGTGGGTGCTAAGTGTCTAAGCCCAGATTCGATCCCCAGGTCATCCTGACACTGGGGCCGGTGCTCTTACTCGCTGTGCTACCTGGCCACCCCAGGAGTCCCTAATCTTCACCAGAATGCCCAGAGGTACCTAATATCCAAAAGGGTCTAAAAAGGCCTGCTTTAGCCCAATTCCTTCATTTTATAGAAATGACCTTGAGAAAGTTGATTTGAGTATTGGATGTACCCATGGGATGTGAGTTCTGGGAGGACAGGGTTAGCCCAGTGTATCTGAAGCAGAGAGAACACAGACTTTGAATTTGGAGTCCTGTTTCTGAGTTTGAAAAAAATGATGAACCAGCCCCCCCACCTCACCCCTCCCCATCCTCCCTCCCTGGCGCTTCCAGGTCACAGCCAAAAGGGAGCCCAGGTCAGTCTGTCCAATCCCAAAAGTAAGCCCTTTGACTAGATCATTTTCTTTTTTTTTTTTTTTTAAGCAATCGGGGTTAAGTAACTTGCTCAAGGTTACACGGCCAGTTATTTCTGAGTGTGGTGCTGAGTATCTGAGCCCAGATTTGATCCAGGTCATCCCGACACTGGAGCCGGTGCTTTTACTCGCTGAGCCACCTGGCCACCCCTAGATCATTTTCTTATGCAGTGGTAGAGTGTGTAGCCTCTGGGGGCTTGTGGTTCAGTCCTATTTGTGAAGGGAAAGCCAGAGGAAAGCCAGTCTGTGCCATGGGGAGGCAGGCCCCCAGCTAGCTAGATGGACATACTAAGAACTTCACAGGAGAATCAGTATTTCAGAATTTCTAGGTCTTCTTGGTAAGGGCGAGAGTCAGCCTTCTGTGCTAAGGATACAAAGGCCAGAGTAGAAGAGCCTCTGCCCTGAAGGGTCACCCCTTCTACTGGGGACTGATAAGAAAATGGCAAGCCCTTTTCCTGAGGGTGGAGATGAGAGGCTGAGGGTTGGAATTCTGCTCAGCAGCTCCTGACCTCCATGACCCTGGGTGAGGAAGGCTGCTTCTGAGCCTGACTTTCTCCTCTGACTAAACCCCTTCTATCAGAAGCTCCTTCAGGGCAGGGGCTTCCTCGAGTTTCTTTACTGAACACTCAGCGTTAGACAGGCACTGGGCTAAATGCTGGAGATACACATACAAGGGGCTTATCTTATTTCTTAAAATTCATTTTTATTCTGAACTTAACAGACACCTGATAAAATGGGCAGTTTTGTCTGCAATAGAACAGAAAAAGAGGACTGGCCATGAAACTACAGCTCTGTTATGTACAGCAGAATTCTCTTTTAAATGCATCAGAAGTTTGGCCTGTAGCTTTCAAAGGTGAAGGAACTCCGGGTCTCATGGGGGAGATGTCCCTCCACAGGGGTGGTAGCCAGGCACAGAGAGGGATGTTTTGGTTTGAGAAATCCAGTGCTGGGGGCTGAAGTCCCCAGGGCACTTGGGAGACAAATCCTTTACAGGAGTGATGATCTGGCTTTATGTGCTTAGTAGGGGGAGCATAGCAGGATTTCTAGTGGAGAGCAGAGGAGGGGGACTGGGGTGGTCTGGATGTGCTAAGCTCTTTACCCATCAGAAGCCCAGGCTGAGTACTGGGTCAGAGGCCCTTGTCAGGGAGTCTGTATTAGTGTCTAGGCTGCCTCTGTTAAGACCACATGCAAACAGCAGGTCTTCCCAGTATTGGCAAACCAGGAAACACTAGACTAATTTTGGGCATTGAATGTCTCCCACCTGACTTCCTGCACTGACACCTGAACAAAGGCATAATGTTGTTCATTTTCTTCTTTTTGTCCCAGGGGCCGTGAGGAAGACAAGGCAGGTGATTTTCCACCCATTTCAGGTATGGCTCAGCAGGGTGTCATTTAACCTGGGCTATAAGGGGGATAGAAGAATACTTGGCCGAGGATGAAAGCCACAGTCTGATTGGGCATAGTTCGCATGCTCTGATGGTTAAAGGATTTACCTGAGGCCAAAGAAACATTCTTCTAGAATGGGAAAATGAGA
Source organism: Petaurus breviceps papuanus (assembly GCF_028583685.1). Taxonomy (NCBI): domain Eukaryota; kingdom Metazoa; phylum Chordata; class Mammalia; order Diprotodontia; family Petauridae; genus Petaurus; species Petaurus breviceps. The sequence continues at coordinate 31,787,916 of NW_027185797.1, read as the reverse complement.
AGATCTGCTGGATGGTGAGGACACCTGGAACTAAACAGCAGGAGGCCTTGTTTGAAAAGGCACAGTCTGGGTTGGGTGGCATCTCCCATCCTCAGCAGACATGCAGAGACCAGGAGCTTCCCAGGGGAAGGCCCTGGCACGTTAGTGGCAATGTCTGATGGGTGGGGGGTTTTAACCTTTGCAGAAATGGAGGCCATTTTCCTGACTTCATAAGCAGAGTGTTAGGAGAATGACTCCCTTTTCCTGAAGACTGATTATTGTCATCAGTTACTGGGCTGTGGCTGCAGTGACTGCACTTTCTCAGGGATTGGTGACATTTGTAGAACTTGTACCTCTTCAGTCAGTGAACCTCAGGCCTCTCTGGTCACCCTTGTTTTATGCTTTATATTCTAAAAAATCTTGTACATTATGAGACATGCGTCCCATGCTAAGAGTGGGTGAACATGCTTCCTTTTCCTGGTGATGACTTCTTTCCTGGGGTCTAAGTCCTTGGAAAGCACCATATGCCACCTTATAGGCAGTTTTCCTCAGCCTTTGCTGTCTGCTGTTGACCCCCTGACTTCTTGGATCTAAGAGGATCTAAGCCTGGAGGCTGGCCCGGGTCACTAGGTGACCAAGACATGACAGCCTGAGGCCTGAGAAGGGACAAGCAAAGGCCAAAGTTTTCTCACTGCAGCTAGTGCTGAGCTTGGCTTTGGGGCATCCCAACTCATGGCCTTTCCAGAAGGTTGACATTGTCAGAAACTGGATGGTCACAGGAAAAATAAAGCCTGCCTCAGCCTTATATCCCAGGACATTTTTATGCTAGAGCTTGAATACGTGGGTAGGATGATCACCTTGGGAATGAAATCCCCCAGACATCATTGATGTCATTGAGTCCCATATCTGAAACGATCCAGCCGAGCACTGAGCAGAGGAGCATTCTCCCTGCACCTGGTGACTGGGGAGAGCCTGTCTCTTCGTTAAGTGAAAGGCTCAGGGCCAGGCACTCTGCACACCTGACAGATAATGAATGGTGTTTTTCCTTTGCCAGTTCTGGTCTTTGACAGAGAAGCACAGAGAGCCCATCGTCAGTGAGCACAGAGGTGCCTGCAGAAGTCCTTCTTGGAGCCCCAGGCTGATTCAAAGGTCAGAGATGCCCTAGGCCTCCCCCACGCTCCCACCCCTCAAAGGCTAAATGACATGTTTAAGGTCTCCAGGTAACTATGGCAGAAGTGGGTTTGGGACCTCTGTCCTTCCCTCCAGTGCCCTCCATCATGCAGCACGCTGTTCTTAGCTGGTAGGGGGCCTTCCCAAGGGCACAGGCTCTAGCTTTGTACCCCCAGCTTCCTTCAGAACTGAGCCAGAAGAGGCCTTCGAGACCTCTAGAGATGAGGAAATGAAGGGTACTTCCTTGAGTGAGGCTGGCATTTGGGCCAGAAGATTTTTGCCTCTGAGTCTGGCATTCTTCCGGCTCCAAAAGGCTTCAGCTGCCAAGCCAGCCCAAGGGCACTTTTGAGAGGGAGGTAAATCCTGCCTCCTGAAACATGTTTATGGCCAGATGCTCTCCCAATTCTGGGACTGTCACCAGTTCCAGGTAAAACCTTCTAGGCAAACTCTTGTCCATTCCATTTCTTGTGGGCCCCTTGCTCTGTTTCTCTGAAATGCACTGGGCACATGCAGGCTTCTAAGACTGAATGGGGATCTCTGCTCTGCCCGGCATGGGGGGAGCAGAGAAAGGCAAAGAGAAGAAGTGAGCTACTCCTGAGAGGGGAGGTTCTTTGCTCCATCAGCACGTTGTAGGCACTTGATAAATGCTCCATCCTGAATTGGGAGCCTGGTGTCTTGGCCAAGGCCCTGAATGCAGTGAGAGGACACCTGAGCTGATCCCTTGGATGCTGGCCGTGGCCTTGGATGAGTCACCCGGAGCTTCTCTGGCTTCCTTCACAGTTCCTGGGGAGGCCTTCCTGACCCCTGCTGCCCCCCCCCAAATTACTTTGAATGTACTTTTGTATCTCTTTTCCTTCCCTTGCTAACTGGAAACTCCTTGGGATAGTTTGGGGCTTTGTCTTTGTATCTCTAGTGTCTGAAAATTGAAGGTGTTGAATAAACATTTGCTGATTGACTTCTTAACCTGAGTCTTGGCTTCCTCGTTTCTAAAAAGAGGGGCTTTGGGGGTTGTTCTTTCAGGGTCCTTCGGGAGATGGAAAGAAAAGACAATTCAGGGACTTTCTTCTGACCATGTGTTCACATTTTCAAAGACTGGTATTAATGGCAAGTATTCCACGTGGACTGAAATTCCCGAAATTGCCGGCATCTCTGACCCTTTCATGAGCCATAGCAGAGCTAATATTGAGGCCCAGCCCAAGAAGAACAGAACTGAGTGGAAGCTCCCTGGGGGTAGGCACTGTTCCATTTTGGCCTGGCACATAGTGAAGGGCTGGGGCTGGGTCCTAAACATCTCCATAGGGATGGGAAGCTCCCTCCCTCAGCACTAGTTGAACCCTCAATAACTTAGTCTTACAGAGATGCCTGGGGGAGCTAAGAGACCCAGTCAGTGTTTGTCAGAGGCAGAATTTGACCCTGGGCCTTCTTGGCCTTGAAGCCAGCTTGATCCACTAGACTCTAGTGACTAGACCACGTGATCCCCAATCAATAAACTCCAGTGACTCCCTGTTGCCTTCAGGATCCAGTATGAAATCCTATTTGATTTTGTAAGTCCTTCACAATCTGGTGCCTCCTGATGTCTTCAGGCATCTTCCAGCTAAAGAACAGTCAGAGGGCCTTCAGCTGGTGTCAGACTAGGGTTATGCGTTCAGGACTGTGAATGGTTGGCTGTCTTCCATTCCCTGGATTACGGTAACCCCTTCACCCCAAATGTACCATAGAGCCTCTTGACGTGGCTCAGAGATTGGCATGTTAGTGAGCTACAGGCCAAGGTGAACAAAATCTGGGAGACACTTAGGGTTCAGGGATTGCCCTAAGTGACCTTATGGGTCAGCAACTTCAAACTGATGGGGGACAATGGTGGACTGAAGGCCCAGGACAGCCAAGGCTTCTGGGGTGCCGCCTGATGCTTTCCCAGCAATGGTCCCTGATGGGATTGTTCTTCTTTACACTGAGCCCCATAGGTCAAGATGCACCTTGGAATCAAAACGCCAGCTGTCCACTCTAATGGTACCTGGTCTGACAAGTCACCAGACTCTTGTTTGGGCCTTTCAGACAACAGTCCCTTCTTCCTCCGTCTCTGGCTTACTTACAAATGGGGTGTGATGCAGAAGTTGGCACATTAGGTCAGTTGTTTGGAACTTGACAAACATTTTCTCATAGAAACAATGGCCTGCGTGGTTCCCAAGCAGGCCAGTAAGTAACACAAGCCTAGTGGTTGTGCCCAGGGACCCCAACCACCCAGTAGATGGAGGGAAAACGCATGCCATGTTCCACCTTGGATGCCAAGAATAACACATCTTTGTTGATGCCATGGGGCTGTGGGCCCCTTCCCTTCTTGTCCCCCATGTGGGAGCTTTCCCAGTTCCAAGATGGCAGCTGGTTTCTGGGAGTGGGGAAGGGACCATAATGGGGAGCAATGGCAGCCAGGAGGAGGTCACCAAGGACAACCCCGTGAGGTAAGAGAAAATAGAGCTTTGTGGGATGGGACCTGGGGATACTTCTCACACTGTTTCCTCAGACTTTCTGGATCTCCATTTTCCTTCGAGGCTCAGCTCAGAGGCCCCATCCACTAAAAAGCTTTCCTTGACACCCCCTAGCTCCAGCTGAAACCGTTCTCTCCCTCATGGGCTCATAAACCTTCAGCTGGAAAGGATCTTGAGGGCCATCAAATCTAATCCCCTCAACTGACTGGTGAGAAAAATGAGGCCCAAGGAGAAATGACTTGCTTAAGGGGACAAGGTAGTCAATATCAGGCAGGATTAGAACCCAGGACATCAGTTTCCTAATCTAGCACTTTTTTCACTGTGCCTCATGGCCAGAGGGCAGGACCTAGCCATGCACAAACACAGGTCCTTAAAGAATCTAGGTAATGATATTTCTTCCCAGGCAACTAGAACAGATGAGAATTGGATGAATTATTTTCCAGGAGCTGATGGCATGGGCCCTGGAGTAAGGAGGACCTGAGTTCAAATCCAGCCCCGAATACTTACCTAGTCGTGTGACCTTGGGCAAGTCACTTAACCCCAATTGCCCTCCAAAAAGCAAAAAAAAACCAAACCAGCAGTTGACAACAGACCCAAAGTTCCTCCTGTTTCTGGAGGGAAGCAGTCGTGCTGGAGCAGACTGAAACCTGGTTCTGTTACCCACAAATCTACCACATGCCATCTTTGAGAGGTTGCTACCTACCCTGGGCCCTATAAAGTCTCTATGATGGACTCTTTGTAAACAGGCAAAGGAGTCTGTAATGTCTACAGAAACCCCAAATGTGGAGTATGAGGACTCCTGGGTTCAAACCCTGCCTTCCTCTGATTTCTTGTAACCCCTTGAGCCTGTGACTTCACTGCTCAGGCCTTCTTTTCCCCACTTCTAACATGAAGGATTTACTTTAGATGACCCCTTCCAGATCCTTGGAAGCTTTACCTAATATCGGAGTTCTAAGGCCCATAGATTTGGAGCTGGAAGGTCAGCTAAGCCAATGCGCTCACTCCACAAATGGGGCCCAGCATAGTGAAGCCACTTAGCCCTTCTTCGAGTCTGCCCATTTGATCAGTGCCTCTCCTTGACCTTATCTCATTCTGCTTGGTGTTAAGTTTACTTGTGTACATGGCGGATCCCTTCCCAAATCCTTGACCTTTGGAGGGAAATAGAAGCTTCCTCAGGATGGCAGCTGCCATTGCTCTTTACTTCTTTTTAAATCCTCCAGTCCCTTGCACAGAAGAGGCAGATGATTACTGTTAGTTGACTTTAGGCTCCACACCCTGGCACTCCCCTGGGCTGGATCCATGAGGGCCCCCTAGCTGGATCAGTAAGGGCCTCCTAGCTCCCTTTTCTGCTGCTCCCTTCAGCCCTGGATCTCTGAGCAACGGAATAGATCATCTGGTCTGGAGCTTATGATTTCAAACAGGTTCTTGCCTCTCAAAGATTTTAGAGCTGCCCATGTGGGGCAGCAAACAGGGGATAAAGAGGCCCCTTGCTATGCCTCCTTCCTCATTTTTTCTTCCTTCAGCCTTGTAAGGAAGGATAAAATCGATCTCCCTCCCGACACACACACCCCTCCAGATGTGTGGGGTCTTTAGGCATACTAAGTATATGCTTTTGTGGGTCTTTAGGTACACAGAACAGTGGGACTTTAGATACACAAAAAACTGAAACTGAAGCAAAATTTGATGTCCACCCAGAGTCAAACTATCAGGGCCCTTCATCCTGTGAGAGAGGAGAGAAGTTGGAACTGGGAAGAACTTCTCTTTCCTCCTCCCCTTTTCTCCTTCCCATGGCCAGCCCTGCTAAAAGAAGGGATAGTCCGAGACAATGGGATGCCAGGCAAAGGAGGAGAGCTCGGTGTCTCTGTCCTGGTGAGGGCAGCTGTTCTGACATCTGCAGAGTGGCACCATCCCCACATACATGCTCCATTGTGCCATCCCCGAGGGTTTGCCAACAAATCATGCACCACCCCATCCCCATTCCTACACCAGTTGTCATTTTTTCTATTCCCTCCTCAGGCCAGGGCTATCCCCTACAAGGGAACATTGGAGAGGGTCAGAGATACGGTCTGCTATACACCCTGTCCAAGTCATTTCTTTGGAATCCCCTTCACTCTGGCCCAACAGTGTAACAATGCACACAAGTAAACTGAGAGTTAGGCAGAGGACATGGGACTTGGTCCAGATGTGTGATTTTCTCAGTCCAAGTTTGCAAAGGCTCCCCACTAATGAAAACGAGCACCTGTACCTTATCACTTTAGAGGGTTGCCTAGGACACTAAGGGGTTTGCCCATAGTCCCCATCAGCATGTGGGGACACCCATAAGCTTCTTGGTGCAGTGGAAAGCAATGGCATCAGAGACAAGGCATTTTGACTCTGAAACTGTTTCCTCATCTGTAAAAGAGAACAGTTGGAGTAGACGGTCCCTTCCAGCTCTGGATCTGTGATCCATGATCTTATGGAACCTATGAAGGGGGAGCAGATCCAAGTGATGCTGAAAGTTCCCCTCCAACTGCCCCCTCCCAGCAAGTTGGGGATGGCTACTTGTCCAGCTGAAAAGTGAATCCTAGACAAATTCTAGCTCCTTGAACTTGACCTAGTCAGGACCTAACAGATTCTCCCTGCTCCTAACAATGGCTGGTTTTCAGATCCTGCCTTGTGGCTTTCAAAGGACTTGGCACCTAGTGTTCTGTTTGATCATCCCAATAAATCTGAGTTGGGTAATCCAGGCATTCTCATTCTACCTAGAAACATCTACAGAGGAGGAAACTGAGGCTTGCGCCATGCAGCTCATCAGCAGTCAAGCCAAGAGCCCACTCTGTGCCTCCTCCTCTAAACTGTCTGGCTCCTTCCATTGCTTCATGCAATTAGGACAGCTCGAAACTTGTTATCTTCAATTAAGGCTCCAGCCCTTTCTGTCCTTCTGTTACAGTGCGGGCACCAAATGAAATCCTGGCCAATCTGGATGACAGGCAGCCAAGATCCAAAAAGGGCTTGACAGGTGAGAACATTGGATTGACTTTAATGAGATGAAATCAGATAGGACTAAATGTGAATCTCATCTTACCTTTGGATTTTAAAAAATCGACCTCAGGCGTGGGAGACAAGGATTCATGTCTTGCCAGGAGGAGGGGCAGCAAACGGGAGCAGCTGGAGAGTTTATCTTAGCATCAGAAAAACTTGGTTTCAAGTTCCCCCTCCCACACTAGAAGACCCTGGGCAAGTCATTTAACCTCTTCATGCCCAAGCAACTCTCTAAAATGATGTCACCAGTTGTACATGGAAAAACCAAGACCAAAGACTGAAAAAAAAAATGGCCTAAGCTTTTAGTAAAACATAAGCCAGTATATGAACCAACCCTGTGAATGTGGGGACATATTTGTCCCTATGATAGGGCAATCAGAAAAGCCAATGGGATCTTTGGTTATGTTGAGAGAAGGGGCACATCCAGGAAGAGAGAATATAGACCCTGCCCCATATCCTGCTCTCATTTGCCATCTGGTACACATCTAATATTCAGGTCTGGGCACACATTGTTACAATGGAGAGCATCAGAGGAAGTTCAGCTCAGAGGGCAAAGGTCTTCAAGATGGTGCCATATGAAGGAAGTGAGAATTTCAGCTTGGGAAAGAAAGAACTTGGGGAGAAGGTTGAGGCTGGAGACCTCTCCCGTACTTTGTTCATTTATGGGTCAATTGATGCAAATATGGGGTTTACAGACTTGAACCTAAACAGTGATTTATAGAGATTTGCAAGGGGCCACTTCTGCATGTCCCAAAAGCAGGACCTGAACTCAGGTCTTCCTGACTCAAACATTACCTTCTGTTCACTACAACATGCAGCCTCTCTAGAGGCCCTTATAGTAGAAAAGGATCGTTTTAAAGCCCCTCTTTTATTAATGATGTAGTTAATTTCAAAGTAAAATGTGACATTCGTATAATATTTAATAATAATATTCAAGGCATAAGAAGATATTATGTCCACATTTCCAAGTCTTCTAGCTCACACAAGCATGGAATCTTGGAGAGTGGTGGAATGTGATTTTTGAAGATTTCTAAATTGCAAATATGCATGCCCCAAACCTCCAATGCTGTGAGGTTCCATTTGTCTTGATTGCTTGATATTCACAATCGAATTGATCATGACTGCAGCCATTAAAAAAAAAAGGAGTTAATGATCTCAGTGCATTTTTCAGGATAGAACAAAACTCTCTAAAAGTTGAGTCCTTAATGGCCAATTTGACAAATGTGTGACATACAAAACTAATGAAAATCATTCATGTTATACAAAAAAATTCAGGCCCTTTGACCCAGTGATCCTGGGCATAGATCCCAGGAAAGGCCAGGGACAGAAACAGAGGTATAATAGTATAACATATACCAAGGAATGAATCAGTTTCATCAACATGCATTTATTACACACTTACTGTTTGCCAAGCACTGTTCTAAATGGTGAGATATAAAGAAAGGAAGAAAGAATCCCTGTGAGTCCTCAGGGAGCTTACCTTTTAATGAGAGAGATACATGTATATCTATAGGTAGATAGGAGATGCACAGAGTAGATACAATGTAACTTTCAAGGGAAGGCAAGGTGGGGGAGGGGGAGACTGGCAATACCTACTGCTGAAGCTCGCTTCTGTCTTGAAGGAAGCCAGGAATTCTAAGGGCCGAGTGAGAAGGAAGGACATTCTAGGTGTGGGGCCCAGCTAGTGCAAAGACACAGAGTGGGCAGATGGAGCCAGGGGTGGGAATAACCCCAATATTGATAGCGGAGCTCTTTGTAGTAACCAACCAGGTGCCCATTGATTGGGGGCGCAGAAGAAACTGGGGCCAATAAACATAATGGCATAGTTATAGTAAGTGTCTAAGGCTGAATCCAGGCCCAGTGCTGCATGCACTATGGCGCCGTCTAGGTGCCTCCCGGTCAGAAGAAGCGTATGCACAATGACTTCAACAATACCATGAAAAGGCATCTAAAAGGAAGACAAGATTGGAGCAAACGAAAAACAAATATTGGTCTCAGCCAGTGAAGCCTGGTGCACAGCCCCTGGCACACAGTAGGTGCTCTATAAATGTTGCTGTTGTTATTTCCTCCTCTTAGTAGAGGGGCTGGGGAACTGTGATGATGAGTGACAAGCCATGCTTGCTGTCAGAGAGCAGAACCGGATCTGTTGGGTTTGATAAAACTTTTCTTCTTTGTTACAAGGGAGGGTTCTTTTGGGGGGGGGGGCTCTTTCTAGAAATTATTGTGATGTAAAAAAAAGGTTTAATGAAACTTGTTAAAATATATTTTTCTTTAAATTGCCCCCATGACCCATTGTGTCTCTTCATATTTACCTTGGGGAATCCCAAGGTTCCTTCCAAGCACAGTTCTTGCACCACCCACTCTTGATCTCCCCAGTTGGTATTCCTGAAATGACTTTGTATTTCTTCATTCTAGTCATCTTTGTATATACTGCCTCCCTCTCCAAAGCAGAACATAAGCCCCTTGCGTGGCAGGCACTGTTCATTTTCGTCTTCCTTCCCTAGCTCAGATCACATACTTGATAAACGTTTGTTGAACTGTTTTAAAATTTGTAAGAACAAAAGAGAAGGGTTTTTGCAATCCACTCTGCAAGTTCAGTGAATCGATGCCTACAAACTCCTAGTCTCTGAATATTCTGGATGGAGGATAAATATACGAGAAGATGCCTAGAAAGAAGGAGAACCAGAGAAATATTGGAGAGAGCTGGTATCTTTCTGGTCCAAAGGGAGACCTAACTCCCATGTGGCCAACTCAGGGCAGTCAGTAAGATGATGCTTTGAACAAGAAGACCCAGAAGGCTGAGCAAGCAGCTGGAAGAATGTGTGATGCCAACAGAGGACTGAAAAGACAGCTTTCCTTCTCTCTTTTTTTTTGGGGGGGGAGTGGGTGGGTGTTAAGTGTCTGAGGCTGGAACCAAACTCAGGTTCTCCTGACTCCAGGGCCGGTGCTCTACTCACTGCGCCACCTAGCCACCCCAAGCTTTCCTTCTCTTGACAGACCAAGACCATAATAGTAGTCTCCTGGCTTAGAAAAAAAATAGAGTTAAGCAATTCAGCTAGAGAAATGAAGAAGTTGTTTGGTTTTTAATCTGCTATAAAAGTTATTTTTAAAACATATTTTGTCAACAAATCAGTTATCTTAATGGACATTATATTTTCGGAAATTTGTGGTTTGGAAAACTGCAGATTGTTCATGCCTGAGGTGAGCTGGAGTTAGTATAAAAGGACAGCCTCTCCTTCCATCCGATAGCAGCATTCCTACATTACAAGTCACCTCAGGTGCTGAAATGGCAAGTGTGTCTTCCAAAGGTGACAACGTTGTGTCAAAATATCATACTGATAGAGAGAAGAACAATCCTTATTAATATAGCTCTGAAACTCGACTTACACGGCCTCCATGACAAGAACAGTGGAGCCATGACAGAGAGGATTTCAGATGGTTTTCTGTTGCCCCTCCCCCAACTCTAGGCAATATTAAAATCTCACCGTCACTTACTTGTGCTAAGGTGGAGAGAATGGTCAGTCTTGGGGTCTGTGGCAGGATGTTTGGCACCACTGAAAAGAATTTCAGACATGGAAAGAATGGAAGCTCTTTGAGGGGAGGGGAGGCCTTGTCTCTGTCTTTGCAATCCCCAGAGGCTAGAACAATACTTTCCACACAGTTGGCACTTAATAAAACTTTGTTGAATTGAACTGAGTGGGTCCAATATTCCAGCATAATATATAAAGCATGAAACAACCAAGTTCTTCTAACATTTTAAAGGGTGTGTTATTTTCCTGTAAAAGAAAACATTGTTTCCCTCATTATATAAATCTTTGAGAATAAATATACTTTGAAGCCCTGGTTAATTGGCACTCAAATAAGCAGAACTCTCAAGTAACTAGTACATGTTATTGTGTTTTTTTCTTCAGAAGGGCAAAAGGTGCTGGTCGGGAGAACCAGAGGAAGACCCAAAGGCCTAAATCCAGCCCTCCAGCTGCCAAACTTCTGAAGCTTTCTACCACAATTAAAAGCCACAAAAGTTTCTTTGAAGATTTTTCTATCTAAATGTGTGTGCTAATTACAACTATTAAGGGCCCTTAGCTTGGGATTTCACACTTTGTCATAGCACCATTTCCCTGTCAACAAGTTGTGTGAGGCATAATTCTAATTAATTTGCTTTCCTGATGTCTCTTGAATGTCCCTTATTTTTTTAAGACAACTATCACCAGGATTTATTATGCAAAGTGTTAATAGGCCCGACTGAGAAATGCAAGCAAAGATATTCACAAGATCCTGTCCTTTCCACATTTTCAACTGGAGGTGAGTGAATGGAAGAAAATATACCTTTATGCTGTAAAATAACAAACTCATTCATTTGGTGGTTTTTTTCCTTAGGGAAAAACATCCATTTTGTGTACTTTTAGTACATATTTATTATGTTGTACTGCTATAATTTTAGGTTCAAATGGTTTTTTAACCCATTATTCATCACTAAATCCATGTAACTAGAATTCCTCTACAAAGCTGATGTGATAGTATATGTGTTTCACGATGGTCCCCAAATCTGGCGTTCTAACTGCACTAACCTTTTTTTTGGAGGGCAATTGGGGTTAAGTGACTTGCCCAAGGTCACACGGCTAGTTTTTGTGCTAAGTGTCTGAGGCCACATTTGAACTCAGGTCCTCCTGACTCCAGGGCCAGTGCTTTATTCACTGGCCACCTAGACACCCCAGCACTAACATTTTTGCATCAGTGATGACACCCAAATGAACCTTATTACCAGCTAATTTATTTTCCCTTCTAACCAAACACTGAAATTTGAAGCCCTCAATAAAGCAACAATTCATGTCATTTCCCATTTAAACAGCCACACACATTTTTGCTTACTTTTGGATATAATTTTTTAAAGAGAGAGAGAAATTGAGACAATTTACAACAATTTTCAGTGGTGATGATTTATAACTAATAAGAAAGTTGTGATCCATTAGTCTTAACTGGTGGCAACTCATTGATGTTGATGAATTTGGACATTAACACTGTTAGTAAATTTGTTTTGTTTCGCTCTTCTTTTTAAAATTGGAATTCCTCCTCAATCATCAAAATGAAGATGGATGGAGAGAGAGAGATCTGAGGTCTGGTCCATAACACACATGTCACAGCTAATAGTCGCTAACTATGGAAGGCTCATTGGAAATGACTAAAGCCATTGTTTTTGTTTAAATCACTAAAGACTGCTGTTCTATTCAGAGGTGGTCACACAGCCTAGGGCTCTTCCCCATGAGATGGTTTATTGTGGAGGTAGCATGGTTTTGGGGAAAGTACTCTGGACCTGGAATCAGGAGAAATCCAAGTTCATATCCTGGCTCTAACACTTTGGAGAAGTCCTTCAGCAGCTCCAAGACTCAGTTTCTTTAACTGTAAAATGGGGACAAGAATACATAATCTACCCACTGGTGGGGGGTGGGGGTGGGAAAGACAGCGGCTGTTGTGAGCAAAGTACTTTAGAAACCTTAAAATGCTACAGAGATGCGCTCTTATCTTTCCTAACCTATGCTTATTCCCTAGGGAGTTGGGTTAGAGGCACAAATACAATCATTTTGGCGACCTGAACAAATACCATTTTGATATGCTAACAGCTTCTAGGAATCTCTGACTAATTTTCACTTTAAGACACGAAGAACAGAAATTTGCAACAGGGAGCCATGTCATTGGCATGATTAAAGCCCAGCTGCTGTTGGCACATCCAGATGAAAGGATGGGACTTCTCCACTAATACCAATTAAGAAGCAAGCTCTCGATGAGACTTCTCCATCCTCATCCCCCAGTCTTGACCTCCCGCCAGCCCTTCCTCCTACATCCCCTCTCCTCCCATGGCTTCTGTAACATTTATCTGCCTTGGTCATCCTCCTGTCTCTAGTCATTCCTTCTCCGTCTCCTCTGCTCGATCATTTCCCATGCCCCACTCCCGAGGTATGACTATCCCAAGACTTTCCCTTGGGTCCTCTTCTCTAGGGTTAAAGTCATTTCTACAGAAATGGCTCCCCAAACTATATACCCAGACCTAATCTTTCTCTTGAGCACTATTTCTGCTTTGTCTCAAAAGCCTCTCCAGCTCACCAGGATTAAAGCAAACCTGTCTGTCCACCAGACTTCCCTTTTATGCTATGGCACCATGTTCCAGTCACCCACTCGTCCAATCTGGACAATCCTACTTTCACAACATCTTTTGCATCTGTTTCCTCTTCTCCCTTCACAAGGACAGCCCCAACCTTTTAACTTATGACCCTGCCTCAAGACTCTCCCATCCCCCATCTGTCCTCCACCCAGCTTTCAAAGGAATAAAGATAGAGTTTTGATCACATTGGCTCATTCTTCAAGGAGCTTCAACACTTCCCCATTGCCCCTAGTATAAGATACAAGATCCTTAGCCTGGAATCTCCAGTGTTCTATAAACTTGCTGCCACCTATCTTTTCAGATTTTTTTTTTCATATTACTCCCCTTCATATACTCTGTCTTCTAGTCCAAATGGTCCAATGCCAACCCAAAGCCAACATTCCATCTTCCACCCCTATGCCCCCATGCCTAGAATGCCCTCCCTTCTCCAGTGTGCCCCTTAGGGTATCTGGCTTCCCTCAAGGCCCAGCTCAGGTGCCCTGTCCTAGGTTCTTCTGAGTCTCTGGCTCCAGCCCTTAATTACATTCTCTCCACTGAAATGACTTTGCATTTACTGATCTGTCCACTTGCTGTACCCTTCCCAGTAGACTCTAAGATCCCTGAGGGCTGAATGTGTCTAGTTTAGCTCTGTGTCTCTAGTGCCCACCACAGTGCCACACACACACAGGGGGCACTTGATAAACCTTTGGTGAAAAGAATTGAATTTAATTGGAAAGACCTCCTACTGGCTACTCCTGACATTACTCAGAGTCTGAATTTTAGCCGGAGCATTTACATACATATGTGGCTCTTTTTCCCAAAGCTGAGTATAGAAACCACCCCACAATGGAAGATCTATGTATTGCTCAGATGACTTTACGAAGAATGGGTTTGTAAAGAATTGATCTAAGTTGTAGCCACGTCCAAACCGTAAATGATGCACATTCACTCCATCCCTCAAGGCTGCAGGAATGCTGCCTCCTCCAAAATGACCGAAGTGACTTCTCTCTCCTCCCATCTCAGAGCATTTCCACCCCTTTCCTGTAGTTCTTCCAGCTTGTCTGGTGTTCATCCCTACTCGTGTCTTGGGTGAGGATGGAGAGGGAGGGGCTGTGTTTTACATCTCTTTATACAAGGAGAGAACTACAATTGACTTTCTAGCCTGCCGCCTCCATTTTGGGCAGTTTAGCGATGACCTTATTATTTAATCATCCCGAAAGGGAAGGTGAACTTGGTGAATGAATTAGCCAATGAACAAATGAATGAATGAATGAATGAATGAATGAGGGCATCAACTAGTGGAGAAGTGGCTAGAAACTATGATTGCGAAATCTGATCAATTTTATGTGAGGAAATTCTCTAATGGGAGATTTCATCCAATAGGAAGAATTACATATTTCTCAAGTTAAAAAGGCTTCCCTGTCTCTCTTTGGTGTTTTCTGGGTGCATGGATTTTGACTCCTGTATCTACGAGCATAAACAAAATACATAGTGTGCCCCATAATCACAAAAATGATAGAAATGAACACCAACAGCCCAAATTGTTGAGGGGCTGGGGCCAGGATAACAAGGATGAAATGGATAAGGTCCATTAGGTAGTTCATAGAGCACTGCACGCCATTCACGGTACCACGTTCTGAATCTGCGATGTTTTCCTGAAGAAGCTGAGTCACAGTGAGGTCAAAGGACCAGAGACCTGCAAGAGAAAGATTTGAAAGAAATCAAAGTAGTTGAAAATATAGTCAAAGTGGCCTCCTTCAGTACTGACTGGGGCACTGTCAGAGGGGCCTCCTTCAGTGGCCTCCTTCAGTACTGGGGCGCTGTTGGAGGAGCTTCCTTCAGTACTGGGGCGCTGTCAGAGGGGTCTCCTTCAGTACTGGGGCACTGTTGGAGGGGCCTCCTTCAGTACTGGGGCGCTGTCGGAGGGGCCTCCTTCAGTACTGGGGCGCTGTCAGAGGGGCCTCCTTCAGTACTGGGGTGCTGTCAGAGGGGCCTCCTTCAGTACTGGGGCGCTGTCGGAGGGGCCTACTTTAATACTACAACACTTCCAGAACCTGTGATTGCATGTTCCAGGGTCCTTACTCCACTCCTTCCCCCTTCAATGATATCGATTCTGGCCTATTAGGTCCTTAGTCTTTCAATAGTTGCTATGGCCGAAAAATTGGTTGCAACCAATCTGGCAACGAACCTCTAGCAATGTATCTGAATGGGGCCCACCATAGCAGACATATGTTGGTTAACCAGACTTTTGTCCTGGCAGTACCTGGAAGAAGCCGCACCCTTTGGGCGTACATAGCTTTCATGGTGCAGGGGAAGATTTCTGCATGTGTAGTCAGAGGACTGAGGTTCAAATCCTGCTTTTGTGCAACTTAGCAGGTACATTATTGAGGGCAAGTCATTTCACAAGTCTCAGTTTCCCCTTCTGTAAAATGAGAAGGTTGGACCAGATGATCTCTAAGTCCTTTTTGGCTCTTGAGAAATGATGTTACCAATCTGAAGTTAAGCTGACCTTGCAATGCAAATTGGTAGCTTTAGGGAATAAAACCTTGATCTTGGATTCAGGGAGAACTGAGTCTGAATCCTGCCCCTGCCCCTGACTACCGGTAGTTGCATGACTCTGGGCAAGCCTCTTAGCCTCCCTTAGGCTCCAATTCCTCACCTGTAAAACAGGCATAACAATAACACTTCCTTCCAGGGTTGTGTTTAGAGTGTAAAGCTCTTTGCCAGCATTAAGGAATTAAGAAAACGTTGGCTATTATTATGAAGCATCTTTTGGGGAGGACTTTGAGGGGGGTCAGAGGGATGCCTGAAAAGAGGAATCTGCCTGTCTGGATGTAATGGCCAGGCTTGGGACAGAAAAGAAAGATTTGTGCTTCACATGGGCTGGTCTAGAACTCCAATGAGTTCCAACTCCAGCAAACAGGTTGTTGGCCTTACAGGAAGAAAACTCAACTCTCCCTTCCCTAAGCCTCAAGAACAACTACTGTGCCTACACACAGCCTTTAAAACAACACAAGACAGCTCAACAGCTCTGAGCGGGGCTTACCAATTCTGGCCAAGATGACTCCTGAGAAGAGCAAGGTGATGGAGACATAGGACTCCGGCTGGCCGCTTTCTTGTGCACCGTCCATCAGAACAGTATTATTGGTCCAGTGGATGGTGGAGCGGCCAGGAAGGATAGGCTGGTTAATGTTTCTTTCAAAAGGAGAAACATGTCCTCGGTTCTCTTTCAGCATCTCCTGACTTAGAGAAGAGTTCTGGCTTAGTGGAAGAGAGAAAATTCCCAAATCAAAAGGACTCCCAGGGGCAAAAACAGAAAACACACAGAGCAGCAAACAGCCAATGTGGAGACAGCTGGAGATGAGGCCCGTGTGAACTAAGCCATAGGACCTTCTCAACCTGGTAAAGAGGATTGTGCCCACGAGACCAGAGAAGGCTGAGATGGCCATGAGGAGGCTGAGGAGGGAGCCCCCTATCCCCTGTGTGTAGGCATAGCCTGTGGTGATACAGTCAAAGCCCAGCACAGTTGTGTACAAGAAGGCTAAACCCAACCCCGCCAAGAAGACAGTTTGCCTGCAATACGTCTTCCAGCCATCACAGCACGTTTGGACTAGTCTCTGCATCTTTCTGAGGCCAAGAGGAAACCTGGAGGTCATGTCCTGCTGGGCTTCCAGAGGAGACGACTGGTCCTCCTGTCCTTCCAAAGTCTTGGGCATGTTGGCAAACTCATCAGTGGTTGGACAAGAGTGAATTTCCCCTTAAAAAAATATATCCAGAAAGGTCTTAGATCACAGTTATCATAAGAACATGCTTCCTATTCTCAAGTCAGACGATGAAGCGTGTTTGAATGGTGATGCTGAGAACATATCATCTTCTCCTCAATCACCGCCCCCTGCTTAAATTCCCCATCTTCTCTGAGGACCCATCTACTGTCCCAGCCAACCCTGCTCAAGATGTTGGCACTGTTCTTGATTCATTGCTCTCCCTTTCCTAGGCTTCCAATCATTTGCCAAGTTATGTCCATTTTACATCTATAACATCCCTTGCCTGTGTCTCCTCTCTTCTACTCATGTAACCTTAATTACCCCTTGTCTACATGATTGCAATATTCTATAAATGGATCTTTCTTAAATCTCTCTTATCTCTAATTCCTCACCCACAGAACTAGAAAACAAATTGACCAGAGGCCCAGGTCTGATCATGTTACTTCTCACTCAGAGGTTTTAGTGATTCCCCATTGCTTTGAGCAATGGTCTCCAAAGTGACCTCTGGGGCCAAGATTGATCATTCTGTGAACCCAGATCTAAATCTCAGAACCAAAAGAAAGTCAGTGTGTATATCAGGAAATGCAGCAAGTGAGAAGAGAACTGGGTATATTCTAAAGACAAGTTACCTCTCAGGGAGTATAAAATAAAATTTATATGTGTATATATACATATATACACATATATGTATGCATGTGTATGTATATGTATGTGTATATATTGTTTTGCTTGAAATGCTATCTAGATGTAGTCTATTATTGTGAATAATAAATTTCATGAAGTCATAATGTTTGCTTTCTTCTATGGTTTTTCATCAAGATAAAAAATGAATTTCTTTTCAAATCTTGGAGATAACATCCTATAAAACAAAATCACATGAGTGATCAAAAGAAAATGTATTTCTTTAAAAGGTTGAAAAGGGAGCCCACTGACTGAGTCCTAGCAGTGGTTAATCCTAGAAGGAACTAAGGATTTGGATAGTACTCAGGAGGGATAAGTGAAATCCTATAAATATATTCATCCATTCATTCAGAAATTTATTAAGCATCTACTATGTGCCTTGTGAAAGAAGCCAGGGAAACAAAGAACAAAACTGCCCAAAAGTCTCTAATCTGAAGAAGCTTCCCTTGTATTGAAAGGAGGGAATGGTGTCATCTAGTCCAACACCTCTCCAAATCCCATAGCATCCCTCACAAGTGGTCTCAGCTAAAGATCTTCCTGTAACAAGAAACTTTCTACCCCTGGAGACAATCTATATTACTTTTGAACACAGAAAATAGGGCTAGATGGCAGCCAGGATCAGTATTGCCAGCAACACTTTGGGAAGAAGGAAGGAAGGAAGGAAGGAAGGAAGGAAGGAAGGAAGGAAGGAAGGAAGGAAGGAAGGAAGGAAGGAAGGAAGGAAGGAAGGAAGAAAAGGGCATATCTCTTTTTTGGTGGTTAAAGAAAGTGAGGATAATGATGTTGCCATTTTCTGTAAACACAAACTATTCCTGTTATAGAGATTGGTGGACTTGTATTTGAACACAATATATTGCACTGTGTTACTTGAGACTGGGTCTGGAGTCAGGAAGACTCCTCTTCCTGAATTGAAATTTGGCCTCAGATACTTACTAGCTGTGTGACCCTGGGCAAGTCACTTAACCCTGTTGGCCTCAGTTTCCTCATCTATAAAATGACCTAGAGAAGGAAATGGCAAGCCACATCAGTATCTCCGCCAAGAAAACCCCAGATGGGGTCATGAAGAGTCAGACACGACTGAAAATGACTGAACAAGAACAATATGTTTCCATCTCTGGAAAAACTTGTCCACAGCCTTTGTAGTGATCACCCCCCATGCCTGGAACATGCTCCCCTTTATCCCTACCTCAGAGAGCTTCTCTCTTTCTTTAAGATTCAGTCCAAGCACCATTTTCAACATAAAGCTTTTCCTGATCTGCCATTGCCCTCCCCCCACATCATCTTGTATTAAAATACTTTGAATGTATTCACTTCATATTTATGCTGTATATATTTTTATGTATACTTGTTATCTCCTCCATTAGAATGTAAAGTCATGAGTAGGGATTATTAAATTCTTGAAAGAGCCTAATTAATACCTGTCAACTGATTGATTGATAGATCCCTAGGAAGTGGGGAAGGATTAGTTTTGTTTCCTCTCTGGTACCCCATTGAATACCTCCATAAGCAAGCAGGTGGGGACTTCTGTGGAAAAAATTACCCTCAAGAGCCACATTTTCTAAAGTGACTAAAAACATCCATACCCAGAGCTCTCATGGCTAAGTATACGCCCCCGGAAGTCATTGGGGAAAAAAAAGGTCCCATAGACACCAAAATATTGGCACTATTTTTTGGTAGTGAAAAACTGGAAACAAACATACCCATACATTAGGGAATGGTGGAACAAGCCATGGTCCATAAATATAATGAAATATTACTGTGAGAAAAAGTGGATATGATGAAAGCAAAGAAACATGGGAAGGCTAACACAAACAGACGCAAAGTGAAGTAAACAGACCCAGGAAAACGACATAAACAATGGCTTCAACATTGAAAATAACAACTACAAAACATTCTAAAATGAATGTTCTTTGTAAAATTGCAAAGAATAAGCTTGGTCCCAAAGAAAAGATATGAGGACTCCCCTCCATAACATTTGCAAAAAATGGGGGAAGGGGTCCATAGGTGTGTAACATTACATATCATGTCAGATTATTTTCAGTATGTTGACCAGTTTTACTAAATATTTTGTCTTTTTTTAATCCTTAAAAAAAGAGAATGACTTATTAGGAGGGTGAGAGAGAGGGATACAGGGGAAATATAGGTGATGTAAAAAGAAAAGATATCAAAAATCTATTTATAAAATGCCACATTTTCAGATGGGAAGTTGAGAGTGAGTATCTCTCAAGGGACAGAAAGTAGAAGCCAATGGAATGACAAAATTCAAGGAAGAAGACCAAGTCAGGAACCGTGGTGAAGTGAAAATTACCTTGAGAGCTGATGAGCTCCAATTGCCTCTTTAGAAAGCTGTCCCCTGTGCACCTCCGGGGTTTGGCAGCCAACTGAGGAACAAGCTGATAAACTTTAGACAGGAAGAGGAACTCAACCAGCAGAGAGACCAAGTTCCATCCCAGGATGAAGCCGCAACCAATGACATTAGATGCCCATGTCATCACCTGTCCCACAGAGAGGGGGGCAAAGATGTTGATGATTTGGTCCATCCTTCGAATCATTGCATTCATGCCTAGAAGGGAGAGTAAACCAAAACATTTCACTGAACACCCAATATCCAAGAATCATTCAAGATATTGAAGGTCCCTTCTAGGGCTCAAGGTCTGTGGCCAAACTATTGATTCATCAGAGGCATGTAGAAAATGGGGATCCTCACTCAGGTATCATCCTGCATTTTCATGGAGGCTCAGAAAGGAGAAATGATCACACAACTACTTAATGGTAGAGATAGGAGGGAATTCCAGGTGTCATGACCCCTGGAAAAATCTTATCACAATGCTCGACATGATGTGAAAATACAAATACAAGTCAGTTGAATATCCACAACCACAGTGTACTCATCACCTTAGTGTGGCTTAAAAGCCAGGACCAGCACTAAAGGGACAGCCTTGTGTAGTGGAAAATGCCTTCCATGGAAAGTCAGGAACATTCGAGGTTAAGTTGTCCAATCCCCTTTCCAATTCATTTGTCACTCAATTATCCAAAGGGATTTTCTAAGTCAGGGTTTAACATGTCAGCCCTCTGCTTGATGACTTTCTTGCTACCTCCAGGATCAACCAAAAGGTCATCTGGTATTTAATGTTCTCTATAACCTGGAGCTTTCCTGCCTTCCTAGCACTAATCTATTTCCAGTTTCTCAAACACAACATTCCGTCTCCCACCTCCATGCCTTTGCAGTCTGTGCCCCATGCCTGCCATGCCCTGTTTCCTCCTCATCACCTCCTAGCTTTCCTGGCTTCCTTCCATACGCAGCCCAAATTCCGCTTTCTGTAGGAGGTATTTCCTGGTCCCCTGGAGCTAGTATCTTCCCTCTAAAATTATCTTCCATCTACTTCATATATATCTTGTGTGTACAAGTCTTGGCACGTTTTCTCTCTAATTAGAATGTGAGGTCCTTGAGAACAGAGAACCTGGTTTTGCATTTTTACCTTTCTTTGTATCCTGTTTAAACAGGATATTTTGATGAATTACTCTTGCTAACTGTAAGGGTTATGGGATTTAAAGATCTTCCATGCCCCGTTGGACGTGCTGACGTAGCAGGAAGGGGCGGAGCAAGAGGAAGCGGAAGCCAGAGAAAGCAAAAGCCAAGCTAGTGTTCCTGCGGTGGCTGGCAGTGGTGGCGACGGCAGCAGCGGCAGCAGAGGCAGCGGCAGCGCCAAGCCCTTTTTGAGTTAGGACTGCTAAGGACTTTCTGCTAAGGACTCCTGCTGAGGACTGCCAGGGGCCGGAGCTGCTGGGAGTGCACTTCCAGGACGCTGGGTGGTTGCTGTGCGTGGGGAGAGGAGGACCTTTGCCTGAGGTAGCCTGTTCTGTTTTAAAGGCTTGAGAATGTGGGTGCTTTCTACTTTATCTACCTGTGCCAATGTCATAACTACTCTGATGGCTTTCACTTTCTGGTTTTGGGACTCAGTCTTTTGGTATCTTAATAAATTTTCCAGCTTATTCCCTTATATGACAAGCATGATGTATTTTGTGATGGATAATTATATCAACATATCTGTAATCTCCATAGGCATTGTGAATATGGCATTGCTGATGCACTAACTAGGTGCTACAGAGGTGGCATTGGGTAACTGATAGAAAGCTAGCCTAAGAGCTAGGAAGACCTCTGTTCAAGTACTATTTGTAACATATTAGCTGTGTGACCCTAGATGAGTCACTTAGGGCCTCTCAGGATCCTAGGCAATTTTTTAGACTGTAAGGTGCTGACTTGCATTAATTGAGGGAATTTCTCACCAGGAATTCCCTAGACCTAGGGAATCACAGGTCTTCCCCTCCTCTCCCCCACTACATTTCAGCAGCCTGAGTCAGAAGTCTATTCACCCTGCCCTAAATATGGCTCCCATTAGACACAGATATTCCTCATGGGCTCCACTGAATTTACTCATCATCCTTTTTTGGGGAAGAATTCATTAAGAGCCTGGGCATTCCTTAATTTCTGTTGCCCAGGGTGATAAAACATCTTCATGGTGGCTTGTTTGTGGGTGAAGCATTGGCTGGGACTTACCAGCGAGTTGGCTTCTGTTGTCTCCAGTGATAACCACAATCCAATCTCTCTGAATGGTGATGGTCAGGGCTGTGCTGGCCAGGTTGGCTAGATCTGCTAAGATAATCACTGCCACATAGCAGGCCACCTGTGGGGAGGGGTTGGGAAGCAGAGTTTGCAATCCAAGAATAGAATTTGATAGGCAAATGCTTTCTATGTTTTTTTTTTTTAGCTGATGCTTCTACCCAAGCCAACATTATTAGCAAGCCCTTCTAGTTACAGGTTCAGCTGAGGAGAGGCATGAAGTACTGTTTTATTGACTTGGTGAGCATTCTTCCTGCCCCCTCTATCAGCCCCAGGTCTGATGCTAATTTTGGTCCCGAAGACAGGAGGCCCCAAATTCAGTTGTCTTTGCACGTCTGTGATTTAAGGTCTGATGCAGAGCTTTGAGGTAAAACACAACTCTAAAGAAAGACTAGCTAGGTTTAAAACCCGAGTCCCTAGAATGCTGCAGAACAGGCAAGTTCCTCTGGCCCCAGAGGAAGACACAGCCTGGACCGCTGATGTTTCCTTTCATTGTGCCAGAGGAGGGGGAGTGCGCACGTACCATGAGCCAGCCCTGCCAGATGCCTTCAATTTCACTTTTGTAGGAGATCACCAACATCAGAACCACACAGCATGCAGTGACAGAGGAGTTCTGAAGGAACAGGGACGCGTGGGCCACTGGTGGTGAAGGAGATAACCTGCTCAGCACAGTCTTCTGAGTATTTACAGAACAGAACCAATTCCCTGCTATATGACAGAGGCATATACTTTAACCAGATCCCTAGGCCCGCTCCAAGCCACAGTTCAATCCACATCCATTACATTGTAATTCAACAGCAAGGTCATATTTTTCTCAAGCAGATACAACAGAAAGAACGGTTCAACAATTTAGACCAGCATCTTATACCATACACCACAAGCCATTCCAAATGAATCAATAACCTAAATACAAAAGATATTAGAGGCTAATGGAAGGTCATATATTTCAATACTGTAATGAGGACCCAGATTCAAAACCAGATGAAGGCTAGAAGAGATTAGGGAAGACAAAAGAGACGATTTAGATTATATAAATGGGAAGCCTCGAATGAACTTAGCCTGACTATGGTGGTCTCACAGCCAGTAAGATGGCTCTGAGGGGGTGAATTCTTTGACAGGGAAATCCAAGAAAATGACAAAGTAATCCTCAAGCCTGCCGCTTTCTCAGTGACATTGATAAAGAGGCCAGGAGAGTGTGTACACATAACTTTCTGATCAATTGGAAATGCAAATCAACTAACCCTTTAGAATGGACCAACATTAGCTGTCTCCTTCCTGAGGGGGTCCTGCTGCCACATGGCCGACTAATCACCAGGAAGGAAAAAAGAAAGGCTGAAGTTGTCCCACATCTCTGACCACTCTCAACCCTCCTCAAATTACTTTGCATTTTACTAGTATTTACTCTGGATGCATTTGTATATCTGTGTCTATTTGTTACTTCTAATAGAACATAAGCTCCTTCCAGGCAGGCACTACTTTATACTGGTATTCTCCTAGAGGAGTAGGGACCATTTGGTGCTTTGTAAAGGCTTGGTTTTCGAAACTGATAGATGAATTGACTGGATCATTTAAGAAGAGGGTGAGAGAAATAGTCAGCAGCCAAAAGCTCTAGGGAGATCTATGTTTAATTGAATAAGTCCAGAAACAAATCTGAGTTTATCTGATGAATTATAATGACATAAGTACATATCTCAAAATATCAGTGGCTCTGGAATATCAAAGTGGGCACTCCATTCAAAGGTGCCGATAGCAGCCTGTGAAAGCCTTTTCATCTCATATGACTCGTTCATGTCTTCCCTTAAGTCTTTGATGGGAACCTGCTCAGAACAGAGGAAGCCTTTTGTGGATACTAATGGATGGTTCATTTTTCTGTTCATTTTCTGCACTTGCTGGATGGCCAGTGCATCCATCTCCTTTTCCAGTCTTTGGGCAGATATCTCTTTGATCTCTCTCTCTTTTTCACATTAAATTTGTTTACTTTTAGTTTACAACCCTCAGTTCTTTGATATCTCTTACAATTCTTGTCGGTGATGATTAAAGTCTAATAGCGCTACCCACACGTCTCCCCATTCCTTTTGGGTGACTGACAGCAGACTTCGAGTTCTGTTTGATGGTGGATTCCTTGTCCTGTTTTTTGCCTCTTTTCACATCTCCAGAGTGTAGCACAGTTCTTGCCACATAGTAGGCACTTATAAATGCTTATTGGATTAAACTGGATTGGAACCCAAAGTCATAGTGCCCTGGATCTTCAAGCCTAGGATCTAAGGGAGCTCAGGGGCAGAGTAGATAGATAGAATGTTGGACTAGGAGTCAGGTAGACCTCACTTCAAGTCTTATCTCAGACACTTACACTTACTTGGCTGTGTGGCCCTGAACCATTTACATAACCTCTCAGTTTCCTCATCTGTAAAATACGAGTAAAATTGTGAAGATCCAATGAGATGGCATATGAAAAGCAGTTTGCACCCCTTAAAGCTGTATAGATGTGCTGGTCATTATCATCATCAATCAATCAATAGCCTCTTAACCTCAGTTAAGTTTTCTGTAAAATGCAGATAATAATAGCACCTTCTGGAGTTGTTTAGAGGATCAAAGGGGGTAATTTTTTATAGAATTTTACACATTTTGCACATTTTCAAGTGCTGTAGAAGGGTTTGCTGTTCTCGGTTACACATTTTAGGCACTGTGTGAGCTATGAGACGAAAAATTACCTTTGTTTCTTGGTTTTCTGTCAATCCAATCTCCAATTAAAACCCCAAACACCAACACTGAGCCAGCCACCACTAAGCCAAAGACCGCTGTTAGGAGAAGGTTGCGCCCATATAACTCTATCAGGAACACAGACAGAGCAAAGTGCCACATTCGGTCTCCCTGCAAGGTGGCCCAGGCCAAAAAGACACAAACACAAACAAAAAAGGGGCCGGGGTTGGGGATTGTTCTTCCTACAGTGACCAGTGAAATTAAATTGTGAGTAAGATGCATAGACATTGGGGACAGACCATCTTGCTGGGGTTTTCCAGAATTATGAAGGCAGGACAACATTTTCCTACAATACAGCCAGCTCTCATTTATACAGTGCAGTGAGGAGGAAAGAAGACTGGATTTGGAGTCAGAGGACCTGGGTTCAAATCACTTCCCCTCCCTGGGCCTCAGTTTCTCCATCTGTAAAATGAAGGGGTTGGAGCAGGTGGCCAGCCTCTGAGGTTCCTTCCCATTCTAGATCTATGGTTCTATGGGTGGGCAGGTCAATTCTCTTCCCCTGGTCTCAGTTTCCTCATCTTTAAAGTGAAGGGGTTGAATGTGACCTCAAAGATCCCACCCACTGTAAAGCTAAGATCCTAAAACGTTCCAATGTGGCCCAATGTCAAGATTTGTTTGTGAAATCCCGGCTGTTCTCAACCTCAGAGCTCTCTTGATCATTCAAAACACAAGAATAATTATTTGACTTCATCTTACCCATATAGAAAGCGCACAGCTGACATAAACCAAAACTCTTGGCCCCAGGAGGGAGTTCAAAGTTGCCCCTAAAACACACACAACCAAACCATAAAAGACATTTCCATGTGAATCTTGTCAAAGACACACTTGGTTTGCTTCCTCTATGCAAAGGAAAACCTGGGTGGCTATTGCCCGGTGGGAGAGGAAAAGGTCTTGGAGCCCAGCCAGCGGTGTTTCCACGTGCCTACTGAGGGCATCCCGGAGGTCTGGAGCAGGTTCCAATGGATCCCAAGAAGCGTCCTCAGGACCCTCCCAGAGAAGGGTGCATAGCCTGGGTTCGGGGCAGGGGTGGCACCACCAGGCTTGGTAGTTGTTGGAAGCTAGGTTCAAGCACCTCATCCTTTGTGCTTACCAAGACCTCCTTTCTCTTCCATGGTCACAAATGGGTTCGTTTCAGCTTAGAGCAAGCCCCAGTTTTTCAGTACTGGATATTAGCTCAGGATTCAGAATCTAGAAGACCTGAGTTCAAATTCTGCTTCAAATACTTCCTAGCTGCATTATTCCCAAGCAAGTCACTTTATCTCCTAATCAAACAAGCAACAATTATCAGGCATTTTCTTACTCTAGGCCAGGTACCCTGGTAAGTAACGAGGGGGCAGTTGCTTCATTTGTAAATTGGGGACAATGATTTACTTGTAACCTTTACCTCACAGAAGAGAATGTGTATAAAGTTCTTTGCGGACTTTGACTACTCATATAAATGCCAATGAGCATCATGGGAGAATAAACGGCAAGGAACTTGTTTCTAGCTCAGGAATCTACCTCTTGTACATTGGGCAGGACTGTAGCACCAGGGGCAAATTTCAGACCTGGGAAAGATGGCTCACATTTCTGGCATGAGGCTTTTGTCACAACAAGCCTGTGACATGAGGAATGTGGGCATAATTCTTCTCATTTTACAGATGAGGAAACTGAGGCTCATTGGGATGAAGTGACCTAGCCATGGCCAAAGAGCTAGTAAGTCAGAGCCAGAAGTGGAACCCACACCTTGCTCCAAGGACACTACACTTTCTACTATATCATGCTATTGTTTAAGAATACGACCTTGTAATAATTGTAGAAAATCAAATCATGGCACCATGATTTAATGGCATAGACTCTTCCAAGTGGCAGAAAAGGTTGAATCCTATTGATAATTTTTAGAAAATTTCCCTTACACCAGGATCAACGTATTTGGAAACTGTGTGGACACTACTCCCTGACAAGAGAACTAAAGTCAGTTTCTAGTGACTGGGATCTCTCTGTGTCTCTGTCTCTGTCTCTCTCTTTCTCTGGGTGTCTCTATTTTCTATCTCTCCGTAAACCCCTCCCTACACTTAGCCCTGTGCTGAGGGCTGTCAGGGAAAGTCAAGGACATAGCCCAGACCCAGGTAACAGCCTGGTTTTTAATTTAAAGGCATTTTCAGTTATGGAGTGAAAATAAACAGTTTGCCCTCAAGTGAAATAGAAAACAGAATCCACTTTGGCAGCTGGAGCCTTCAATTTAAATGGAAGTGATTGAATTGAGGGCTTGAAGCATATTTTCGTTAATAATTAAGCAAAGGGGCTTTTTTCTCCCTCCATTTCCTTGTGGCCACTAAGATCATGCTTCTCCCTCCACTCTCTTGAAACCCAACAGATCTCAAAAGAAAAGCCCAAGCTCTGAACTGCAGGGAGAAACCTGATTAAAGCGTTAGCCTCGAAGGCCATGGTCAGTCACCGAAGTGTCTCACCCATTTATCTCCCTGGGTGGGAGCCCCGCAGGAATTCACATTTGTAAAATTCTGTGGGATTGTCAACTGGAAAGTGTTTCTGTTGCATTTGGTACCATTTGAAATCCATCATGGAGAGAAGTCTTCCCCCATGAGCAATGGCCGCTATGTGGGCTCTTCAGACATGTGAGATGCGTTGGATTGGGGATTTCACTTCCCCCTAAACTTCATACTTTGCAATTTAATCTTACAAATGAAAGAATGCAGGAGTCACTAGTGAAAACAGAACAAGAGGTGACATTTTACAGTCGTTGCTCTAACTAGACACTAACAAGGTATTTTTAATATTTGATTCAATTAGGCAACAAGAAACCGCTCCAAGAGAGCCTTTGGAAAACAGGCCAAATTGCTTAGTGACATTTAAATTAGAGAAATTCTGTTTTTGCGGCACATCATTCCACAAAGAACAAATGCATGAAAAAAATCCTATTCATTTTACTTAATCAAATCCCCCCATGCCCAGTGGCACTGTGTAATTTCAGACTGATGATGTTAACATAGCAATATTTCCAACCCAGAGAGAGATTGCTTCTTTTCCCAACCGAGCTAGCTTTTGAGAGTGAAGCTTTATTGGCGACCTACCTAAATGTCTCTTTTCTCTCCTAATTTGTCTGGTGGCTACAATTTCACTCAATTTCTCTTTATTTCCACGGTCTTTGATATCGTTGCCTTCTGTCATCATTATTGCATACTGTGAACAAGAGATTTTAGAGAATGACAGATTTATTAGGGGACCTCGCATTGTCGTAAACTGTGAGAAATTAACAAGCTCCCCCTTTAATTCCAATTGGATTTCCCCTAAAAACCGCTCCCACTTGATTCTTTCAACTGGAATAAGTTAATTGTACAATCTGTTATAGGGTCTACTGCATAGAAATAAAGTCGAAGTACTTGTCAACAAACGAGGCATGTTAATAATGCCCCAAACCAATTACTCGGGGGAAATAAATCTCCGTCAGCAGCAATCAAAAGCCCCCCTAGTTTTAAGTTATCAAAAAGAGAGAGAGACAGAGACAGAGAG
The DNA here is from genome assembly GCF_028583685.1 of Petaurus breviceps papuanus. Lineage (NCBI taxonomy): Eukaryota > Metazoa > Chordata > Mammalia > Diprotodontia > Petauridae > Petaurus > Petaurus breviceps. The sequence goes on along the minus strand of NW_027185797.1, from coordinate 31,759,791 downwards.
GAAAAAGAGAGACAGAGACAAAGAAGGGAGAGAGAAGAGAAGACAAGAGATAGACAGTGACAGAGAGAGAGGGAGAGAGTTAAACAGCAAGCAGCCCTCCATTAAACACATTATGTTTCCACTTTAATTATTCAACAGGGTAAATCGATTACATTTGCTCTAATTAATGAAAGTTTTAAAGTGAAAAGGAAACCACAAGTACATTTACAAGAACACAGCGATGAACCTCAAATGTTTGCTCCCACCTGCTAAGAATTTGATTTAAAATAAGAAGCATCTGAAATTCAGCAAAGTGCTTTACTCACCCAGTGTAGGCAGCAGGGTGGAGTTTTTCATGTGTCCCAGCTTTGAGTCTGGCCTTGGTTTCTCATTCACCCCCCAGGGACCATGTGCAAAGGTGTAACTGGTCAGTGAAAGGGTTCTAAAACTTACATGTGCCCTTGTCCACACACGAACCCCATTGTGCAAAAAGTGCTGGGTGTGCAAATGCTTCCTCTGGGTCATCAGATGAAAAGCCAGCAGTTTCTGCTCCCCGTGACAGGCTAGTAGAACATGATCAAAACTGGGCTCATCTGCCGGTCTCAATCTCAGTGCTGGGCCAAGGGAATGTGGTAGACAGTGCTGAGTCCTGTCTCTCTCCTGCTGCAACCTACAGGACAGGAAACCAAGGAAAGGCCAGAGCAGACACACTTGGCCACTTCTCCTTGGGTGTGTTCCCAAAGCTTGCATGTCAAATACAGAGTAGAGATTGCAGAAATATTATTAATAATGGATTGAATAAGGCACCAGGTATAAAGTGCCACCCCAATATTAGCTCTGAAGCTGGTCTTTTCTCTAAGGTTCAATGTGATGCTTTCTAGGCATCCTCAGAACAGTTTTGTTGGTAATAAAGCCCCAAAGTGCCACATTTTTATCTCCATTCCAGAACTGAGAAATCTGGGCTAAGAGGGGTGAGGAAACTGACTTGTCTGAGGTCACACTACTAGACAGAGCCTGGAGTGGAATCTGAACCCAGATCTTCTTCACTCCAAGCCTATGCAATGTGGAAAGCGATTAAGAAAGAGCGTCCTTTCCAACACTGGAGCGCCTGTGGAGGGTGATCTGTGGATCTGTGGAGGGTGTGGGATGGCCGTACCCAGAGGCCTCTGCCATCCCAGCTGGTCGGGCCCTGTCTCAACTCAGGTCTCGGCTCAGGGTCCCCACTTACTCTTTCTGTATGTCATTTGCTCTGTGTTCTCTTGCTCCTTTCTACTAATTGCTGGTTTCAAAGGCTTAATAAACTCACTTATGCCACGGTGTACACGTCTTAACGGATCACTCCTCAAAGGGTTATTTACCACTAAAAAGATATTCCTCTGACTCAAAGGAGCTAATGGTAACATTCCAGAGATCAGGGAAAGGCTGCTGGGTATATTGTCAGGTGGGAACATTCCTAGCCCTCTCCAAGCCTACAACTCTGGCTCAGCAGCATCTCATAATGCTGGGGTCATAAAATCTTACTATCCAGGACCAAAGCTAAGGGACTAGACATGGGATTTCACTGATAAGCAGCTTTCCCCATGCCAGGTAACTGTGCGGGTTCTTCAGCTAGGCGTCCGCGGAAGGTACCTGGAAGCCTTTCTCAAGTCCCTTCCCGCTGGCGCCTTCTCACCGAGGGTCCCTCCTCTTTAGCTCCTTTACACCCTTGTACACAGTGCACATGACCTCCCTCCATTAGCCTGTGAGAACTGTGAAGGTGACGACTGACTTTGCCCTTCTATGTAGCTCCTGTGCTTAGCACGTTCCCTGACAGACCACAGGAACTTGTGCACTTGGCCTGAGATATGAAGTGGCAGGTACGCTCAGACGCATGAATGGAGCTGGGTTCTCCTGCCTTCCGTATAGAGGGTGGGATTCTGCTGTTTGTCCTTCGTTCTAGAAGAGGACCGTGACATCAGGGAGGTGACCATGGCGTACAAGTGAATTAGGTATAAGTGAGGCAGGGCTGAGCAAAGTCACCAGCCTCACTGTATCCTCCAGAGCCATCTGAGTCCAGTGGCCAGATAGAGATCAGGACAACCGGAGGTGGCCCAGGATTCAGTGGGGGGCCTTGGCCTTTTCAAGCTTGGGGGGGAGGGGATTTTAGCTGGGACTTGGAAGAAGCCAGGGAAAACAGGCAGTGGAGATGAGTAAGAGCATTATAGACATGGGCAACAGTCAGAAAAAATGGCTGGAATCGGGGGATGGACTGTCTTGTTCCAGGAGCAGTGAGGAGGCCAGTGTCTTGGATTGTAGACTATGTGGTGAGCAGAGAGGGATGGAGAGAAAGAGGGAGAGAGACAGAGACAGACAGAGAAGAGAGGGAGAGGGAGAGAGACAGAAGGAGAGAGAGAGAAAGAGAGAACTTTGCTTTAGGAAGACTAATTTGACAGCTGAGTAGAGGGTATTCTAGAATGGGGAAAGACCTGAGGTAGAGAGACCAGCGCAGTATCCCAGGGCTGGGATGCTGAGCTTGTACCAGGTGGTAGGGATGGCAGAAGAGAGAAGAGGAAGTAGCTAAGAGTCGCAAAGGTAGAAAGGACATAACTTGGCCACAGACTGGACACAGGGTGGGAGTGGGGAGAGAGCACGAAGTGGAGGGTAACCCCCACATTGTGAGCCTGAGTGACTGGGCTGATGGGGTGCCCTCAACAACAATAAGGGAGTTAGGAAGGGGAAGAACTCTAATGAGTTCAGATTTGGACATGTTGGTTTGTAAATGTCTATCTGACATCTATTTTGAGATGTCTAATAGGTAGTTGGAGATGCTGAGCTCAGGAGAGAGGTTAAAGCTGGATAAATCAATGTGGGCATCATCAGCATAGAGGTGGTAATTGCATCCACAGGAGCTGATGAGATGGCCAAGTGAAATGGTTTGGAAGGAATGAAGAGGACCTAGGACAGAACCTTGGGGCTTGACTACAGCTAGCAGGTGTGACCTGAGTGAAGATCCAGGAAAGATGCAGTCAGGTTGGAAGAGAACCAAGATAATGAGTGTCATGGATAAGGAGAGGGAAGTAGTTATGAAAGAGAAGAGGATGATGGGAGGTGTCAGACGCTGCAGAGAAGTCAGCAAGGATAAAGGTTGGGAAAAAGGCCATTCGCTCTGGTAATTAGAGGAACTTTGGAGAGAGCAGTTTCAGCTGAATGATGAGGTCGGAAACCAGACTGCAGAGTTCAGAAGAGAATGAGAGAAGAGAGAGTGGAGGTGTCCCTTGTTGATGACATTCTCAAAGGATTTAGCTGCCCAGAGAAGAAGGAAAGAGATGGGACAGTAGTTAACAGGGTGGAAGCATCAAGGGAGGGGGTTTGAGGATGAAGGCGAAGTGGGCATGTTTGCAGGCAGTGGGGGAGCAGGTAGGAAGAGACTGAGGATGAGAAAAGGCAATCTGATAGGAGCAGGGGACAGAATGGGATCATTTACCCAGGTGGCAGAGTTTGCTTTGGCAAGGAGAAAGGTCACCTCTTCATGTGAGATGGTGGCAGAAGGCATCTGGGTAATGTCAGGAGGAAGGGCTATGGGGGCTCTTACAGCCAGCGACCTTCATTTTTTCAGTGAAGTAGGAGGCAAGGTTCCCAGATGGGATGTTTGAGGAAGGATGAAACGGTTTGGAAGAGCTCTGCAGAGAGATTATGAATAATTTTATAACGTATTGTAATGTAATGCCAAAAGAAGGCAACTTCCCAGGTTCAAAATACCAGCATAGGTGCTCTCTATTTTATTTAGTGACAAACCAAGAACAGAGAAGATCAAAACATGACATCATTCAAAATACAGCATTTACTAAGTGTGATTAAACAATCTCCAAGTACTACCCCACCCCAGGATCTTCCAATCATTCAATCAATTACAAAGTCTCTGTTCTAAATACTTCTCCACCCCTAGGCTATACCTTCATTTGGTCCACCACAAAACCCCTCTTCTCAAATGGAGATTAGTTTCCAAACATAGGTAAAATACCTTCACTTGTCAATCACAGAGCACAATAAGGTCAAAAGTTCCCCACCCCTGGATCACAATTGAATCTACCCCAGAGTTACATCAAGTTTAAACACAGCACTTAATACCCAAATGGAGGTCTTTTCTTCATCTTGACACGAGGCAAGTTCTCAGCAATCTTAGTTCCTGGAGAGACAAGGCTTAGCAAGGCCATAAGATACATTGCCAGTCCCTTCATGAATTTATCCTCTGTCTGTAGAACAGCCCTAGAACCCCTGAACACATTAGCAAAGCCCTCTCCCAGGATTTCTGTAAACATACAACAAGAAAATCCTTCTTCAGGGCTTCTGAACCAACAGAAAGGCTCCCAGACCCCTGCAACAACAGTACTGTCCCTCACCAGAGGACAGTATTCATTCTGTCTGCAGGACAGTCTCCAGACCCCTGCAAC
>NW_027185797.1:31752275-31755372 GCF_028583685.1 Petaurus breviceps papuanus | reverse complement strand
AGACCCCTGCAACAACAGTACTGTCCCTCACCAGTGGACAGTATTCACTCTCTGTCTGCAGGACAGTCTCAGGCCTTCTTAACCAAATGCCAGGTTCCAGGACTTCTTCAACAGGACAGTCTTTCACCAGTGGACAAATCTGGCAAAATAACATCAAAACAGACAGACAAAGTACCAGCAAAACAGCCATGTCTCCTCAGTCCTTGGCAGCTCAGGGGACAGGTCTCAAAAGTCCAGGGCAATTCAAAGCGGCCGCCAGCAATCCTCTTAGTCTCTCTCTCTCTCCACGAGGTGCTGCTTCCAAAAAAAAAATCTTCCGCCTCTCTCTAGTGTCTCTCCAAATCTACATCACCAGCTCCTCCCAATTCAGGACTTTCTTTTCACATCAACAAGCCCATCCCACAGGTGGGATTAACAAACTCTGGGTTTTAACACAATCAATTTGAAAACCAAGCCAATACAGGGGAATCTTTAATTGCCATTACTATCACACGTATCAACTCTGTACAGCTTTAAGATTTTCTCCAAATTTGTTCAGCAACAGCAAAGAGAATATGCAGCACTTAAAAAAATTTTAACAAATATTATCTCATTGATCCTCACATCAACCCAGAGAGGTGAGCGATATTATTAGCCCCATTTTACAGATGAAGAAACTGAGGCAAGCAGAGGTTAATTGACTTGCCTAGGAACACACAGTTAATAGATATCTGAAGCTGGATTTGCACTCAGATTTTCCTGATTCCAGCTCTAACAGTCTATCCACAGTACCTCTAGCTGCCTCAAATGATTAAGAGAAAAAGCAGTGAATGGTGGGTATAATCTGAGGCCGAGACTCAGAAGGGCGAGATCATTAGTAGGGTAGGAGGGCGGGGGACTTGACAGAAGAAGAAAGTATACAGTGCCTTGGTTCCCAAGGTGTCAAGGGAAGAGGGTAGCCAGTGCAGGAGGGATGGCCTGGGGAACAACTGAGGAGGGGAGAGAGCTGAGACCCCCATGAGGACCAGGAACAACCTCCATCCTCACCAAGTTCCCATCGCCACTATTGTACAATTGCAGCAGCCTGCTACCTGGTCTCTGGGCTTCTGGACTCTCCCCTCTCCCACTCATTCTTCACCCAACAGCCCATGGTATCTTCCTAAACATGCCACTCCCTCCCTCAAAAGCCTTTAATAACTCCCCATTGCATAAGATAAAATAAAAGTTCTTAGCTTGACATTCAAGATCTTTGGCTTCCACTTGTAAATGGAGAGACTGAACGTCTTCCAAAGAGACCCAATCTTCCTATTCCATTTTGTTCTAGCTTCAGTGTTAGAACATTTTTGTTGTTCAGTTGTTTCTGTCGTATCTGACTCTTTGTGACTCCATTTTGGGATTTTCTTGGCGAAGATGCTGGAGCTGTTTGCCATCTCCTTCTCCAGATCATTTTCCAGATGAGGAAACTGAGGCCAACAAGGTTAAGTGACTTGCCCGGGGTCATACAGCTTGGAAGTGTCTGAGACTGGATTTGCACTCAGATCCTACTGACTCTAGGCTCTGCTGTGAGAACTCCAATGGGAATTAATTGCCAGAGTCTGTGAGACCCAACTGAGAACTGTCCAAAGCTCTTGAACTTCTCCCCCTCCCAGAAGGAAAAAGGATGTTGGGAAATAAACCAGTTTGTATCCTTTGGGAGGACAGCTGGCCTCAGAGCCAGGAAGCTTTGGGTATAAGTTTGGCCTATGCAGGAGTCAGGGGAGCCCCTTGGCCAATCAAGGCCACTATAAATTGCAGAAAACCTATTGCTCTGCATTAGGAGAGAAAGTTTCCTCCCCTGGGACTTCCCTATACCAATGAAAGCCCGCACCCTGCGCCTACCCTGGGGACGTTGCTTTCTCCCTTAGAACATAAAGTGAGAGAGAAGGCAACTGGGGGACTCAGTGGGTGGAGAGAATCTGGCCTTGAGTCAAGAATCTGGCCTTGGGTAGTTACGAGCTACGTGACCTCAGTTTCCTCACCTGTAAGATGGAGATGATACCAGCAGCTACCTCACAGGACTGTTGTGAGGGTGAACTCTGTAAAACACTTAGCACAACCTGGCAGAGCCCAGCGGCATTTAACAAGTGCTTGCCCCTTTCCCCTTAGAAAGGCACTGATCCTAAGAGTCCTGCACCCAAGGCTTCAGTGAAGGGAGAGAAGGACTTCTATGGTTGAGGGGTCCTCAGGCTCCCCTGTGGTCCCACACCTCACTATCATCTTCGTGGTAAAAGTGAGTTCCTCCCAATGGACCTGGCCCGTGTGCAAGGGGAGAAAGCCCCACCCCTTAGGGTTTGTGTTTTTTTTTAATTACTGTCTTGCTTAGTAAACACCCTTCTAAAAGTTAATTAAGTCTGGATGATAATCAGATGGGAAGTGGCTGCACCAGGAATCCCAGCCCCTCAGGGTTACCCCAGGAACTTCGATGGGAGGAGTTAGTCTTGGGGATCTAGCTGCTAATTCAGCCCCAGGGGGGTGCTACATACTCATAAATTAAACCCTTTCTTTGTTAAATAAAACCTAAAACCTTCTTGTCCTGAGAAATCTTGGGGCATGAGGGTGGGGGTGGGGATGGCTCCAGAGCCTGCAGCCCGTCTTCTCCATGCTTTAGCAGACAGGAGGGAAGTCCCCTTTGGGGCCAAGTGGTGGCTGGTCCCTGGGGATGAGTTGCTCAGACCTTCGCTAGGCTGGTCCTTCAGTGCTAGAAACCAGGATCTCTTTCTAGGTCTGTTCTAGAAGACTCTTTGGCCCAGGCAGCTAGGAGGATATGCTCAAGCTTGAGGTCCTCTGGCACAGCCCCTGAGAGCCCCTTTCAAGCTCAGTTACGCTGTCCTCGCCCCTGCTGCACAACACAGCCTTGGCCTTCAGGTGGTTTGTGCAGCTCCTACATTTCAGGGCTCAGTTCTAGAACACGAGCCTTCGAGGCAATGCTTTGGGTCCCACGGAACCCCTTCGGGTTCTGGAGTGGGATGGAGCCAAAGGTAAAACACCCACAGAAGAGGTGTTTGTGGGCACGGAGCTGGCAAAGCAACCCTCTAGGACTCTGTCCTGAGGATCAGGACAGTGTGCCATCAGAACCGAG
>NW_027185797.1:31718568-31752265 GCF_028583685.1 Petaurus breviceps papuanus | reverse complement strand
ACTATGGTGTAGCGGTGACTATGGTGTAGCGGTGACTATGGTGTAGCCGTGGCTATCGTGGCCATACATACCACTATCTATGGCCGTGGAACCCTTCCTCAGGCATTGAAGCATACGGGAAAGTCCTGCAGCCCAGTCAGGAGAAAAGAAAAGAGGGGAGCTCTGTGGCTCTCCCTCCTCCCCCAGGGACCCAGACATATTCCTCTGGCAGAAAACGGGTAAAAGTCATTAGGGGTGGGTCATTTATCAGGAGGGGAAATAGGGCGATGGAGTGTGCACCCCAGGCAGCTTCATGCTGTTCCCTCCAGCTGAGGACACCCCAGCCTTTCGGGCATGCAGATTCTCAGGGAGGGAACCTGCCCCTCATCCCACTTATCCATTCAACCCTCAGGCTTTGCCGATTCTGCCTTAACACTCTATCCTTTGCTGTCCTCCCAGGGCCTCCTACCCACTTCCCGTGCCCATCTTTCACCCAGACAGGCACAATGAGTAACCTCCTAATTATTCTCCCTTCCTCCATTCCCTCTCCTTCCTAATCCATCCTCCACACTTTTGCTAGTATGCTAAACTGATGTGACTTTGAAGGCCAATCTGGCCGCTGTCACACCCATTACTCAAAAATCCTCTACGACTCCCGTGGCCTCTCAGCTGCATAATCTGGCCCCGCCTCTCTTCACAGACTCCTTCCATGGCCCTTCTCTGTACCACTGTCCCTTTGTCTGAGCGGTGGGCACCGCTGGCCCTTTCCTTTAAGATGACACTCGCCACACCTTCTGCCTAGCGCTTCTTGCTGTCACCTCTAGAAATCTGGTGTTCCCTTATCTTCGAACGTGTTATCTCCTCCTCCTCCCACCTGCCCAGGAGAAGACAAGATTGCTTCATTTTTGTTTATTCTCCATGAGAAAGAAGAAACCTGACCATCTGTTGGGCTGCACCCTGCTCAGGACCATGGGACCTTTCCAACTAACTGGAAGCTGAAATCTTCCATATGCATCATCTCCCCCATTGGAATGTGAGCTCTGTGAGAGTGAAGACTGTCCCACTTTTATCTCTAACACTTGGCACAATGCTTTGCACATAGTAAGAGCATAATAAATGCTTCGTTCATTCATTCATTTGTATGTTCAGTGTCTGGCTCACAGTAGACACCAAAGTGTTTACTGAACCATAACTGGTAGAAGGCACTACGGTTCCAGTGTGGTCTGGGCCAGGTAGTCTGTGAGGTGCACCCCGCCCCTGCGCCCCACTGTTCTGCGATAAACCTTCAGGTCCGTGTTTCTTTGGCGGTACCTAGATCTAACCTGATTTTCTTCTCTTGGACGCTAGCCGTTGCTCCTAAAGCCAGGCCAATGAGAGAAGCAGCAGAGCTCCGCCTCTGGAGGGGTGAGATTCAGGACTGCTTCTTGCCACGGAGGCCCCTGCCCCTTTCCCTTCTGTGAGCTCCCTATGGTGTCCCCACGCCCTGGCAGATCAGAAATGTGCCCTCTTCTCCTCACCCCAGCCCACCCTCTTAGTAGTGCTCTACGGGCTCCAGGATGACCCCTATTGCCTCAATGTCTCATCTCATCTAGGAAAGAAAATTAAGAAACCAGTTCAGACTTCACGGGCTAAGACGAGCTTCCTGGGTGTCCCTTCTTAGGGGTATCTGCATCATGAGAGGTCATGCTCCCTGGCTGTCTGCCTGCCTGGAATGTCCTCCCTCCTCAGGACTGCTCCTGGCCCTCCCAGATTCTTTCAGTCCCACCTTCTCTGAGCAGCCTTTCCCATGCCCCTTAAAGCTAGGGCCTATCCTGTGCAGGTTGTTGTGGCCAATTCATTCTGTCTCTAGCTGGCTTACGCACAGCTATTTGTTGTTGTCTCCCCCATTCAGTTGTGAGGCCCTTGAGGGCAGAGACTGTTGTTGTGCCCCCAGCTGACAGGACAGTGCCTGCCATGGAGGGGCCACTAATAAATGTGCAACTGCTGTCTGCCCTGGTCCAGTCATTTCAATTGCATCTTCATGACCCCATTTGGGGTTTCTTTGGTGAAGATGTTGGAGGGGTTGCCATTTTCTCCTCTAGCTCACTTGGCAAATTAAGAAACTGAGGCAAACAGGGTGAAGTGACTTGCCCAGGGTGACACAGTTCATAAGTGTCTAAGGCTGGATTTGAACTCAGTTCTTCTTGACTCCAGGCCTGGATCTCTATCAACTGTGCCAACTAGCTGCCCTCCCTGCCCCTTATGGTCCCTAAAATCCTCAAAAGCTCAGTTCAAGGGGCACCTCGGAAAATGGGACTTTTCTGATATTCCCCTCACTCCTAGTCCCATCCACAGATGTTATGTCTGTATTTACTCTGTATGGATTTCCGTGTCTACTAATATGTGCACATATGTGTTACCACACACGCGCAGAATATGCATCTCCTAAGAGCAGGGATTTTTTTGTTTTTCTTTCTGAATACTCAACACTTGGTACATGGAATACCTACGGAAGAAATGAATGAATGACCTTTTAGCACCTGCAAAAATCTCTTTGCAGAGTGTCTAACAGCCAAACATCCCCCCTTTTCCTTCCTGGCATTCCCTGATATTGTACCTATGTTCCACACCGCCAGTTGAATGCAGTCTCCTTGAAGGCAGGGGCCACTTGTGGGTTTTGTCTGTGAGTTCCTAGCATGGAGCGCAGCTCCAGGGACACAGCCAGTGCTTACTCTACGTTTGTTGAATAGAATGACCTCTGGAAAGCCACAGGATTCCCTTTGTTCCTTGTAATTCAGTGTCCTGTGACCACAGACTTCCTTAATCACCTTTGGGATTCTCCCCCAAACTCCATCTCGCTTCCACTGTCACTCTGGCCAATGAGTCCCTGAGAGAGGGGGACGGCAAAGGGAGCCCCAGACACCAGCAAGGCCGGGAGGCTTGGTGAGTTAGGATTTTATTTTATCTTGCTTTACAGACCATGATGAGTAGCTGAGAATGCTGAAAATAATGAGGAGCATATTTGGAACCAGGGGCACAGCAAACGATTCCAACCTTCCAACTTCTTGGTTCTTGCAGCTTCTGATCTTGGGTATCTGATTTTAAGCAGAGATGTTCTGAGAAGAAAGATCGGATTTCAGTTTGTTTTGCAAAATGCAGCAAGATACGACCTCTCCTTCAGACTCCATTTTATTCTGTCGGGATCCCCTGGCTGTCCCTGGCCAAAAAGAGAAGCCATTTTTCATAGTTTACAGTCAATATTTCTCCAAGAACAGAAATAAACAATTTGCAAATAAGGTAGAATACATAAGGTACAATACATTCTACATACGGTAGAATACATAGAATACAATCGTGTTGCTAGACTTATTGGGGATAATGTATGAGAAGGAAGGCAAAGGGAATGATTAAAAAGTATTATGGAAAACTCATCCACGCCTACCATTAAAGCAATTGGAAGGGGTGAGTTTTAGCAGACGGGCACCACGAGGGTTAGCTGTGTATCCTAGGCTGTGTTCTTGGAATGACAGTCTTATAACTAAATTCTCAGGGCCTCAGTTTCCCCATTTGTATAAACTTCATGGAGCTTTTTTAAGGGGAGATGACAAATTTTGGAGATGATGTGCCTTTCATTTAGCAATTACATAATGAGTTTAGGGGGTAGGAAAAATGGAGTGCACTGATCTGGAACACAAACTGTAGTGACTTGAACAGCAACTGGAAAGCTTCATTTTTATCCCAAAGAGGAAGCAGAAGACAGTGGGGCATTTTATATTTGGGAACAGAAGACTTTCTTGCCTTGGAATCTTGTTCTGCCACTGACAAGGTGGGTGAGTTTGGGCTTGTTGCCCAAAGGTCTTGTTTCCTCATCAATACAATGAAGAGGGTGGGACCAGATGATGGGGGAGGGGAGGAGAGGGGAAGATTTACCCTAGATGATGAATGTGTTCAAATCCTACCTTTGAAACTCCCTAGCTGTGTGACCCTAGGCAAGCCACTTTACTTTCTGTGGCTTTGGTTTCCTCATCTTTATAATGGGGATAATACCTGCACTCCATACCTCATGGGGTTATAGCAAAGAAAGTGCTTTGCCTACTTTAAAACTCCCTGAGAATGTGATTTTTCAAAAATGATTTAACCCTAAAGACATGAACTTCAGACTCACAGCAGCATAAGTCACAATTTAAAAACAATGACAACAAACCAGACATTTGTGTGAGTTATAGAAAGTTAGAGTTGTGGCTTAGAAATGCTCTATTTCTAGTCATTTTTACCCTTTCTAAGAATACCATAGTAGAAAAAAAAAGTCTTTGGCTGGTACTAAGGCTGTTTGGTTGCTATTCAAGTTTTTTCCATTTATTTTGGGTATCACTCCTGCAGTTCATGATAATAAATGTTTCAAGAACATACAGCCCATGGGAAAAACAAAGTCTTCACCAGTGGCATAGAAATGACGTTTTTTTCCCAATGAATTTTATTTTTTCCCTCATGCCTGAGCAACCCACAGTGGGAAAGTTTTGTTATGAAAGAACAAAATTTAATTGATCTGACACCACCTACCATTCTTGTAAGGAGGACATAGTTACTTAATGCATACATGGTTTTTACTCTAGAGAGAAATCAGGTCATTTTGGCCCAGATGTTAATGCAAAAGATGGGTGGAAGCAGAGGTCACATATCAGAAAAGGGAGCACAAGAAAATGCCCATTGATGCTAATCATGTTTACTTTCCTGAGTTCCCCATTAAACTCATGATGACTAATAACACCTACTTTGGTTTATCTGAAGCTGACAGATCCATCCAATTTTGATATTATTCCATAATGTTCTCTTTTTATATTTCTCTTTCAGAATTTCACTCACCATATAAAGGTCTCTGGTTTACAGGGGCTCAAATTTACAAGAAACAGCCTGCCTCTTCCCTGTTAATCCCTAAAATTTTCAGTACTCACTAGCTGTAATGTTAGGGGAGGCTAATCCATTAGAAATGCATCCACTGGCTCACAAAAGCTTAAGGATGGAGGGAATAAAATCGTCAGTCTAGTAGAAAAGGATCCGAGGGCCAAGCACTAGCGTTGAGAAGAGTTAGTGGACAGAACACTGGGCTTGGAGGGAGAACCCTCATCTGGCCTCAAGCCATAGCATTCCTAATCACATAGCCTTAGTCATTGAGCAATTAAATAATGAGATCAGGGAATCATGAAATGGAGTCCACAGATCTCAAACACAAATTGTACGTGTGTTTCAAGTTTTGACTTGAACAATGACTGGAAATCTTTTATCACAAACAGGAAACAGAAGTGGGATATTTTATTATGAGTTCTTTAACCCCTTTGAGTCTCAGTTTCCTCATCTGTAGAATGGGGATAACACAGAAAGGTCTATTTTGAGTCTCAACATGAAATTATGTAAGGTCCATGATCAACCTCAAGGCATTTAGACCCTTCAACTGTCATTATGATGGTTTGCATGGGAGTATAAGCATATACATGCAATGTAAAACAAGTTTTACTTCTGATCATTCCTATTTGTTTCTGCTGTCTCAACCAACAAAGATGATCATTAGATGGGGAAGAATAAAATACAAATGGTTGAGGAAACTAAAAGTCGAGACACATAAGGAATAAAGTGAGGGCAACCTAGCTGCCCTCAGCAACTTGAAAACACTCCCACTCACACAGACGTACCCTGTCTCTACCCTTCCCCTTCTTGGGTAGGAATGGGGAGGGAAGGCATTCTAGGCACAGGGAACAGTGCAGGTAAAGACACAAAGAAATGAGGGAGTCATGCATCTATTTTGGCAAGAATGTGAAGTGTGGGAAGGGGACTAATCTGGGATTAGAGCAGAATGGGGAGGCTCTGGCATGCTGGAAGGGTTTGAATTAAATATGATGACCATGGGGAACCACTGAAGATTTTTGAGGAGGGCAGACACAGGGCCAGATCTATGTGTGAGAAATATTATTCTGGTAACATTTCAAAGAATAAATTGGAGTGGGGGTAAGAGTGGAGAGAAAAGAGGAAAGAAGAGGCAGGAAAGTTGATAAAAATAATTCAGGTTAAGGATAATGAGGGTCTACAGACCCCAGAGTACAGTATAGCAGCAGCAGGACCAGAGAGGGAGAGATGGATTAGAGAGATGCTGGGCAGGACCAGATAATAGCTCACCTTTTCATAGGGCTCCATGGTTGGCAAAGCACTTTCTCCCACTGCCCTGTGGGAAAAGTCATACAGTGATTTTATCCCCATTTTACAGAAAAAGAAACAGAGGCTTAGAAGTGGCAGAGAGGGGTTGAGGGCCTTTCCCACAATTAATGTTGTCGTTACCAATTGCCAAAGTTAGGACCCTAACTCAGGTCTCAGGACTCCAAATCTGGGGCTCTCTCAACCACTTCATGCCTCTCAACAATGGTTCAAATGTCAGATGTAATTCTACCATTTTGAATTTCTTTTACCAATACAACAATCAACCTGATCCTAGGACCTCAGAGTTGGAAGAGATTTTCTAGAAGCAATGGTCATTTTTTTTTAATGTTTGTTAACTGTTATTTCAATATAATTGGTTTCTTTTGTAATCTCATGGATTTTGTTCTATGCATTAAAAAATCTTCTAAGAAGGCCCCATAGGCTCTGGCAGATTGCCCAAGGGACCCATTACACAGAAAAGGTTAAGAACCTCTGCTATGGAAGGGAATAAGCATTTATACAGCACCTGATGTGTGCAAGCCCCTCTGCTGCAGGAGGGGTGAAGGGAAGGGGATAAGCATTTACATAGCACCTACTGTATGCCAGCCCCTCTGCTAAGCACAACCCCAAGAGGGAGGGGTTGCTATTATCCTCATTTTAAGTTGAGAAAACAGAAGCAAACAGAGGTGAAGTGACTGTATTGAATCACCTTAATCAACTTGGTTAATTGACTTAAATCATCTGCTCCAATTCCCTCAATTTTATAGGTGGGGGGGGGAGGCTGAGGCCCAGAGAGGTCAGGCCACTTGGCCACAGTCAGAGAGGTCGTATCCATGGTAGATAATCCAAATACTACCCCAAGCTCCCACCAGCCACTGCACAATAGGAGCCATGCTCCTCGTAATCCTAGGGACATCTGCAAATGTCTTCTTGCCATCCAAATTCAACAAAGTTCTGCTGTCTGAGGAAAATGCCCGTCGTGCCCACACATCAATCAAAATGACGTAAATTCCATTTCCGCACAGCCCCTATCCTTTCAGGATAGACTCAGACCTTGCCTAAGTGGTAGAAGTAGGGAAAAACATTGATTCATTCATCAAATTCTGTCATGTGGGAATAAGGGACATTTTAATGAATTTTAAGAAATTAATTTTAATCTCGGAAAATTTGAGAAGCAAATTTAAGACAAGTAAAAGATGTTACTTCATATAGCAGGTAGATCTGGTCATGGAGTAGGCCACTAGGTAGATCAAGTACAGGACCTGGAGGCAGGAAGACCAGAGTTCAAATCCAGCCTCAGATATTATTTGCCTCAGTTTCCTCATCTGTAAAATGGGGATGATAATAATAATAGCATCTCCCTTCCATGGCTATTGTGAGGACAAAATGAAATATTTGTAAAATTGCTTTGCAAACCTTAAAATGCTACATAAATGCCAGCCGCTATTAGCATGATTATTGTCATTCTCCTGTCCAATTAATTCCAGCAGCCTCTAGGAAAAAATAGAAACTCCTCTATGTTGCCTTTAAAGGCCATTACAACCTGGTTCCCCCCAATCTTCCCACCCTCCTGAACTCTGAGATCCAGGCAAACTGACCTTCTCTCTGCTCCTCACACACTACACTCCCTCCCCTGAGTTGTACCTTTGTGTTGGCCACTCTCCGTGTCTACAATGTCCTTCTTCCCTTCAAGATGGAGCCTGGGCACCGTATCTGCACAAAGCCTTTCCTGATCCCCATGCCTGCTTATCTCTTACCCCACCAGCACTGAACTACTCCGCATGTATATCACACACACACACACACACACACACACTGTCCCTCCCTTACAATTGTGAATAGGGATTGTTCTATTCATTGCACTTGGAACCCTAGTCTAGCGCAGGGCTTGGTTGTTATTGCCCTTTGTTCTCAAAGAGGACCATGACATGGGGGAGGTGATGCCACGACATACAAGTAGACTGGATTTAAGTGAGGCAGGGCTGTGCCAAGACACCAGCCTCACTTTCTCCTCCAGAGCCATCTGGTCCTAGTGGCCAGATGTCGATCAGGATGACTGGAGATGGCCCCAAAAGGTGTCAGTGTAAGTATGCAGCAATATCTACTTATCAATTGATTGATAAAATTAGCTGCCTCCCAGAAGTGATATAGGCTGGAAATATGAATAATTTTAGAAATGATTTAGAGAAAATAATCAATATCAGAACTGTCATAGTTTACTTCAACAATTAAGGTATTTTGAAGTATCCACCTAAACTTTCAGGTGAAATTCTCTTTTACAACCTGCCCAGATAGGATAACTTCATTCCCAAGCCCAGAGGCCCTAGACAGTATGGGAATTTTCATATTCTGGTTTGTGGGTTGGACAGAATTTGGAAAATTTTACATGCTTTTCAGTAAACTCATTCTGGCCCTTGCATAAAAACCTATCTTTAAAAAAATTTTTTTAAATAAAAAACCTCCTGGTAATGTTTTATGGCTGGAAGGACCAAAATTCTAGGTGACTCTAAGGATGGTGCAAAAGTTCATGGTAGGCATGAGCAGGTCATAAAATATTCTCAATGATGACTAATGCAAGAGAAATGTCCTGAGGGAGAGTGCCATGGAAGGGTATGATTGTCTAAGGAAATGGGCCAGTTATTTAGCAAGGGGTAAGGAATAACAGCTGTAGAACCCAGATGTTGTACGGGTGCCCACAGAACATAAAAAGATCTTGAAGAAGGTCTCAAGCACAACGGACAGATGCTCTGGGAAGGACCACTAAGTGAAAATAGATCGCCTGCAGAATATCTTCAGATGTGGTCGGGATGCCATTTGCATTGACGGACCAAGTATCTACACTGAGGAAATCACAGATCCATTGAAGCAGGCATGTGTAAGTACTGTTTACTCACGTTCTTGTCTGAATTTGTTTGTCCCTAACAGCAATTTGGTTGATTTAATTTGTGCCTATATGCACAGAAATATACACTTGCTTAGAATATGATTTTAGAAACTTGATAACTATAATAAAAAAAACATCATCCCTACAGCACAGGGTTTCTTAACCTTCTGTATATGTTTGTGTCACAGACCCTTCTGGCAGTCTGGTGGAGTCTGTAGAGCCCTTCTCAGAATCATGTTTTTAAATAATTGAAGAAATGTTCTATTTTAGCTAGAGGTTAGTAAACATAAAGATGTAATTATTTTCTCATCCACATTTACACGCCCCAGGTTAAAAATCCCTGTTCTAAAGAATGATGGTTCGTTGGCTTTTTAAATTTGACAAACATGGATATTTTTGTGCATCAGGAAAAAAAAAAAGCTAGGACCCAGCCTGTGCAACTTTCTGACCAGGGAGAGGTTTTTGCCCGAATTACATGGCTGATTGTTTCAGTTCTCTCTTTTTGGTGTGTGCTCATTTTGTCTTGTTACCTTATCAACCTGCTATTCTTCTGGGTAAGGTTCTAACTGACACCTGCAATGCTTTCAGGTGAGGAAGGTTCAGGGAAACAGAATACATTTCCAGATCTTTTACTGGCGGGCATGATTCACTGCCCCCTGCATTTGAGCCTCTTCTTGCAGAATGCACACAGATCCATCAATGCTAATACTAACATTTCCCAACCAGTAAGGTCCTGCATTGTTTCATAGATGGAGAACTGGAAGGAACTCTAAAAGTTGAGTCCCACCCCCTCATTTTATAAAAGGGGAAACTGAGGTTCAGAGAAATAAGTGACTTTGTCAGGGTCACAAAGCTAGAGAAAAAGAATTCTAGGAGATCAATCTAGGTGAATTCATAGACAGAAATGGTAGTAAGAATGACTTAGAGGCGAGGAAGAGGGAGTATACATGCAGTTGATCTAGGCTAAAAAGGAATTCTAAGTACTTGGAATAAAAACTACATGAAATGGAATTATTTGTGCTTTCATTTAATGGGAGAAGACCCTGAATGTGAGGGTGAAAACAACTTGAACTTTATGTGCACAAGGAATCCAGGGAAGTAGCCAAGAAAGCAAGAGAGGAAATGGCCCCCACTGAGGCAAGATTTTTCCTAATACACTTTTTATGAGAATCTGGATGTGCTTGGTTCAATTTAATCCAACCAGTGTGCATGGCAGAGTGAGCTATGCCATGGCTGTATTTTAGAGAACAAAGTACAAAATGAAAAAACCATGAAGGGAAATGCCAAGACATCCTCATTGTCGTCATCATCAGCCACATTTATCCATCACCTCGAAGCTTACAAAGCACTCTGCAATACTATCTTATTTCATCCTCACAATGACCCTCACTACAAGGTGGGCATGGTCTTTTCATTTTACAGACAGAGAAACTGAGGCTGAGCAAGGTGGCATGGACCTGCCAAATGTCAGAGGCAGGATTCAAACTCAGGCCCTCCCAGGTCTCAGTCCAGCACACTATGCATTAGGAGACACTGCCTCTTGAAGTGATCCCCAAGAAAGTTTTAGGGCCATGGGACTTTGTACCAAAGTACACAAAAATGCCTAACGTCCCTATTAGAACTAAGAGAGGTGTGGGATTTGAAAAAGCACTGAATTTGGAAAGAGAAGGGTTGGATCTGAACTTTTGGGCAAGTAAATTCACCTTTCTTTGGTCCTGATTTCCCATTTCTGAATCGAAGGGTTTACTAAGGCTCCTTCCAGCTGTAAATCCGATTAAGTCAAGTGGACAAGCGTCAGCTGCACATCAGGCACCATCTTCCTGTATGAAGCCAACCAAGTGGCCCAGTTCCATTATCAACAGCAAACTCAATCCACAGAAGGCCAAGGTCTGAAAAGGAACTTGGGACAAACCTCATGGAGGGAGGAAGTTAAGCCTGTGAGTGGCAAAGTGACAGCTCGTCAAGTGTCCTGACACACTAGAAAATGTCTCAAGCAGCCCCCAACAGCACTCAGTGGGCAGTGTTCATGAAAGGCTTCATCTGTTCATGGTTTGTGTCAGTATCCTGTACTGTTTTTAAAAACATATACACACACATTTCATGATGACATGTTCCAAAATGCTTATTTGAATGAGATTTTTCATTTTCATTCCCCCTAATTCACTTCTGGGTTAGGGAGTCTGGTCTCCGAAGTTCTTTCACTCAGGTTTCTTACGGTTTAATTTGCTGTAAATCTGAAATATGGGTTTTCCTCCAGGAGAGTTGGGGATACATAATATTGTTTCCAGGGGCAGTGGTTCTCGGCGGTCTGCAGTCCACACCTGTGGTCCAGCTCTGCTCTCTCTTTCCTCAGACCAACAACTGAGCATGCCAAGCTCATGCTCCTTTCACTACAGACAGAGACAACCCTTTTCCATGCATTGCTCCTAAAGACAAGTCACTGTCATCTCATCTTCCCAGGGGTAATCACAATACTGTAGTGCTTCGATGGGCAGGTGTTTCACAATTCTCAAACTTACCTTGGGAGACAGATACCATTACTATCCTTGTTTTACAGATAAGGAAACTGAGGCAAACAGCAATTAATGACCTGCCATGGGTCACAAGCTAAAAAGTATATGAGGTTGGGTCTGAACTCATGTCTCTCTGACTCCAAGCCCAGCGCTCTATCTACCAGGCAGGGTAGGAGAGAGCAGATTACCATGGTGCTTCATCAGACCATGACTAGCCAGGGCAAGAGAATGAAGCAAGGCTCTGCTGCTATTTTAGCCATCTCCTATTTCTGCTGCGGCAACTTCACCATCCAGACTCAACAAGGAACCCCAAGAGACCTAAGCAGTGAACAAAGCCAAGAGGCATGTGGGACCATAAGGGACAAGATGGAGATATACCCCTTTCTGTCAATCTCAGAAATCCTTCTGTCTCTGCAATTCTTGTCAGGAAGCCTGTGGGCTCTCTTGGATCTAGCCATTTTCATGGCCATGGTTGAGTAGCTTCAGGGACTCAAAAATAGCAAACGGCCTTAAGTGTTACAATATTAGAATGGAATTCTACACGACTCTGTGCAGTGCATCATGGCAAGGTTCATGGATGATTTTTACCCTATTATTTTACACCCAAGCTCATCTTGACCGCTGCGAGTCAGATCAATTCAATTATTTATTAATTTCAAATAAATACCTATTATAGAAAATTTACTTGGCATTTTCCTTCTTATAATGTCAGCAAACCCAGAAAATTCAAACCTCCTATAATAGCTGTAAAACATACTTGCTGATCTGAAAATACTTTAGCAGATTTCTGATACAAATGCTTCCATCCTCCTGGAGAGTTACATATGCCTCAGTGGGCTTTTGGGGTTTTGTCTACATCCCCCTGTAGAGTCTCTTAGAGCTGGGGGGCCAGGGCAGCCCATGGGTTTTGGTTGTTCTGTGACAGGACTGCCCCCAGCTCCCAGTCTCCATTCCAGGTATGACACCCTTTCTGGCTCTCCTGTGTGCAAACACAGGTCACTGTTGGAAACGAGCTTCAGTCTACTAGACATCCATTATGCATTTATCTCATCCTTGTCATTGGAATCCCACGTCATGTTGCATTGTTGGGACACTGAACCTATAATTTCACAAGTAGGAAGGAATCTTATTGATGGAGGGACCGTTTCACTTTTATCTTTATGTATCCAGCCTGCTCAGTACTGTTCCAGGCACACAGTAGGCATCGTATTTATTGGTTGGCTGAATTGTCTGCTGTAGGAAATGTCTTATTTTGCCTACTTCCTTTTCATTTCCAACAAGAATGCTTTTGATATCTGTGCAGACCCTTCTCATAAAACCTTTGTAGGGAAATAAGAAATTGGGCATATGGATTGGTAGTTGCTATGTTTTTCTTACTTATCTTTTTTGCATTCTTAGCATTACCTTCTGTCCCTTGAGAGATCCAGAATATGGATTTTCCCTCACTTTTCAGATTGTGTCACTGGCTACATGGAGTTTTTCTATTCGTTCTTGTAACCCTTTTGAATTTTATTCTCCTAAGTACCATTTCCACTTCCTTACATAGCACAAATGTGGTGATTCTAATTTTGCAAATGGTGAGAATAGATCAGGAGAGAAATGTTACCAAATCTATTCCATTTTAAATTTCAAATGCTCTTGGTGTCGACAAGCTGACTTCGATGGACCTTACACTAAGTGTCTTCAGACTTGTTTTTGCTTCCACTGTTTCAGTCTGCACTTCTCATAAGTTTCAATGATCATCCTCCAATGTCTTACAGATATGCCTACACTCTGAACAAATATTGCTTTTGACTACAAGGCTATTTGGCGAGACTGACAGTGTGCTAACGGAGATGATTTCTGGCCTCCTTTGGACTGGTGGTGATTTTTTTAAAAAAAAGCAATTGGGGTTAAGTAACTTGCTCAAGGTTACACAGCCAGTTATTTCTGGGTGTGGTGCTAATTATCAGATTCCAGATTCGATCCCAGGTCATCCCGACTCTGGGGCCAGTTCTCTTACTCACCGAGCCACCTGGCCTCCCCTAAGCAATTGGGGTTAAGTAACTTGCTCAAGGTTACACGGCCAGGTGTTTCTGGGTGGGTGCTAAGTGTCTGAGCCCAGATTTGATCCCAGGTCATCCCAACTCTGGGGCCGGTGCTCTTACTCACTGTGCTACCTGGCCACCCTGGTGGTGATATAACACTGAAGAAAATCCTCTTTAAAAGAGTAATTATCAATCAATGAAAATTCTTACCATTATCCGCTGCCTGTTTTTCAGTGCTAACATCTTAAGTAGGTTGTTTTACAGTTGTTTTAATTAATGTAGTATTTTCTAATTATCATCTGTTCTTTAATATTTTGACCTTTGTCCTAATTATTCAATCATCTGACTGCACAGTCAGCTTATTCTGAAGTGATGCCCATGCCAATAACTAGCTATTTCCCTGTGAGATAGCCAATTTCATTGATAGTGTGTGTGTGTTATTCTGTGTCCACCATGTCCAGAGGCTTCTAATTCTTTTCTTCCATAAGGTATTCAGGAAAAACAGTTGATAAGCTTTCTAAGTGACATATAACTTTGGTTTTGGCCTCCTCTGTTTTTCAGTCTTGAATCATTATTTTCTAATCTGTTCTGTGACATCCTCCCCGGTGCCCATTTTCTTATTCCAGTCGATAGATACGTTTGTGCTGCATCTGAGGATCCTGCCCGATTCTTGTAGGATTTTTTTCTACTGCACCGACCACAACAGGGATTGATACATAACCTGAAGATATCATCACAATGGCCTTTTTAAAGTTATACTGAACTACACTACAAAGTGATATTGTTGCTTTGGGGTATATGAAGCAAGTAGCTCATTCCCTCTTTGAGGAGAACCTACGAGCTCTCCTTCCATTTCACTTCAGCATAAAAATGCTTTTTCATTTAGAGAGACCATAAACCTAGTGCTAAAGGCAACTTAGTTGTTATCTAGTCCAACTCACTCTTTTTACAGATGAGGAAACTGAGGCCCTTGAAGGTTAACTTGCCCGTGGCCACTTTAGAAATAAGTATCAGAGACAGGATTTGGTCCCACAACATCCAGAGTCAATACTCTTTCTGCTCTACCAAAGTGCCTGCTAATGCTATTACTGGTAGGCTTTAGGTCTTCCATTAGACTACTAACAATTAAATCAATGCTTAGAGACCCTCTAGAAACTGTCTGATTTTTAATTCCCTCTTTCATTCTTTTCCACAGCTCTATCACTGATCCTAAAGAAATGGAAAAGGACCAGAGGACTGAGAGCCATTTTGTATTTGTCTTGTCCAATGGGTTGCAGTGGCTAAAGAATTCATCAGTTATCCAGCGACATTTAGCTTGGCCCATCCTTGGGAAGTAGGACAGTCCCATATGTTTGTCTGTCCTGCCACACATTTTCCTGTCCAGCTTGGTAGAACCTGCTAGAATTTGTTCTCTTGGAAAAAACCTTCAAGAATTTATAATCATCTCCAGGCCATGATTAGGCATGAAAGTTAAGATCTAGAATGCAGTTTAAAAACATATTTTCTGTTTTTATAGCTCCTACCCACATTCCTGAAGTAGAACTATTTAATGGAAGATTAGCCATTTTTGTTCGGAAATAAAATCCAGTTGAAGCTAGGTAGAAAGGGGAGGAAAAGAAACAGCTTCAATCCCTACCTCTTCCATTGTTTTTGACTGGAAAAAATGACGTGTTTTGCATATATTGATATGTAGAGGTTAACTGTTCTGCCCAAATTTATGGATGCTGAGGACAGATGGATTAGTTAGACCCTAGCGGGTAAGTTCCTCTATGCATTCACGTTAGTTAAGGCCATTACAAGAAATATTTCAGCTGACCAGTATGTCACTTACTAAATTATTCCTGGGAACTGTTTCCAGGATAAATACATTATAGTTATAAAGACACTTCTAGTTCTTTATTTTTTATTTATAAATTTATATTTATAATTCATAAATTTAATTTATAATATTTTATAAAAAATAATAATATAATTTATAAAAGTACAATTTTACTATATTATTTTTTTTAAGTACTGTTGTGACTATTTAGATGTTTTCTGTTGTCTCTAGATATACACATTCATTTATTTCTACATAAGAATACTACTTAGAGCATAGGCCCTGGAGTCAGGAGGACCTGAGCTCAAATCCAGTCTCAGACACTGGACACTTACTAGCTATGTGACCTTGGGCAAGTCACTTAACCCCAATTACCTTGCCTTCCCCCCTCCAAAAGAAAAAAAAATACTACCATTAGTAGCACACAAGAGCCAGGTCCAACCATTTCATTTTAAGGAATTTCTATTGTATATAAACTACAAAATTTTGTATCACACCTCTGCTTGCAACCACTCAAAAAAGAATATGTTGAGACCCTACAATGTTTAAAGTACTGTGCCAAATGCAAACGGGGACATAAAGTCCCTGCCCTCCAAGAATTTATAATTCTCTTAAGGAAAAAAGATACATGCATAGGAATTAAGACAGGAAGCACAGTTCCTTAATTCTACATGTGTTTTTTTTAAAACAACTCGTCAAGTTTTCAGCATTGTTAAGTACTGACAGTTATTCCAGTCCACTTCCTTTTTCTGAATCAGAGCCCTGACGGACACAGTGTGAATCCTTACAGTGCATGTCTACTAGGCTGGAACACTGGTTCTGCCATCTGTCTTATCCCTGAGGCCACCCAATGAATGGCTTCGCACTGGGAACTAGTTCTCCGTGTTGAACTCAACTCCTCCAGATTCCCTTCCTCACTTTCTTTCCACTTTCCTTAACCTCTGCTAACTTTCAGTGATAGGGATTTTCATAACGAGTACATGATCTGGATGCAATATTTTACTTCAACTTTTATTTCATTCAAACCTGTTTATTAGCAGCAACATTCTGCTATATAAAGTACTATATATGGAAAACACTTACACAATATACAAAACTTCAAAAAACTAAACTCCAGTTTATTTTCATTTCCATAAAAAGGTAAATAGCACATAAAAAGTATTCAAACTTGTGGTTTATTTTTCAGGAATGTAAACTCTAGGTATACAATTAAGAACAAAACATTTACTATGAAAAGGTTAGTATCACTACATGATCGGAAGAAGTGGGCACCACAGAAACTATACATGACAAAGCAGTTTTAAGAACCAGGATCTCAGATCTGGCTGATAAAAAACACTTCACATCAATGTGTGTCTACTTTTGGACTAACTGGTCCTCTACTATTACAAACGTGACAACACATTTTCCACTTTGTCCAATGGTGTGTGTGGTATTTGTAGATATGGAGCTGTTATAAAATACAAAAGAGTTACACAGTACAAAAAGACAAAATATACTTTATACTCTAATGGGGAATTCCAAAGTACTAGTAACACTGATATGAATAATGGACAGTACTGAACATAATGTTACTAAGGAAGCCTGGAAAAAAACCCATCCCAATCAGAAGTCATCTTCCTTTTTCTTTCTGTGGCTGGGAAGGTTCCATCATACACTCTCTATAAACTATCTTTAGCAAGAGTACCCAAAGACCAACACAAGATCTTCTCTTCAGAATCGAATGACCACAGAATAAAACACCTATCTACACATAGGCTGAGATTTTTAAGCCACAAAAAAGTTCCACTGAGCAGTTAAGAAGATACAAACTTTGAAGACCCTCAATGGTAACATAACTCTGAAAGTCTTGCCCTCCGCTAAGGGGAACTTTAGGTCAGCTTCTAAACTCAAATACCAGACTGCCTCACTTCCTCAGTACTTAGCTACAATATGTCTTCTGCTGCATACGAAGAAAACTGAACACAGTGCTAATGCTTTCATTTTGTTTTTCCAAAGAATATGTAATCCCTTAAAACTGGGATAGATCTTAACTGTTTTGGATCAAATACATATTTCCGTTTACTTAAAATATTTCAAGTTAATGTTTAAGAAATGTCTGATGAATGTTTCATAATCAAAAAGGATAAAGAAAACACTGCTTCTCCAAAATGACCTTCTGTGAGGACTCCAAGATAAGGAGTCTCCAGGAATCAGTCCTCTCCTGCCTTGGCTTAAACTCCTTTTGTTTCCTTCTGCCCTGGACCATCAGGACCCCCTGGGTTCTCTGCAGGGGCAGGTAGACCCCATTCTTCCTAGCACCTCAGAAAAAAGCATATGATGCTTTCCTGAATCTCCCAGTGGAGACAGAACTGCTTCACCTTCACACCCTCAGGGATCCCCCATGCTGAAGTAGAAGGAGAGGGCCAGGGTAGGGAGAAATATTCCTGGAGACCCCCACAACCTAATCTGTATGGACTGGGGCCAGAACTGTCCTTAAGGCCCTATAGGTGGGAGGGTGCGAGATCAGGATCTCGGCCAGCATGTCTCCTCATTGTTAGAAAGCATTACTCTGGGCACAATCTTGGAGGCACAGTCGTGGCAGGATCACTGGAGCCCAGCTGTCATGTTGGATGTCGACCTGCCAGAAGCGAGATCTGGGCCACACTCACCCATTACTTTGTTGCTACAGTTGTACCATTAGATGATATAGGTTAATGTCAGACAAATGTAATGAATATAAAATTACGTTAACATTTTCCTGTTTTACTAACAAATAATTTTTCCAAGATACATCATGAGAATAACAGGATGAAAATACTGAGAATTCTAAGGCGAAAGAACTCCAGTCATTAGCCCAGTGATTGACTTGCACTGTTATCCCTAACACCAAAATGAGGCTTCTCAACAGGGTGAAAATGCAGATGTCAGGTCCACAATCTGCACCACCTCAATACTTGATGCTTTCTAAGAGTTCACAGGCTGGGGCACCAACTATCAAAGGCTTCCATAATCTACATGGCCTTCCCTTGTGAGACTCCACCAATAACCTGCTCGAGATTAAGACGAAAGACATGAATTCATTCAGATTATTAATACTGTGGCAGCTATGAAAAAAATCCTGCAGCTCTTTGTTTTCCTTACAAATCAGAAGAGGGAAGGAATCCTTGGTGACCTTTTACATTTACCATGGCACCCAGACCTCCCTGCTGACAGATACAAATCCCTCCTTTGCCACCAGGAGCTTTCCTGGCTTACGCCTCTCTGCCTGTTAGCTGCTCCACAGACCAAAAGAGCTCACCCCAAGTTTAATGCCTGAACCTACAGAAAATAAATCTTGACAATATTTCTAACTTGGTGGTATTCAGAGCTGAGTCATAAGTTTGTGCTTTGGTTTTTACAGATTCACTTCTGACCTAAGTTTAAATAAATCAACACTTTAATGGACACTCCCCACATGGTCTTCTCCTATTTCTGACCCATGCTTAAGGAAAGAGTGTAAAAAGAAAACATCCTAAGTCATTGCCTATTTTTCTTTGGATTTAAGGTGGGGGAGGGGGAGCAAGAAATATGTAAATGACATTTTACTGTTAGTGGAACAGGCTGTAGAGAGTAGCAGGTAAAAAGATTTAGGGGGCAAACTAGTTATTTTGGTAATTTTGTTCAAATAAATATAAGGACTATTTAAAATATAAACAGTCTTCATAGGAGGCAGGATCAATCACAAGGCAACCATTTGTTCCTGTGTAGGGATTTTAAATTTATGGGCCCAAAGCAGAAAAGTGACCATGCTAAATTACAATCACTATGTAAATGTTTCTTGTTGTTTATTTTCTTTCATGACATTGTGCAGCTGTAAAACTTTTAACATCGAAACTTCTTTATTTGCATAGAAACTTAATGCTGTACAAGAGTAAAAATTGACAGTTATCTTGACATTTAATATCTTTCCTTTTCTTTTCTTTTGCTGGAATGCTATGGGATTTACAGTGACTCTCCAGCTATCACAAAAGAGGGGCATTCTCCTAACTAGAGGATCAAACTAACTGGAATTTCCAAAGTAGCAAAGAAATGTGTCCTGCCTCAGCCCCAGGGCCCTATTACAACTTGGGAGGAAATGGTGAAATAAAGGTTTATTAGTTCAATCTGCAGCAGAAAACACAACAGAGTCACTGGCAATCTGACAGGTGGGATCCAGCTCTCTGCTGGAAGCTAACTATTGCTAAGACCTTCATTCACTTTCCAGGGTGGCCCCAGACACCAAACAACACACCCAGGCCCCCAGCTCTGATCAAACTCTGGTCCCAACTGAGAGAGATTTCCCTCAATGCTGCCCCTCAAATATACATGGTTTCTCATATGACTGATGATTTTGCAAAAGAGCCTCACTAAAACAGTGGTAGGATTCCTGGAGTTTCACTGCGGCCTCACCTTTTTGTCAGCAATCAATGATCTTCATCTACATCGAAGGTCATAATACAACTAACTAAAAAAAAAAGGTCAGCCAAAGTGATCAGACAACTGGCCAGAACCGCACCCTGACTTCCTCAGGGGCCGACAAGACTGTCTGCAAGCTGGGGAAGCCAGGGAGAGTCAGGGATTTTAACTTATCGCACTGGAGACACTGCTTGCCATTCCAGCTGACCTCCAGAACTGAAGACATCTGTGAGTTCTTGTCAAAAACAGGAAGGACACAAAAGGGAAGGAAGCCTCCAGATTTACTGCTTATGTGGGGACATTCCTCTGTGCTAATCGGTTGACAGGGTGATGCTGATGCTAGGGGGTCTCTGCTGGCTGGGTGGGTGTTTAACTGGAACTTGTGGCTCCATTCTTTCAGAGATATGAACCAGCTTTTCCTCTTGCAGACTGCAAGCAGAAAGCCTGCTGGCATCTGTCCCTGTCCCGCCACTGCCTGCAGCACCCGGGTTGTGAGGGACGGTGCTGCCACTGACTTGTTCGAAAGACTTGCTGAAGGTGGCGGTGGCTGTCCTGGCCAGGCTGTGGCTGCCAGGCTTGGGAAGAGACTGGCTGGTGGTCAGAGTGAGCCTCTTCAGAGACCGCAGCTCAAGGTTCTCGCTCAGGGCTCGGGGGGTTTGTTTTCGAGCTGAGTGCTCTCGGCCTGATTCGCTGGAGGCTTCTTTTTCTTTTCCTCCAGTTCTGCTTCCTCCTGACCTTCGTGGATTCTTTCCTAAACTGGTCTTGCTGGTGGTGGTGGTGTTTGATAAGGCAGCCTGGCCAGTGCTAGATGCAGCCCTGGAATAAAATCCTTCATCAACTTCAGAGATTTCCATTAGTTCCTCTTGGTCTATTAAATCTGTATTACCTAAACAAAGAGACAATAATTTAAAAAAAAACCATTAGCATTTAGTAATTCACATAGGATGACTAATTTTTAAAAATCACTTTAGATTTGGGTGTTTTTAGTAAAAATTCCTAAAGCAATAGACTATAATAGAGCCAATTTCAAAGAATGAATCAAAGTAAACACTATCCCGCTAAAGTTGTGGAAATGCCCCTATGTGATTTAAATGATAGCAATTAAGGATGTATTTAACACAAAAGCAAAAGAGGCATGCTGTTATCACACTCCATGGTATTTTGAGAAATATTATCTCCTATAATTCATGCAAAAGATTAGAAAATATCATGAGGAAAAGTAGGGGCAAAAATCCTACTAATGCATATGCTACGATTACCAAAGCTCCCAAATACCATCTCCATCTTAGACTTTTAGCAAATACTTCAGTTAAAGATTGCAAAAAATGGACAAGGCTCCTTCTCTGTCAGGCTGGGTTATGGTATTGTTTGGTATTTCAAATACAGTCTGGACTCTGAAAAGCAGAGTCAGGTTTTTGTTTTTACGTTTCCCTTCATTGGTGAAGGGAGACCCTGGAAATACTGAAAAAAAGTACTTTGAAATTATACCTATTATAATTTGAAACAGACAGCCTTCTTATCAATAGTGATCGGTAATACTGCGGCAAACAGAAAGCAGAGAATGATCACTTCCTCGTCACTTTCTGCCCGTGTTTTTCCTACTAATTTTGTGCTTGCTAAAACAGGTCGGATCATTCTAAGTACTGTGTAGATTCAGGGGAAAGGTGCTGACTCTAATTCATGCATTTTCATTTTTAGTGAAGGACATGCAATGTGTCTGTGCCTGTGTCAATCCTGTCCAGCATGCAGCAGTGCCCTCGCCAACGGGCGGGTACCTTGGAGGGCAGCTAGAAAGACCTCTGCTAAAGCGGCCCTCTGCTGGGCGGGCTCAGTCCATCCTCCATCACTCTCCTCACAGACTTTTGCCTCCTGAGCTCTGGCAAGCCTTTGCTCTCAGTTCTAGGGTCTGGGGCTGTTTCCTGCACCCCCTGTACATGCTGGGCATCACTCTCTCCCAGGGCTTTGCTTTTTTCCCCATTCCCGGCTCTCTCTCCGGCCACCTTTGTGACACTAAGCTCAGGTATGACCAGGATGCCCGGGTCAGCAGACTCATTACCGTTGTCATCTTGCTCTAGAATTGAAGATGATAAGACAAAATGATGGCTGCAAACAAACAACACAAAATGCAGAACGAGAAGAACAAAAGTGGCCCAACAGAAGCGGGAGGCCTGCAGGCCGGTGCGTCCGGCTCATGGCTCCCAGGACTTTGGCATCATCGGACACAATGGGGGCACCAGCTCAGACACAGCAGTTTTAGACACATACTCAAGGGTAAGTTCACGGTGAACATGTAGGAGGATTCTTTAAAAGTCCAAATGGAATTTCAGTTGCTCTGAAGCTATCAGGGAGCCACCTGGACTGCACTACCAACTTCTAACTCTACTTGTGTGCTTTAGAAAACATCCCTCCATGCACTGGCTCCTGAAACAGGGCCACAGGGGACAGAATCAAAGCTGGAAATGGAAATGACCTTAGAGGTCACCTCATTCAGTGCCCTTTGGTATGGAAAGAACTTGGGGTCCAGACAGGGTAAGTGACTGATCTAAGTTCCTCTCCCCCAGTGCAGCCTCCCCCGAAAGGCTCACTCATTAATCATTACGACTCATGGTGCTTAAGCCTAGGCATTGTTGCCTCACTTCTCAAATTTTCTTATATCCTGCAGAAACTTTCTATTTACACCTTACCCTATAGACAGATTAAAAGACAAAGCATGTTAGAGGGCCTACTTCCTATTTTAATATATTTTAATGATCACTGTAAACACTTAAGAACTTAAGAAGAATGTCAAGCAGGTTCAACACAACAATTGTAAGAGATCCACTAATAGATGGAGATAGTCTACAGAGAAGTTTGATAATGGAACAGCTTGGCTATCTGACTTCTCCATGTTCAAGGCCCCTTCACCATATAGATTTCTTTTCTTTAACATAATCTCTCCAGGGTGCTAGGAAACCTCTCCATCAGCTTGGACAGCACAAGCCCAAAGCTTCTTTCCTTCAACCTGCCATGTTTTTCAGCACCCTAGGCCTATGGTTTAGTCACTCTTTTTTAATGCGGGGATTCTAAAACTGTCTCAACATAAATCCATTTTGTTTGTTTCTCAACATAAAAGGACAATCTTTGCTATGTAACCTACAGTATGTTAGAGTCCCATCAACTGCCTCTGCTATGTTCCCTGTTAAGGGCTTCATTACATTACCTTTAGAAGGGTATAACCCTTCTGTGAGCCACATAGCTGCCTCCTACGAGGGTCTAAATGAATCCTTGTGAAGACAGAGGAACTGCAGACCACTACATGACCAGCAATGATGAGAGTATCTACTCACATTGAGACAGCATGGTCAAGTCAAGGTTTCTTTCCACTTATCCCTACTACACTGACCACTAGAGCTATGCCAGGCAATGGCTAGAGTGGTCTATTGATATTATGAAAGCAGCATATACCCTCCCACCCCCAAATGGGAATCACTCGGTTACAATAGCAAATTATCCAAATGTAATAAATTTAATCAATAACAAAATATAATAGAGAAAAGAAATGAAAATGAAATTAGTTAAGATCAAGACTATATTATGGAAATAATAGTAACATTAAATTATATCATTTAAAACAGAATTAAACCTTTATATTCTCTCCCCACCATATAAACCAGATTCCTTGGCTAGATTTCAATAGTATTGTTCAGGTATTTCTTAAAAAGCAGTTTGGTTAAATAGGCTGTGAGGCCAAATAAAGTTTCTTTAAGGTACCTGAAATGAGCATTACTTAAAAATGAATCCAAAGACCGTATTTATATTTGTATAATATATAGATTATAAATAAAAATTTTAAAATGAGCCTAGAGGTAAAAATCTTCAATTTTTAACAAAAGCTAATGAGATATGGGCAAAGGTATTACCAAATGCCTTAACTGTTGACTACATTCATCAGTGTAGAGATAAAAATCAGAAAAAAGAGAAGCATCCTTATAAAATTCATGAAATCAAGTTAATTTATAAGTAAAAACACAAGAATTCATATGTTTTTCTTTAGAAATATCTACCTAACTAAATGAAAAATGTACATGGGAAAAATTGAAGTGGGAGGGCACAAAGTAGGTATGAAGTTGTTTAGGGGTTTTTTTTTTAATGGTAATGCTTCTTTAAAAAAAAATTTAAATTTATTATTTATTTTAGTATGCTTCTCTTTTTAAATTTTGAGTTCCAAATTCTCTTCTACCCCCGGACCTACCCACTGAGAAGACAAACAATATGATCTCAATTATACATATGAAATCATGCAAATCATGTTTCCCTACTAGCCATATTTTTTTTTAAAGCAAGAAACATAAAGAAAATTATACTTCAGTTTATACTCAAGAGTTCATCAGTTCTCTCCCTGGAAGTACATAGCATATTTCATCATTGGGCCTTTTGGACTTGTCTTGGATCACTGCATTGATCAGAGTAGCCACGCCTTTCACAGCTCAACGTCATTACAACATCGCTGCTACTGGGCACAATGATCTCCTGATTCTTCTTGCTTCACTGTGTGTCAGTTCATGTAAGTCTTGCCATATTTTTTCTGAAACCACCTCCCCTGTCATTTCCCAAAGCACAAGAGTGCTCCATCACAATCATATGCCACAACTTGTTCAGCCATTCCCCAGTTGATAACCTTCCCCTCAATTTCCAATTCTTTGCCACCACAAAAAGGGCTACTATAAATATTTTTGTACATATAAGTCCTTTTTCTTTTCTCTCTTGGGGATACAGACCTAGCAGTGGTATTGCTGCATCAAAGGGTATGCACAGTTTTATAGCCCTTTAGGCATAGTTCCAAATTGTTCTCCAAAATGGTAGGACCAGTTCACTACTCCACTAGTAGTTCATTAGTATACCTATTTTTCCCTCATCTCCTCCAGTATTTGTCATTTCTGATAGTCGTAAGGTAGTACTTCAGAATTGTTTTGTCTTTCTCTAATTAATAGTGATTTAGAGAATTTTTTCATGACTATAGATAGCTTTGATTTCTTTTGAAAATTGCCTGTTTATATCCTTTGACCACTTATCAATTGGGGAATGGCTATTATTTTTTAAATTTGACTCAGTTCTATACTCAGTATATATCTGAGAAATGAGGTCTTTTATCAGAGAGATTGCAAAATGTTTTGATATTGTGTCATCGTCTATGGTATCTTTTAGAAAAATGTAATTTCCCTAATTATCCCTTTTAATTAGGCCTCTTTTTGCTTTTGCTTTGTCTGAGACCATGACTACTACCCCTGCCTTTTTTTTTTTACTTCAGCTGAAGCATAATAGATTGTGCTCCAGTTCTTTATTTTAACTCTGTGTGTGTCTCTTTGTTCCAAGTATGTCTCTTGTAAACAACATACTGTCAGATTCTGGTTTCTAATCCATTCTACTCTCTGCTTCTGTTTTATGCATTAGTTCAACTCATTCCCATTCACAGTTATGAACACTAACTATATATTTCCCTATATCCAATTTTCTTGTTTCTTCTTATACTGTCCATCCTCAAAAGTCTATTTTGCTTCTAACCATTGCTTCCCTTTATCTGCTCTCCTTTTATCATTACCACTGCTCCTCCCCTTTTTCTTATCCCTTTCTTCTCCTTTTTCCCTAGCGGGTAAGCAACATTTCTATACACAACTGAGCATGTATATATGTTCTTCCATCTTTGAACCAATTCTGATGAGAGTGAGGTCCAAACATTGCCCACCACCTCACCACCAGTTCCCCCTCCACTGTTAAAGCTCTTCCTTGTGCACCTCCTTTATGTGAGGAAATTTTCCTCCTTGTGCCTCTCCCTTCCTCTTTTCCCCAGTACTATCTCTTTCTCACCCCTTCATTTTTTTGCCCAGAGATCATTCCAACAAAATCAACTTATACCCACACCTTCTGTCTACATAAACTCCTTTTAGCTGCCCTAATAATGATGACATTCTTAGGAGTTACATGTATCATCTTCCCATATAGGAATGTTAACAGTTTACCTTTATTGAGACCCTTAAGATTATGTTTTCATGTTTACCTTTTATGCTTCTCTTGAGTCTTGAGTTTGAATGTCAAAATTTTCTATTCAGCTTTGGTCTTTTCATCAGGAATGCTTGAAAGTCCTCTATTTCATTAAATGTTCATTTTTTCTCCCTGAATGATAATTCTGTTTTGCTGGGTAGTGTATTCTTGGTTGTAAGCCCAGGTTCTTTGCCTTCTGGAATATCATATTCCAAGCTCTCTTGTCTTTTAATGTGGAAACCATTAAATCTTGGGTGATCCTGAGACTGTGCCTCTACAATATTTTAATTATTTTTGGCAGCTTTGACTGAGAAGCTCTGGAATTGGGTTTAATACTCCTGATAGTTTTCATTTGGGGATCTCTTTCAGGAGATGATAGATAGTTTCTTTCAATTTCCATATTACCCTCCAGATCTAAGATATCAGGGCAGTTTTTCAAGAGAATTTCTTGAAATATGATATCTAGGATTTTTCTTTGATCACAGTTTTCAGGTAGTCCAATAATTCTTAAATTATCTCTTCCTAATCTATTTTCCAGATCAATTGTTTTTCCAATCAGATATTTCACATTTTCTTATAATTTTTTCATTCTTTTGACTTTTTTATTGTTTCTTGAGCTCTCACTGAATCATTAGCTTCCACATGCCCAATTCCAATTTTTAAGGAATTATTTTCTTCAGTGAGACTTTGTACCTCCTTTCCTTTTTGGTCTATTCTTCTTTTTAAGGAGTTCTTTTCTTCAGTTAATTTTTCTTTCTTTCACCATTAGGCCAATTCTGTTTTTGTTTTCTTCACTATTTTTTTGTGCCAAACTGTTACTTTTCATAAATTTTTTTGCATCACTCATTTTCCCCCAATTTTTTCCTCTATTACCTTTTAAAAATGCTTCAAGAATTCTTGTTGGGTTTGAGTCTAAATAGCATTTTTTTTTTGCAGCTTTGTTTGTAGCTGTTTTCACATTGTTGTCTTCTTCTGAGTTTATGTCTTGGTCTTTTCTGCCACTGTAGTAACTTTTTATGGTAAAATTATTTTGTTGTTTGCTCATTTTTCATCCTATTTCTTGACTTTGAACTGCATATTAAAGTTGAGCTCTGCTCACCTTGGGGTATCCCAAACTTCAGGCTTTTTTCATGCTGCTGTTTTCAGAGCAACCTCAGGGGTCTGCAAATTTTTGGTGTTTCCTTGTTGCACTGTGGTCTTTAACCAGGAAGTGTCCCTGGTCCCCTGCAGTCACAAGTGCTGGTGCTCTCTCTGCCTTGGAATTGTGAACAGTGTCCCACCTCCCTCCAGAACTCCTTTCTGCCCTGGAACTGCAACTCAGAACTATGTATGGGCAACAGAGCTACCACTCAATGCCACCTGTATTCAGTTCCAGTAAAGGGTCCCCTGTAATCTCTTTCTGACCAGTTGTCTGACCTCCTCGCCATCTCTGGGCTGAGATCTCCCGAAGCCACTGTGGCTCCTCTTGCTGCTGTCCCATGCACGGGCTCTGAACAGGACTCTACTCTGCTGACCTCCTAAGTTTTCTTAGGCTGGAAAATGAATCATCCTGACCTCTTGTTGGCTCTGCTGCTCCACAATTTGGTTTGAGACATTATTTTAAAGTTGTTTGGAGGGGAATGTTGGGAGAGTTCATCCGGGTCACCTCTATTCTGCCCTCTTGGTTCCACACAACCTCCCCAAATAAGGCATTTAAATGCTTGTTAAGTTGAATTGGAAAAAAATATATTTCTTCAAGGAAAATAGGTATTGGTCTTAACAATGAAAAGGGAACCAAAATAAGTCCCAAGGACATTCATAACAGTACTTTTGTTATAGCAAAGAACTGGAAACAAAGTAAATTCCCTTTGGTTGAACAACAGCTAAAGAGTCAGTCAGTTAACAAGCATTTATTAAGCACCTACTATGTTCCAGCCCATTGTGAAGCGCTAAGGACACAAAGAGAGGCAAAAGACAGGTCCTGCCCTCAAGGAATTCATAGACTACGGGGGAAGACAACAAACAAATCAAAGTACAAACCAACTGTGGGCAGGGAAATAGGAAGTGATCAACCAAGAAAGGCACTAGAATTAAGTGGGGTTGTGGAAGGTTTCCTGTAGAATAAATTGTGGCATATCAATAGCACACAGAAATTACTTAACAAATGCTCATTACTTGCTTTTTGCAACATAAGAAATGATGAAATTGATAGACTCAGAAACATGGAAAGACTAATTTGACTTTTATAACCCAATACAGAATGGACTAAGCAGAATCAGACAACAAATTAAGCATCAGCCACCATAATAATGTAGAGGAAAAGGATTCTGAAAGATTTTAGAACTCTGATCACAGCAGTGACCCCATCCTAACTTCCAAAGAATGACAAATCAGGAGAGAGGTAGAGAGAGGAAGAGCTAAGGGTGTGCCATCAGACATACATTTTCAGACATGGCCAATGTGTTGGTTGGTTTTGCTTGACTACACATGCTTGTTACAATAGAAGGCTTCTACTTGGTCAGGGGAAAGAGGAGATGTTGGATTAGTATGTAGTGACAGGGAAACAGGGCACCAACAATTTTAAAAACTTCACCAAAGAGAACAAAAAGGAAGTACAGAAGGGGACACAAATATAGTTATTCTGTCACTATCTTGTTAATTTACTATATGTGTATACATATATGTATACATACATACATAGATAAAAAATTTTAATGGCATTTTTTTCACAATTACATTTCAAGACAATTTTTAGCATTCATTTTTATTTATATTTTATTTTGCTTTTTGGAGGGCAATTGGGGTTAAGTGACTTGTCCAAGGTCACACTGCTAGTTTTTGTATTAAGTGTCTGAGGCCGGGTTTGAATTCAGGTCCTCCTGACTCCAGGGCCAGTGCTCTACTCACTGCGCCACCTAGCCTCCCCTAGCATTCATTTTTACAAAATTTTGAGTTCCAAATTTTTCTCCCTCTCTCCTCTTCCCTTTTCTGAAAATGGTAGGCAATTTGATACAGGTTATACATGTGTTGTCATATAAAACAGGCAATCTGATACAGGTTATATATGTGCTATCATATAAAATATATTTCCACATTAGTCACAGTGGTGAAAGAAGAAACAGATCAAAAGGGAAAAAATACAAAAAAAAGAATAAAGTGAAAAAGAATATGCTTTGGATATGCATTCAGAGTCTATTAGTTCTTTGTCTGATTGTGGATAGCATTTTCCTTTGTGAGTCCTTTGTATTTGTCTTAGATCATTGTGTTGCTTAGAAGAGCTGAGTCATTCATTGATGATCATCATACAATGTTGCTGATATTGTGTACAATATTTTCACTCTGCATCAGTTCATACAAGTCTTTCCAGATTTTTCTGAAATCTGCTTATTCATCATTTCTTTTTACAATAATAGTCCATTACATTCATATATCACAGTTTGTTCAGCCATTCCCCAATTGATGGGCATCTCCTCAATTTCCATTATTTTGTCACCATGTAAGGGGATGCTATAAATATTTTTGCATATATAGGTCCTTTCCCCCTTATTTATGATCTCTTTGGGATACAGACCTAATAGTGGTATTGCTGGATCAAAGGGTATGCACAGGGCATAGTTCCACATCACTTGCCAGAATGGAGAGTTCACAACTCCAACAATGCATTAGTGTCCAATTTTTCCTAAAGCCTAAGATTTATCATATTCCTTTTTGTCATAGTAGCCAATCTGATAGGTGTGAGATGGTACCTCAGAATTGTTTTACTTTGCATTTCTCCAACCAAAAGTGATTTAGAACACTTCTTCATATGCTTATAGATAGCTTTGACTTCTTCATCTGAAAACTGCCTATATCCTTTGACCATTTATCAGTTGGGGAATGGCTTGTATTCCTATATGTTTGACTCAATTCTCTATATATTTGAGAAAGGAGGCTTTATCAGAGACACTTGGTGGAAAGATTTTTCCCCCAGCTTCCTGCTTTCCTTCTAATCTTGGATGCATTGGTTTTATTTGTGCAAAAACCTTTTAATTTAATATGATCAAAATGATCTATTTTATATTTCATTATGCTTTCTATCTCTTGTTTGGTCATAAACCTGTAATTCTCTTAACTTCTTCTTTAAGAATTTGGATGCTATTCATTTTTGGTGGAGTTGTGAGCTGATCCAACCATTCTGGAGAGCAATTTGGAACTATGCCCAAAGGGCTATAAAAATGTGCATACCCTTTGACCCAGCAATACTACTTCTAGGGCTGTATCCCAAAGAGATCATAAGAATGGGAAAAGGATCTACATGTAAAAACATATTTATAGCAGCTCTTTTTGTGGTGGCCAAAAACTGGAAATTGAGGAGAAGTTCATCAACGTGAACGGCTGAACAAGTTGCGGTATATGAATGGAATGGAATACTATTGTGCTATAAGAAATGATGAACAGGCGAACTTTGAGAAAGCCTGGAAAGACTTATATGAACTGATGCTGAGTCAGGAGAACACTGTACACAGTAATAGCCAAAGACTGGCTTTGACAGACTTGGCCTTTCTCATCAATACAAGGTCCTAAAACAATTCCAAAGGACTCAGGATGGAAAATATCATCCACATCCAGAGAAAGAACTATGGAGTCTGAATGCAGAGTGAAGCAGAATACTTTCTTTTCTTTGTTGTTCTCTTTTGCTTTTTTCTTTCTCAAAGTTCCTCCCATTCATTCTAGTTCTTCTATATAATTTGACTAATGTGAAAATGTTTAATAGGAATGTATATGTAGAACCTATATTAGATTGCATGCCATCTTGGCGGGGAAGAGAGGGGCAGAAAATTTAAAATTTATGGAAGTGAATGTTGAAAACTAAAAATAAATAAACTTAAAAAAATAATTTGGATGCTATACCACTTGGTGCGTATATGTTTAGTATTGATATTACCTCATTGTCTGGTACTTTTTAGAAAGATGTAGTTTTCCTTCCTTTTCTCTTTTAATTAGATCTATTTTTGCTTTTGCTTTGTCTGAGATCAGTATTGCTACCTCTGCCTTTTTTTTTTTTAACTTCAGCTAAAGCATAATAGATTCTGCTCCGGCCGCTTTGCTCTGTATATATCTCTCTGTTTGAAGTGTGTTTCTTGTAAACAACATATTGTAGGATTCTAGTTTTTGATCCACTCTACTTTCTACTTCCATTTTATGGAAGACTTCATTCCATTCACATTCAGTTATGATTACTATGTATTTCCCTCCTCCCTATTTTTCCTCGTTTGTTCTCTCTCCTTTCACCCTTTCCCTACTCAACAGTAATGCCTACAACCTCCCCAGTCTGCCTTCTCTTCTGTTAGTCTTCTCCCCTACCTTTTTATTTAATCTCCTCCCCTCTTACTTGCCTGTTGGGTAAAACAGATGTCTACATTCAACTGACTGTAAATATTATTCCCTCTTTGAGCCAATACTGATGAGAGTAAGGTTCAAGTGATGCCCTTCACCTACTTACTCCCTCATATTTCCCTACACTATAATACATGTTTTTGTACCTCTTCATGTGAAATTATTTACCCCATTCTACCTTCCCCTTCCTTCTGCATCCTCTTTCTCATTCCTTATTTTTTTTTAATGTTAATCCCTCAAATTCACCTTATATTTATATCTTCTATGTATATTCCTTCTAGCTGTACTATTAAGTGACATGATTTTTAAGAATTACAATGATCATCTTCCCACATAGGGATTTAGCTCCACTGAATCCCTTATATTTTCCTTCCCCCTTTTACCTTTTTAGGCTTCTTTTGAATCTTGATATTGGAAATCATTTTTTTGGTTCAATTTTGGTCTTTTCCTTATGAAAGCTTGAAATCTTTCTATTTCATTGAATAGCCATTTTTTTTTCTCTTAAATCATTATACTTAATTTTTCTGGGTAAGTGATTCTTGGCTGTAGTCCTAGCTCCTTTGCCTTCCAGAATATCATGTTCCATGACCTCTGATCCTTTAAAGTTGCAGCTGCTAAGACCTGTGTAATCCTGATTGTGATGACCCAATATTTGAATTATTTCTTTCTAGACACCTGTGGTATTTTCTCCTTGACCGGAAAGTTCTGTAATTTAGCTAAAATGTTCCTTGAAGTTTTTATTTTGGGATCTCTTTACTGAGGTGATTGGTGAATTTTTTTTCAATGCCAATTTTGTCCTCTGGTTCCAGGACATGAGGGCATTTTTCCTCAATAACTTCTTGAAAGATGCTGTACAGGTCCTCCTTTGGATTATGGCTTTCAGGTGGTCCAATGATTCTGACATTGTCTCTCCTGGATTTGTTCTCCAGGTCAGCTGTTTTTCCAATGAGGCATTTTGCATTTTCTCTTATTTTTTCATTGTTTTGACTTTGTTAGATTGATTCTTAATGCTTCACAGAGTCATTCTCTTCTACTTCCCCAAGTCTAACTTTTAAAGAGTCATTTTCCTCAGTCAGCTTTTTTACTTCCTTTTCCATCTGGTGAATTGTACTCTTTAAGGAGCTGTTTTTTGAATCTCCTTTTCTGTTTGACCAGTCCTTCTTTTTAAGCAGTTTTCTGAGCTGTTGACTCTTCCACAATTATCTTGCATCACTCTCATTTCTTCTCCCAGTTTTTTTCTACCTCTCTCATATGATTTCTAAGCTCCTTCTTGAGCTCTCCCATGAGTTTCTTCCTGTTCTCCTTTAGGGCTCTGCCCAAAAGCGTTTTGACCTTGTTGTCTTCTTCACAGTTTGTGTCTTGATCTTTCCTGTCACCGTAATAACTTTCTATGGTCAACTTCTCTTGTTGTTGTTTTTTGCTCATCTTTTTCCTTTATTTTAAATTTGAACTCAGCTCCTGGGATAGAAGGAGCACTGTCTCAGACTTCTTGTGTCAGGGGCTGCAGGCCCTGGCTGATTACTGGTGCTATACTGATGTTACTCTGGGGACCTCGGAGAACCCTCATGCCTGGTGCTATGCCAAGCAGGTCAAGTCAGGGGTGGCTGGTGGGGCTGGAGTCCACAGGGGTCAGCTTACTTGGTGCTGAGCCAGGATCCTAGTGCTGGTGTCTGGCATGTGCTGAGGCTATTGGGATGTTTCTGTGTTTCCCTGGGGCTACACTGAACCATGAGGAGGTCTGTCCATTGGCAGCTTGCCCAGGGTTACCCTGAAGCCCATGCTGGTTCTCGGAGCTGGAGTCTGCCAGTTCCCCTGGCTATACTGAGGCACATGTGAGATCCTGGTATTGGTGTTTGCCTGCCCCACCACACTAGGGCTCGGGATCTTCTATGGGTTTGCTGAGGTGGGGCTTGCTGCTACCTTGCTAGGACGCTTCCCATGTTCCTCTTTTAACCAAGTGAGGTAGACCTTTCTTGCCAATCTTCCAAAGTTCTTGTGCTAAAAGATTATTTCACCCCATCTTTTTTACTGGTTCTGCTGTTTTAGGATTTGTTTCAGGGTGCTGTTTTATGGTTGTTTAGAGGTGAATATGGGACAGTTATGGTGACTTACTAGACACACACATACACACACGTTCATAAAAGAAGTTTGCTGTGTTGTTGTCTTGTGCTCTGTATAACTTAATCTTTGCATTTGCTGATTATTGTTAAGTTCACAACAAAACAAAAAATGTAATATTTCATCTGGGATTTGAAGGAATGTAAATTGGAGTGGGAAGGATACTTCTTATGGAGGGAACAGAATAAGCAAAGGAATGGATAGAGAAAAGTTCAGGGAACAGTAACAAGACTTAAGCACAGGCTGCATGAAATGAAGACAGAAAAGCAAGTGGGAACTATATTACAAAAGGCTT
This sequence comes from Petaurus breviceps papuanus, assembly GCF_028583685.1. NCBI lineage: Eukaryota > Metazoa > Chordata > Mammalia > Diprotodontia > Petauridae > Petaurus > Petaurus breviceps. Next base: position 31,718,676 of record NW_027185797.1, on the reverse strand, counting down.
TGAACGTCCAGTTATACAATCTACACTAGGGTTTCCAACCCTCTTGATAATGAAGATTAAAAAAAAAACCCAACCCTACAACCCTTGGAGAGTAGTTGCTATATGTAT